>NC_071611.1:2243359-2584609 GCF_024509145.1 Vidua macroura
GAGCTTTTGGCAGATGTGGTAGGCTCTGCAAAGCACAGTGGCTGTCCAGGAATAACAGGGATGAAGTGGACACAGAGAAGGAGGAGATGGTTCTACGTGACGTGGTCTGAAACCTCAGGTGTGGTCAGGGTTGTGGAGGGCACAAGCTGGGGACCAGGTGCAGGGTATAGAGCTGGGAGAATGGAATTATATTCCCAGACCACCCATGCTCTCTGTGCTGGACAAATCAGCACATTGAGGTAGCTGAGCCCTCTGTGACTGAGTGGAATTTTTTTTTAGCTGCTTTTCAGAAAATGTTCTGAGAACTTCCTGGGGAAGGCATGAAGGGGTAACCTGGCTATGTCTGGCTTTTTTTGTTTGTTTGTTTGTTTGTTTGTTTGTTTTTACAGTGAGGGCAAAGTGCATTTATTTTGAGGAGGATAGGTTCAGAAATGTCAAAAATCTAGATGTTAGAAACTCAAATCTTAAGCTGCTCTGGTGGATGTAGATCTGATAAAATGGCGGCACTGCAGGAGCTGAGGTTGTGCTGATATCCAACCCTGGGAACCTCTGTTTTTCACAGTGCCAATTTTTGAGCAGTTTTGAGGTGTCCTTCATGGGTGAGTGTTCACACTGCAGGTTAAGAAAGCCATTTGTGCCTGTATTCCAGAAAAGCAATGTCTGTGCACCTGAGCTCGTGGGGAAGATCGGAGGCACCCAAAGCTTTCGCTGAGGCAGTTTAAGTGGCCTGCAAATATTTCACCCTCTTTCCCCCTACCCAAGAGATGAGTGAGGCACAGTTTGATTTTCCTGAACAAACTGAAATAGCCATTCCTAGAGGAAGTCTCCGTGTCCACACAGAGGGGTGGCACAGCTTTCAGTCCTGCTGCTCTAAATGCTGCAAGTTTGTGCGCAGACAAGGCCCAGGAGAGTTATGGTGGAGCTATTAGGAGGGAAAGTGATTTTTTCTTAGACTGATTAAAATTCTTTGGGCTTTCTGTTTGTTTGTTTTTAAACACCTATTTAGCTTTTAATTAACATTTAAGAGAAGGGAGGCTGGTTAAATATTCAATACCTCCTCCCTTTCAATTAAGGTAGAACAGAACACAATGCATGATGAGGCCTCTGGGAAGTATGGAAAAATGAAGAAGAGCAGGGCCCTGATTATCATTTTCAGGGGGACAGGAAAGGTGAAACCCATCTGATTATTACTGCCGTCAACAATAACTTTTTTTTTTTTAAACATCAGAAAACAGTTTAGAAATGCAATTATTCTTTAAAACTGTGTGTCCTATCTTTGGCCTTTAAATACCTCAATTTTCCCACTCTCATTCTTTACTTATTTCAGGTGCAAGCATGGAGGATTTTCTAATAGGCCTTTTTCAGTAGCTTAGTAGGGAGGCTGCAGATGCTGGGGGCGTTATTCTTCATGCTACATGCCCTTGTCTTCATTTTGATGCAGTTCTTTCTGTCCCAGCCTCAAACTGTACAGCCCTGGGAGCTCAACCGAGCAAGGGAGAAAGAGCTGTATTCTCACCATACTCTACTCTCTTCCCCTTTCCCTTCCTTCTCCTTGAAAATCCAGTTACCTTGTGTCTGTGAGCCTGTTATCCCTCAAAACTGCACATAAAGCACACAGAAAAGGGCGCCTCAATGGAAGAAACGGGTTGGAAACATGCTAGTATTTGTAATTCAACAAATTCGACCCTTCCTAAACTTAAATTCCTCCCTTTTGATTTAGTGTACCCTAATTTATCTGACAAAATATTTTGTTTTGATGGCCATCCAGTTTAAAACAGGATAATGCTGGCTAAAAAAGTCTCCCAACAAATCCATTTTACGTTGTGGAAACCCCTCGAACCACTGCCCAAAAGGTGATATATTTTTGAAACTGCTACGCCTTCTACTGTGGTGAGACAACTTACCTGTGGAAAATACTTTGTTTTCACCAAATATCCCACCAAAATGATTTTTTTTCTTTTTTTTGTTTAAATCACCACGTTACATAAATGAGTTTTTGAAATGGAATTGCTGGCACCAGATACCAGTTGTGTAAATGTATGTGTCTGAATGAGTGGTTGCTTTTTGGCTTTTTTTTTCTTAAGGAATGAAGAGAGTGGAGATGCTAAAATGCAGAGCTATTGGATAGGCTTCATATGCTATAACTTCAAGGTTTACTGGATATAGGATTGCATCGATTTTTAAAAACAGAAAAAATGCTTTGCAAAAAGATTTCTGACTGCATCTGTTGCAAGACTTTCCAATTCAACTTTAAATCTAGCCTATTTTGATGACACAATAATTTTTAAAGTAACTGCTCTATGTTGTCTGTTGACCTATTCAGTGCTATGGATTTTATTTTTAAAAAAAGCAAAACCAAATGAAACACCAAAACCCAAGGTATCTTCTCCATAAACCTCTCTACTAACTACATAAAGACATGAATATATTTATATACATGTCTCTTGTGATTACTTATCAGTAGAATTAATGATGTGTATTTACTGGCTGGACTAAAACAAGAATTAATCCAATTAGTTCAGTAATTGGTTATTGACCAAATATTTTCTTAATTATTGAGAGTCCGTTTCTACTTCAGCTGTAAGTAACAGAAATTCTCCCATCAATTTCAGCCGAAGTGGTATTGTATTACTTTTTAAAAAAGTTTTTCATAGCTTTTATAGAAGCAATTCATAGAAGTCACAGGAAAAAAAATTTGCAGTTGCAGAGGATAGTGAAAGTAACACCTTTTGTCAGAAGGTTCAGTTTTCAAGTCAGGCTGTCATTCAGGTGAACTTCACTACTTGTGATTTTTTTTTTTTTTTTTAATTTAATTCCATTTGTAGACCAAAAAAAAAAAAAAAAAAGGCTGAAGGAAGTAACATGCATGCGTCTGGAAATAGCCAACTCCTGTTACATGGAAAATTCTGTACTATAATATGATTAAAAGTTGATGTGAGCAACCTAAGACAGGAGTCCCTCAATTGGCTGACCCCAGAGATGTATCCTTTATATGCAAATACCACTAATGTCAATTTTATCTCAGCTGGATATAAATTATATCCAGTTGCAACACACCCATGCCATGGAGCTCTGGAAGACGATAAAGCTGAAGAGCTGATGGAGGCAAAAAGGCATTTTTCCTGTGGATTTTGGAACAGGGTCCTGCCCAGGTGGAGAGCACGGGCTTCCCGCTGAGAGGAGATGAGACTGTAGAGAAAGATCTTCCCTTTTCTCTGCCTGCTCCCAGTTTTCTCTGATAAGAGTATCTTCAAGAGAGGGGTTAGAGGGAAAGGAGGAATCAGCTCAGCAAGGACATCAAGGAGACATCAGCTATTGTCTGCAAGAGGCCATGCTGTAGGCAGATACTTCACTGAGCTAGAGAAGAAAATGTGAATTCACAAATATTTGTGCTATGCACCCAGAAATCTGTAGATACACCTCGATCTTACTCTGTCTTTATATTTTTGCCCCTTTTATTTCCTCTCCAGATTCTCTGAAGTGGATGAGTAGTAAGGACAGCACTGACAAAAAGCACTATCAGTAAATCAATAACTTTTTTTTTTTTTTCTTTCTCTTTTTTTAAGGAGAACACACACAAGAAACTAATTCACCTCATTCTCTGAAGAAGGATGTGGAAAATATGGGGAAAGGTAAAATAAATAAGGCCTCTTACATTATAAAACTGCTCTTTGTTTTAATAGAATATGAGGATAATAGGGGGCACTTTTGTTCTGCACCATATTTTAAGCTTGTCAAGTAACATATGAATAATATATGGACCTTTGGGTGGATATAATTGAGATTAATGCATATATATCAATCAATACATGACACTGTAATATAATACTTTAAAATAATATATTACATTGATTTATATTCATGGCTTTCTGCACAAAATCTATGGTAGGTCTATGCAACACTTTTTTTTTTTTTTTTTTTTTTAATAAGCACTAAAATATTTTGTCTTAGAGTAATGAATTGCTCTGCAACTGTTCTTTCAAGAATTATTTATACAGATTATCAAAACCACTTTTTCTCTTTGTTAGAGGAGCTCCAGAAGGTTCTGTTTGAGCAGATCGACCTACGGAGGAGGCTGGAACAGGAATTCCAGGTGTTGAAAGGAAACGCATCTTTCCCAGTCTTCAGTAAGACACAAAACCCGTGGTTTTGGTGTTGTGTGTGTATGTGGTTGGTTGCTGCCAGGCTGATAAAATGAGACAGCTTCTCCGTTGTGCTGCCACGATCTTGGGCAGTTCTAGTGAGTCCAGGTTGGGCAGGGCTTGGAGTAAGTTGGGACGGTGGGAGGTGGGATGAGGTGATTTTTAAGGTCCCTTTCAACCTCTGCAGCTGCCCAAGCAGGTCTTCTGTAGGGAAAAACACAAAGCTGGATGTTTGTTTTGGTATGCATTCTACTAGTTTTGACAGCACTGATTACAGCGAGTAGACAGGAACACATCTGGATCCTCGTGGGGTTCGGTGAGTTCGGTGTCCCAGCCAACACCTCAGGGGCTTCTGAAGACAAGACATTTAATCCTTGTTTTCAGGAGGTTCCTAATACTCATTTTCAGGAGGTTGCAGCTGATGCTGGAGAATTGATCTGGCCTTTTTAAGGAGTAGAAATTCCTGCTTGGATTTTTCCCGCTGGGAGAGGCCATTTGAGACGGCCCTTCCACCACGCTGCTGCCCAGGGCGATGGAATGTGCGGGGCACATCTCAAATAAAACAAAATGGGCACTTGAGCAGGGTTTTTGTGAAGCTGCCAGAAGGCTGGGCTGACTGTACAGGGATGTGGAAAAAGACCCCCTTGGCTGGGATCTCTCGAACGACACCGGAGCAACGGCGGAAAGATTTTTCCAGGAGAAATCCCACCTAGATCAGGATGATCCCACCAGAAAAAGAGGGAACACAGACGGCATTTTCCTGCTGTTCAAAGAAAATATGCTTGTCCCCTTTCTGTAGCATCAGATAGGTAAGTTCAGGGAAGCAAGGAACTGTGAGGACTCTGGGAATGACTCCATCTTTAGCCCAAATATTGAAATATGTAGGCAGCTCCACAAATAAAGAAGAGTCACTTGACATGGTACAGATATTAATGAAAGGAGCATAACCTCATCCTTCAGAATAAATCCAGTCATTACTTGGGTTTGGGAATGAGGTAATTTTCAAGTAATTCGTGGGGATCAAAACGCTGCTGTGTGGTACTGGCAAAACGGCATCTTGGACTTTTGCCATTCAAGTCTCTTATTTATCCTTTTGTTCTTCTACAGTAAAATTAATGCTCTGTCTTTGCCATGTAAATAAACGCTGCAATTAAACCACATGAAATACAATTCAAATAAAAGAAAAGAACAAGTAAGGCCGACCAAGGAAGTGGTGACTGCTGTATGCTGGCTTGAAAAATATGTGGTTTCAATGTACCACAAAGTAGTGGTCAATTTTCTTCAGGATTAAAATAGAAAACAGATAATGTGCTATAAACCATACCTACAAGTGACCGTAAAGCCTATTTACAGATTTAGATTTACCAAAAAAACCCACCCCTCCTCCGCAGGTAATAAAACAAGAAAAAAAGGGTCTTTGTAAAGCAAATTAGTGTAAATCCATGTTGAGGGTGTTTTGTCCTCTATTGCATTGTGTGTTCTAGTACAAGAGAGGGGGGCTGTTCCAGGCTCTCGCTGTTGGGCTGCTGCTTTAGGTCGGGTATTTGAATGTAGGTATTGTTGTCTTGGGCAGGGAGGAGCCAGGGAGAGAAGTTTTTGGAGATCCAGCTAAAGGAAAGTTGAGGTAAAATTTAGATTGTACTAAAAAGCTGTTTCAGCTGGGAGGCAACCTGCGAGATGCGGAAGGCAACACTGTTTCTCTCTGGAAAATGCTTCTGTCAGGTTGCCCGCAGTGAGCTCTGGAGTCGCCTCTTTTGGGTCCTCCACGTGGAACTGAGCACATTTTGGGGGGTTGTACCTTCACAGCATCAAGCCACTACTCACAACAGGGCTGTGCAGTAAATGGGGTTTGGTTCCAGAGTTTTCCTCTCATTTAAATCACTGTTAAATGAGAACTGGGCTTATTTGCAAGCTCTCTTTAGCAGTGCTTTGCTGCAGTGTTCTCTGTGGCTTCTTGGACCTGCTTGAAACACGGACTGAGAAAATTTGTGAAACAGCAAGACCTTGTATTTTTCACATTGCTGTTGCGCTTGAAAGCTGCAGGTGAAATTTTCCTTTGCCTTCAAGATCTCCCAACGCAGAGATCACTCAAATAAAATAAAAAAAAAAAAAAAAAAAAAAAAAAAAAAAAAAAAAAAAAAAATTAAAAATTCAGATCACATGTAGAAAGTCAAAGTATTTGCTGTCCTGATAAAAATGCAAGCATCTCTGCATGGTGACAGTGTGCTCTCCTGGAGCCCTGCTCTGGTTTGTGCCCTCCGTGTCGGCGGCTCCGCATTCTGTCCGTCTGCGTTTTAAACAATGTGGCAATAAAATGGCGGAGATGCAGTCTGGGTACTTAAAGTATTTAATTTTGTGTTAAGAAAGCTATTTAAATATTCATATCTTTTCTCCTGGGTACTGCTTATGGCTTTGTCTGTGAGCGTTTGGACTCGGATAAATGCCGCCGGAAAAAAAAAAAAAAAAAAAAACAAAAAAAAAAAAAAAAAAAACCCAAACAAACAAAAAAAAAAAAAAAAACACGCTGCCCCTACCATTAACACCCCATTTCCACTGTGAGCTTGGACATTTGCTGTGCAGGGCTGAGCAAGATCCCTGAGCTGTTTGTTTGGAGAGGTGATGAGCCCATGAAGAGGCAGCTGGGAGGAAAGTGTTGAGGGAAAAAAAGGAAAATTTCTCCTTAAAGCCTGCTCAGAGTGAAGCTGGAGGACCTCAGTTGCAGCTATCAACCTTTAGTGACCAGAACAGGAGGAAGTTTCCTTTTTATACTGCATGGGTTTTGTTTTGGGGTTTTTTTTTTTGGGGGGGGGGGGGGGTAGGAAAAGAGGAATTGTAAATCTGCTTTATTTTTGTTGGCTTATTTTTCTGATCGAGTCAGAGCAGCGGGAATAGGCTTAACAGTTCTGTGGGAATTTACTGGAAATCCGGAGAACTTCTTTGAGATAATGCCACCAGGTCCTTTGCAATGTGGTTGTGCCGGATTCCTGAGGGCTCCAGCTTGCCAAAGTTTCTCACTCTTTCCCTGTTTCATTGCTCTTTCCGTGCCTCTTTTTCCTTTAAACAACAACTTTAGCTCATCATTCAGAGTTATTTTTATATATTTAATATATAAATATATATATTATATATAAATATATATATTTATATATTCAAAGTTATTTTTAAGAGGGGGACAGAGCTCTGCCCCCTTGTTTTTTTCTTCCAGGACAGGCTTGTTGCTTGGATCAAAATTATAGTGGCTGGGATGGGTTTTCTTTCCTCTTCAATTTGCATCTTGACCTTCATCAGGCAGCTCTTGGAGTTCTTTGGTTCTTGTCAATAGTTTTGTTTGTATTCTTCTTTTCCCCACCCACCAACAGGAATGTTAAGGAACAGGGTGCATGAGTTAATCTTCTAACAAATGAAGTTTTGTCTGAAATGGTTATTTAGGAGGAAAATCAGGGAAGGAGGATCCACTGGAGCAGGAAGGCCAGCCTGTGCTGTAACCCAGCTGCCCAGGATCTCTCTTTCAAAGACTTTCCCCCTTCCAAATTCCACATCACCAAATTCCACACATCACTTTATGGAGCTTCAGTTTTGTTCAAAGCCGTCAGCACAATGCTACAAGCCACAAATCAAACCCTGCATCCTTGAACGCTTTCTCCTCTCATGTGCTGGACATCGCTGTTGATGTCAACAGATTTATGCCAAAGCAAAGAAGAGCAGTTTCTGCTCTTCTCTTCAGGGCCTGCAAAACTTTGACTAATGACTGCAGAGCCTTGCCTGAGCAGGAAAATAGCTGGGGAAAAAGCTAGCAACACAAACTTAGCATCCTACGTTTTCTGATGGGGGAGGTAGCGAAATCTAATTTTTCCACATTTTTTTCTGTTGTCAGTGGTGTCTCCTATTAGACACATATTTGTTGGGTGCATGCTTTAATTGAGTGAAGTACCTTTGTAATGCTTTGTGATTCCTCAGTAGTGACTGGGTTTGATGTAGCTTGATTGGTGTCAGTTCTGCCGTGTGGTCTCTGTTTTAATTATTGCACCTACATTTTTTCCCCCTCTCATACAGACAACTTCCAAGATCAGATGAAGCGGGAACTGGCGTACAGAGAAGAAATGGTGCAGCAGCTACAAATCGTAAGTTTGCTTTCTCTGATAAAAGTGTCTTGAGCTGCTGCTTTGTGTTTCTTAAGTGCAAACCTCAGTTTTTTTTTTCCTTTGTGAGCCATGCAGATGCACCATCACCGAGCTCCTATTGCCTTATATTTAGCAAGAGGTAAACACGCAGTTCTCAGCTGGTTTGGAGACTGATTACCTGGAGATTTACTTTCATACAGTAACCAGATGGGTCTTCATGTTTCAACTAAACAAAATGTGTTGACTCAACACGGAGAGGTGCTTCTGCAGAGAGGAGCGGGGAGGAGTGAATCAGTAAACTTTGAGCAGTTAAATGTTTCTGCCTAGGGAATCTCCTCAATCCCTGCTTCTCACCAGAAAATAAACCTTAGGATGTGTCTTTTTCTCATTTAAGACACTAGGAGAAGTGCTTAACTCAGCAGTAAAGGATCAAGTTGCCAAAACACAGTTCAGTGCAGGCACACGTTACTGTTGGGTCTCTTGCTTGTTTTTTTAAAACCAAGAGGGATTTTGCCTGTGTGCTAGTGCAGCTCTAGATCATCACATCCAACTGTGTTGTTTTGAAAAGCTGACGTTCTTAATCCGGTGCAAGCAAAGGGGCTGGAGCATGGGAAGCTGTTCCACACTCAAATAAATGAATGCTTAGTGTGGTTTCAAGAGCAGGGCATGGCGAGGCTGTCAGCTAATGCTTGCTTTGCTGGTGCTTCCTCTGTGATCAGTCTGACATTGTTCAACAGGGTTTTGTTTCTGAGGCAAGCTTGGCAAATATCCCCATTTCTCTGAATCAGCCCTGTGCTCCCCCACTGAAAATTTCCTTCTGCTTCTCACAGTGCAGAGAAGGCATTGCCCAGCCTCCTGGTACTGTCATTTTCTAATTGATGGGTGAGGACATAGAAGTAAATTTGAAGGCCAGGATTGTCAAACTTGTGCTCCTGTGTTCAGAGGCATTTAGGACTGGCCTTATTTTTAGAGCTGCCGAGCATCCACGCGCCCCGTTCCTGCTGACTGCAGAGATTTCAATGAGAGATGGAGGGTGTTTGAAAGAGGTTGTGGAGGAAACTCAGGTCCAGAGTATCTCTGGGTGTTTTTTTGCAGCTGGTCTCCACTCTTTTCCTTTAATGTGCTCAGCTGTTAGTGTCCCCCTTTGTGTCCCGATGACAGGCAGGAAGTTTGACTTGACCCGTGAATTTTGTTGTCACAGAAAATTCTAATTAGGATGCCATCCTGAAAAGCACTTCCTCTGCTGCTCTGGACTTGAGGCAGGTCACCAGTTGAATTTCCTGCTGCAAAGAACTTCTAAGCACAAAGTTTATGGGCCCACCCCAGTCCTTATCTCTTGTGTCAGCTGAACTTGGAGCTAACTAACTCTGCCTCCAAGGGAGAGAATGGATCACCTCTGCCATTCACCTTGTGGCCCTGTGGTGAAGTTGTTTCTGGAATTGGATATCCCAGACCTCCAGCAAGCCAGCTGTGGTGGTTTTTCCTGACTTTCTTGGGCAGGAAAAGAAATATGATCAAGTAATTCACACCCCTTTCACTTACTGATTTGTGCTATGGACAGACTAAGAGTAATTTAATCATTAAGCAGAGCTGTCTGAATGTATTTACAGAGAATAGTTGCAATATTTAATGCTGCACCAACAACTCAGGACCTCTTCACTCACTACAGATGCCTTAGTTTAATTTTTACTAATGGAAATGTTGTCGAATCACCAGTAAATGTTCGTGCTCATATTTGTGGGGCAGGCTGTGATCAGTGAGACTGATAAAAAGATGTTTGTATGAAAAACTGAGAGACTGCTGCAAATAATGAGTGTGTTAGCCAAAATGGGCGCAGAAATCTTCAGAGATGTCTTGGCTGATAACTGAAATGGAGTCAGCACTTTTGAGGTGATAATCCCTGCAGTGACTTTAATTCATTTGTGGGCATATATCTTGCATGTTTATATCTGGAATTAAGATTAATGAACTGAATGTGGTAATGATATAACTACTTTGGCCTTCCAGGGTTATTGCATGGATGAATTGGTGCAGAATACACAAAAAATGTGTCTGCTTTTGATTTTTTGTTTAATTGGTGTTGTTTTTTTGTTTTTAACTGGCGCTTTTAGGTGCTTTTTTTGTACCTGAGATGCTGCACTACTACTTTAACAGGGCTTTAACCTAATTTTCTTGTTAACATAGAAGTACAAAGAGAAAAGCAGAAGCATTTCATACATACTGAAATCACAGTTTTACTTTGACCTTCATAGGTGTATGCTTTTGTAGTACTATGCTCAAAATTTATTGATGTAACTAGCCACAGAACTTAATTGCTTTTAAAAATTATTTTACAAAAAATACAGATGCCTGGAGTCAGGTTTTTGTGGTGGTTTTTGTTTTTGTTTTTGTTTGGGTTTTTTGTTTTTTTTTTTTTTTTTGTTTGGTTTTTTGTTTTGTTTTTGGTTTTTTTGTTTTTGTTTGTTTGTTTGTTTGTTTTGGTCGTTTTTTTATTTTTGTTTTTGTTTGTTTTTTTTTTGTTGTTTTTTTTTTGTTTCTTTTTTTTTGTTGTTTTTTTGTTTTTTTTTTTTTGGCTCTTCTCACTGCTGAAGATATACAACTTAAATTAGTCCTTCCTGAATATCCCTGGAAAGATTTAAGAGCCGTGTGGATGCGGCACCCGGGGACACGGATTACTGTGGGCTGGGCAGTGCAGGGGAGAAATGGCTGGATTTGAATATCTTGGAGGGCTTTTCCAACCTGAATGATTCTGTCACTCCCTGATCCCCTGTAACTGTGGGTACCAGAAGTAGGTTTGTCCAGAACGATCTTTTCACTCACCCTTAACTGAGTAATCAGACTTTAAAATAAACTGACCCAGCGTGTTTCGGAAATACCTGTAATACAAGCGGAACGCAATCACGAAAAATAAGATCAACTAATTATGATTGCGCTTGAAAACCCACTGCAGCCTGACGTGCAGCTCGTGCCCTATGCGCGGCGGTGAACGCTGGCCATGACGCTTTTTGTCCCGGTTTTTTTTTTGTTGGTTTTTGTTTGTTGTTTTTTTGTTTTTTTTTTTTTTTTTTTTTTTTGGGGCGATTCTTCCCCGTTTCGGGAGCGATCCGTCGCAGCGCGGCCCGCGGGTGCCCCCTGCCGCCCGCCCGCCGCCACTGCAGCGGCCGCGGCGCGGTAAATCCGCGCTCAAAGCCCGGCTTAAAAGCAAAGCTGCATCAGCGGCCCCCGCTGCTGCTGCTGCTGCTGCTGCTGCTCTGCCCGAGCCGCAACTGAAAGATAATAATATCCCATGGCTTCCTGAAAGCCAGGAGAAAGGCTCAGGTCGCCGGGAAAACGGGGTGGGTCCTGTTCTCTTACGCCTTCGCTGGTGGATGTTGGGTTCTTTGCAGGCAGCCTGGCTCAGCGGGTTGCTGGAGCAGCAGGTTGGTGCGTGGCCATTCGTTTTGATGAGAATCACAGAATGAGTAAGGCTGCAAGTGGCCCACTGGAGGTCACCTAGTCCCAGCTCCCTGCTCGAGTGGAGTCCCCCAGAGCCCATTGTTCAGAGCAGCCCCCCGGGCAGGTTTTGAGCACCTCCAGTGAGGAAGGCTCCACAACCTCTCCATGCAGACTGTTCCAGTAAGGAATTTCTTCCTGATGTGCAGGTGGAACTTCCCGTGTTTCTGTTTTCAGAGTTTTCAAAGTGTCTGAAAAGGCTACCTGAAGTTCTGCAAGGAAGTTTTGCAACCTGTTTGTGCCAGGTTCTCGGCCGAACGCTCGGAAACAATCAATCATCATATTTAACAAGAAAATGGATCTTAGACCCCTGGATGCATTTTTTTCTTCCTCCTCTTGCAAAGTGCTGTCTCCCAAACTGGCTGAGTGCAGGGCATGTGCGTGGAGATCATATATAAAATATGGATTTTGCAGGCGGACCCTGTTGTGCCAGGGGAGGTTTAAACTGGATATTAGGAAAAATTTCTTCACTGTCAAGTACTGAGGTCAGCTGTTCAGGGCAGAGGTGGAATCCCCATCCCTGTAGAGGTTTAAAGGCCACGTGGATGTGGCACTTGGGGACATGGGTCAGTGGTGAGCTGGGCACTGGTGGCATGGGTTTGTGCTGGGGGAATGGTTGGACTCAATTATCTTAGAGATCTTTTTGAACCTGAAAGGTTCAAATTCTGAGCTTCTGAGGATCATCTGGCTTTTGTTAATGAGTTGTACAGAAAGGGTCAGTGAGGAGGAACTACTGCCCAGCAGGATGGGGGAAATTCAGACATGACACACATGGTACAGCCTTAGAAGAGCTCACCTGCTCTTAGACTTTTTAGTTTCTGTCCAGTGAGACCAGAACTCATCTGCTGGGACAGCCCAGCACTGTAACCAAGTATCAAGTCACCTCCTGCCTTAAATTCTGCATCTGTCTGATACTGTCTTCTGAGCAACTGTGTTAGTGGAACAGATTTTAAAACCATGAACTTTCTTCCTAGCTACCTGGTGAGAGAAAAAGATCAGAAGCAGCATTGCCAGCATGATGATTTTCGTCCTTTAATGTTTTCATGAACCTCTCTCAAATGTGGCCATGGGGAAGTAGAACACCAAGCAAGCCTCCTGCAAACTGAGGAGCTTTTCTTAATTTTCTCTCAGAGGTGCCTTACAAGTAGTTTGTGGGTTCTCAGGAGGCGTTGACCTCAGTGGTGACTTGTCCATCAGGTGGTGTTCATCACCCATGGTGGTTTAGATCATCGGGTGATGATCAATCGCACTAATTTTGCATTGGGGTAAAAGGTGACAGGTTTTTGAGGTGTGTTAGAAATGTGAAACACTCAGGCAGGCCTTTGTCTTTCTGAGTTACGTGAAAAATGATGGTTTGGATTTGTTTGGGATATTTTAGTTAGGTTTTGCTCCCATGAACTGACTTCCTCCTTACCAGCCTCACTTCAGGCTGATAATAATGTTCAGAGCTCAGAACTGGATCCATCTGGAACTCTTCTGTGTTTTATGACTTTCTGCTCTCAGTGCTCCTTTAAATCAGCTCTGTTCTTCAGAGTCAGGCAATGAAATAAATCAGGAGTTAGCTCTCTGCAAAACTGATTTCCATCTCTGCATCATCTTTCACCCTTAAAGATCCTTAAAAATAGACAAGGAACGTTTAAAAGAAGGATAAAAAAAAAAATCTACCATGTGGTTAATGTTGGTAAATCTTCAGAGGCATGAGAGCCTGTTCCTCTGGGTCGAACTGCAATTCAGAAGAGCACCAGTAGTTCTGATTCCTAGCTTACATAGTTTATGGAAAGCTGGTGCTTTTGTACAACTAAAGTATTCATTATCCAAACAAGAAGCACCCACATTTCTGTGTGGGGAGATCTTGGTTCTCAAAAACAGGAAATGGGAAATGGCAGTGCTTCAGCACTGTCTGTGATTTCTGTGCTTGGCCTGAAGTGGTGCAGCTCGGATGATTGACCCTGGCAAGAATGCAAACAGTTGCTCAGCAGAATGGCTCTCGGATTTCTTGAGTGGCATCTTGTGCTGAAGTGCCTGCTCACGGGCACACACACAATGACAGGTAAAAGAACATTGCTGGAACGCTGTGTTCTGTGTCCTCAAAAGGCTCATCCCTGATTGTGTACAGGAAAGTGAGCTGTTTTCACCGGAATTTCATTTCTCGCTGTCGTTTTTGTTTGGTTTTTTTTTCCCCCAAGACAGGTGAGCAAAACTTGTATCTTGACAGCACATGTGGATATGCCTTGGGATAGGACGGAGCTGTGCCTCTTTCTCCAGTAAATTCAAATGTTAAAGAAAAGGATGCCTTGTAGAAATTTAAGCAGAAAGCTTCCTTTCCTTTAGAATCTGCAGAAATTCAGATCAAAAAATGGGTGTGGATATGCAGGGAGCCACAAGCCAGCCTCAGCTACTTCATGAGTGCAAAATATTTTTTCTAGGCAACAGAAGGCAGGGTGATGTAAAATCGTGTACCTCACCAGAGATGGGATGCAGAGGTGAAGCCTCTGAAAGAGGATGGTGTGCTGAAGCTTCTTTGATATCTGAGTGTGCATAACAGGGATCAGACAGGACTTCAGAAATTACTTCCCAATCCTATCCCTTAGCTTTGGTTCAAGTCAAGGAGCAGGATCCAGGCTTGCTGACTGGGTTCCTTCCAGGTGGAATAAATGGGGATGTGTTCCAGGAATGAACACGGGACTGTGCTCCAGTTCCTAATGGGCACCAGGACTAGACCTGTAGGAAAAAGGACTCAGTGTCCATGTTGCATTTTTCTTGGAGATCCTCTTCAGATCTGCTCTGATTGTATTTCCTAGTAATGTGGACCTGGTCATGAAAACTGGGGGTTTTTTTTGCTGCTTAAAACCCAACTGCCTTCACGTTTGTTATTTCTGTGCACCCACCCCTTGTATCTCAGTGCCCTTTTGGGTACTGATCCTGCCCTCATCGCAGCAGCCCCCATGCATGCACAGAGAGGGATTGCTCTGCCAGGAGGAGCCCTAAATCCTCTTCCACCACAGCATCAGAGTTACTGAATGCTCTGACAATGACAGAAATAGAAGATGACATTGTAGGTGATTCAACTCATGGAGAAAGTAGTGATTTCCCTGTTGAACACCCACCTCTCCCACTGCCATCAATCACCAGGAGATCAGGTAAAACAACACACGTTAGAAAGACGCCGGTGTGCCAAATATAGCGGAGAAGTGGATTAAGAACAGTTAATTTCTGACAGAACATACCCCGTTGTATTATCTAGGTCAGTACAGCCTGGGAGATGTCCTATATAATTTGTGGCCATGCAAACCCAAGTTGGCCTTCGTGAGTTGGAGAGAGGCAGGAATCAGCCGGTGAGGCACCACAGCTCCCAGCTGGAACGTGCTGATTTTTTTGCGCAGTTTGTTTGTGGCTCCCTTTTGCGCCCAAACTATGGCCACAGGTGATCAGGGAAGCAGCTTCTCTGCACCCCCCTCTCTGCTGCAGCTTGGGAAGGAGTTTTGCAGCCTTTGCAAGCACCGTGTCCTGAAGGCAGCTGTGCTTGGGGACATGGTGGAGGGGACAGCTCTGTTTCTTGGTGGGGGATCTGGCCACAAGCTTCCTGATACCTATTGTCTTCTGTCAAGGGAAGGGATTATAAGAGTAGTCAGACAAAACACCTGGAGTCTTGGTCTTTTCTGGTCATCAGTGGTTCGTGCACACACATTTCCCCTTTCCCTGGGCTGTGTAGGGGCGAAGCAGCGTGCCCCTGTGAAAGGCTTCTGCTTTCTTTCAGCCACAGACACTGCTCCTTCCTGGTGCTGCTGCTTTCAGCCAGATCGACCTCCTTTCCCAAGAAATGAAAGGGCTAGCTCTTGAGCTTCAAAAGACCCTCTCTTTCCTCTCACCCTGATCCTTCCCTCCTCTTTTTCCTTAGTAAGGGAGGCAGGGATGGGTAAGTCTCTCGATGTCTTTGCAGACACAATGCTTTACCCCAGCCCAGAGGCGTGCTGGGCACAATTCACACAAACATCCTCATAATGGACGGGAATCATGTATTTAAAAGCAAAACAGGGATGTGCAGGAACATGTGGGGTCAGTGGATACGGACACAAATTCACTGTGTCTAGCTGTGCGGCGCAGGTTGCTTGAACTCTCTGCGTTTGCTCATCTCTTCCTTCTGCTGTTTGTGCAGGTTAAGGCCTTGATCCTGACTTCAGCAGACATAAATGTCAGCTTGCAGTAACATATTTGACATTATTTGGAGTGCCTGGCAGCAGAAGCAGGTCAGCTCCGTGTGCAACAGCACCTAGGACAGCAGGGACACATAATTTTTTGATCTCCCAGCCTGAATTCCTCCAGCGGTCCCTCCAAAAGTCATCATCAAAGAATTTGTAGCCACTTGGATTCCCAGCTATGGGGAAATCTCAGAGCAATTTAGTTTTGTTGCATTCTAAAGGCCCAGCACTGAAGAAGAGCAGCCCTGTAATGTATTCCCAGTGGCCAATGAGCACATCATCCCACTTTGTTTCTAAATATAACTGTGTTCCCTAATATGCCCATGTTCTCTGTTTTTCTTTAATTATTTGTTCCACTTCAGTGGCTTCCCTTCAGATTGGTGCAAGTTGGAGATAACTATTATGAACTTCCTAATTATGGGGATATAAATACACGAAGTCTCACGCTCCCAACCTGCTGTATTGTGGCTGTGCAGTGATCAGTGTGCATTGCCTGATCTGCCACACACAAAGCTGATTTTTTATGATCTCACAGGCGGCTTTATCCTTTGTCAGCCTCTGATATCAACAAAGCATCAGAATGCATCTTTTAGACTGGATTTTAAGATTCTATCTGTTGTTTTAAATCTGGCCATTTTTTATTTTATTTCTGCTTCAGCCTCCCTGAGGTTTCATGAAGAGTTGAACCTTTGTATTTAAGGTGTTGTTTCCTACGATTCCTCCCCATTTTCAGGAAGAAAACCAAAACATTTCATTTACAGGGGTTTCCAGCTTGGGTGTTTCATTAGCCAGACCTTGGCTTGACCAGTGTCTCTGTTTCTGTGTCATTCCAGATTCCCTATGCAGCAAGCTTGATCAGGAAAGAAAAGCTCGGTGCACACCTCAGCAAAAGCTAAAGGTGAGCTTGTGAAAAAGAGACTTCATTCCGCTTGACCTGGCTGCCTGTGCTCCTCTGCAGCTGTTGCAGGAATTAAGAGGATTGTTCTGTTGTTTGATGTGGCTGGTTCTGGTCCCAAAGCCCTCTCTGTCCAGGTGTTTTGCTGCGGTCTAAAGTTGATAAATTACATGTGGCATGAATTACGAGGCTTCACTGGGGTGGGATGTCGTGTTGGGAGCTGACCCATGGGTCCTGCAGTCACAGGACAAAGGCTTCAAGCTAGTAGCTTTAAATTAAATATTAAAGCAGCTTTAAAATAAATACTAGGAAGAAATTCTTCCCTGTGATGGGGTGAGGAGTTGGCAGAGGGTGCCCAGAGCAGCTGTGGCAGCCCCATCCCTGGAAGTGTCCAAGGCCAGGTCGGACAGAGCTTGGGCACCCTGAGATAGTGGAAGGTGTCCTGCCCATGGCGGGGGTAGGATGAGGGGATCTTTAAGGTTCTTTTCAACCCAAGCCATTTCATGGCTCTAACTGCCTGAACACGTGCTTTTTGTGACGCTGAAAAGTGCCATCATTGTCAACGTACCTTCAGTGTCCTGAAGGACAAGGAAGGAAATACCTTGGCATTCAGAGTGCAAAAAAATTGTTCACGCTCCAGGTAGGAAGGAGCTTTTCTGCCCTTGATGGAACTCCTTTAACTCCAGGAAAAAGCAGTACAAAAGCATATTTTGGGAGTCTCACAGAACCCCACTGATTGTGGTTCTGTAGTTCAGTGTCCTACAGAAGGTAATTATCCTGCTGCTCACATACAGGGCCTTCCTAAACCAAACACTGCATTTTTCAGGACTGTCTATTAGAAAGGTTCATTTGGTAGAAACACCACCTTCATCATCAGTGACCAGGGAGATATCAGTTTTGGGTGCTGAAGTATTAACATTTAAATGACAGTCTCTTTGTTTTTTTTTTTTCCTGGTAAAAGAAGAAGATTAGGGATTGGAGACAAATGCCGAAAGCTGGTAGCCCTGCTACTGTGTTATGCCACAAAATCTGGCCTGTGGATTGACTAAAAAAATCCCCGAGGAGAAGTAGGGGGATTAGAAAAAGAAGAGCTACTCATACACAGTACACAGACATCTGTGTAATGGACAAAATAGAGGTATTCAAGAGAGTCTGGGACATCTGAGAAGGGCTTGATAGTAGAGATGATGGAGGTTTGCCTGAGCTGTAGAAGCAGTAGATTCTTAAAAATAAAAGCAGTAGGAGTAAGTACAGAGTAATCAGATAACACGATCTGTGGCCGCGAGCTCTGCCCGCTGAGATAAGGAGATTATTCTAAGCACCGAGCTGGTGTCTTTTGCCCTCTTGTGCACACTTCCTGACTGCCAGCGTTTTCCAATCGAGTCTACAGCAATCTGAGCGCTGATTTAAAACTAACTCAGCGGCATTAATACCCTGAATAAAACAGCACGCCTCCCCCGATCAGGAGCGGCAGGTCTCGCCCCCGAGCGCCCTGCCTTGCAGCGCTCGATGCCCAATAAAAACCTGCCCGAGGATTGGCAGCATCGGAGGAGAGCAGCAGTTTGCTCCCGTCACCGGGCTTCCACCGGCTCCCGGTCCCTGCTGGCATCCCGGCAGCGAGCATTCCGTGCCCGTTTGGCGAGGGGGCGAAGGGTGGGTGCGCTCCTCACGCTGCTTCTGTTTCCAGCGGCGCGCCATCCCCCGCAGACAAACGGGGGATGTCTCCACGCAGCCCCGCTGCTTTTGAAGTTTCAGCTGTTAACTTGAGCGCTAAGCCGAGCCAGCCAGGCGGGGAGAACTGCGGCCCTGTGGTTCAGAAGCAGTTTCGCGTCCTTGATGTGCCAAGAAGGAAAAGTCTCCTCAGGAGGAAGCGTGTTTGCACGTCCCTGCCCACGCAGCGCTCCCAGGGGCTTCGGAGTCTCTGTTTTGCAGAGCAACCCCTCAGTTCCTGACCCTGAGCCCCTTGCTGGGCCCTCTGCTCCTTCCCACAGCAGATCTGGCTGTGTTTAGTGGCACTGCAGTCAGTTAAAGTTTGCACTCCATCTTTATTGCCAATATTTCCACGTGACCCCACAGATACTGTCAGCGTCTCAGGGTGTGCTGCTAGAGCAGGTGACCTACATGTGTCCCTTTCTCAAGGGTTGTAAATAAATGTCATAATTCTGTCACCGTCTCAAACTTTGGCTTAATGTTGATAACACTTTCTCTCTCTCTCTCTTTTTCTCCCTCTTTTTTTTTTTTTTTTTTTTTTTTTTTTTTTTTTTTTTTTTTTCCACTCCCAGAAGCACAGGAGCTTTTGCAGCTGTTACCTTATAAGTTATAACCCAGTCAGAAACCTGACTTGTATATAGACTGTGAAATGGAAGTGTTTGGGGATCTAAATAAAAAAAAAAAAAAACAGGTTCCTCTGAACCTAAGGACAAGTGACCTCATAGTATCATGGACAACCATGTCAAATAGAATGTAGCAGCCATTTATTAGTAAACACAAAACAACAACAACAACAACAAAAAAATGCCTGTCCTTGATATTTTTCTTTTTTTTTTCTTTTTTTTTTTTTTTTCTTTTTTTTGGTGGTACCAAAGTTTAAGTCTTTGTGTTTTTAGAAGGACTATTGAGCTTGATAGAAAAAAAAAAAAAAAAAATGCTTTTGAATCGTGCAGATAAGCTGTGAAAGGAACTGCTGGTCCTTTCAATGCCACAGAGACACTGACAACATCTGCCAGTTCACCTTTTGCTTTGGAATAGTGATTGTTTTATGGAAGGAAATGAACGTCTCACCAGATGGGCCAGAACCACGTTTGGATGGACGGGTGGACAGATGGAAGGATGGATAGAGCAGCGTTAGCCATACACAGTGCTTTTTAAAAGCAGTCTGGAGATTCTCACACCCCTCTCCCTCGTCCCTTCCCCCCTCTGGTATTTTGCCTGCTGTATGAATTACGATTGTACTCCTCTGGAAATATTTTACAATTTAATATTGAGTGTAATTAAGAATATAATCACTGTTATCAAAAAAGGTATTTAACTCTGTTGTAGTTTCTTTATCATTCATGTGGATAAAAAGTCTATAATAAAAAAAAAAAAAAAGAAAAGTATGAGATAATAGTTGAGCTTCCCTGTAATTTAATGCCACTGAAGAAAACAGCTGGGAAATTTATCCCAAATAATGCCTTTTTAGAAGTATTTTAATTCACAAACAATATGCTGAAGAGTTTCACAGAGGAAATTTTTGCCTCTGGTTATTTTGAAAACGCTCAGAAGAGGCAGATTTAGTACAATTTCAGGACATGCCTGTGGATCCACAGAAATAAAGGCAGTCAGTTGATTCTGAAGACTGCAGCCGTATTCCCCCAGGTCTTTCCTTGGTGACCTGCAGCACCCTGATTCTCAGGGCTTTCCTGAGCGAATCCATCTCCTTGCTGAAGGTCTTGGTCCCAAACACAAAGGATCTCCCACACCGGTACGGCACCACCAGCATCCAAAAGTGGTTTTAGCCATGCCCAGCAGAGGTGCTCTCTCAATATGCCCAGCAAATTCCCAGCAAATTCCTGTGAGATTAAATCATCTGGTTTTGCAGTTCCTTGGTGCAGCTGGCAGAGCTGGGAGGCAGGGGAGGAAGGGCACAGCCCGTTTTCAAACCCTACCCTGCACAGTTTGCTCTGGTGTTAGGTGAGCTGACAAGACTCACGGAACCAACAGAATTAAGGCTTTTGTGGTGTGGGAAAAAGAAAGCAGCAAAAACACCAGAAAAGATGGACCAGGGCAGTTCAAATTTTTACCTGTACGAGTAGCCTGTTCCCAGGAACAGAGGAAATCAGATTCTTTGTGTAAGCACACCAGCAATTAGAGACATGTTCCCAGAATATTGTTTTAACAACTAATGATTTGTTGCGTATGAGTTTTCTGACCTAGACATGATGTCTTCCTTTTAATAACCCTCAATGGATTTTTTTTTTTCCTTCCATGAACACAACCAGTGACTTTTAAGACCTAGGCACACTTTTAGCAGATTACAGCATCTCGTGGCAATAAACTCCACAGCTTAAATACAGCTTGTGGGGAAAAAAGAGAAAACCAGCTTCTGATGATTGAGCTGCCAAATTTAGCCTCATTTTATGCACTGGGCTTCTTGTACTGGATGAGGCAAATTGCCTGTTTGACTTACTGGCCATTCCTGTCCTGACTTTCTCCATGTCTGACATGATTTCATAGGCATCCATCAAGCCTTTTTGGCTGTCATTTTTCCAGATTTAGTTGTCATCCCTCCAACATGAGCAGCCCCATAGCTCTGTAGTCCCCATGTACCTTTTCCCAGTCGGGTTCCTCCTTTATGAGATGCAGAACTAGCTGCACAGAATACTCAGGGCACAGGATACTCTGCAGATTATTGCACAGAGTGACACTGCACTGCTTTCTGTGATGAATGAAACCCAGCTGCAGGGTGGTGGTAAAATCTCTTACCACTATAGATCAAAAGTTTTGCCCAGACATAAAGTAATCCCATTGCTCAATAAGAAATTACCTCCCTAATGGCTTCTGAGTGCCAGAGCTCCTGGATGTGGTCAGGCGTGCAGAGCAGCCCTCATTGTCCCTCACCATTTGAGAACCAGCCCGTTCAGGCCCAGGAGCAGACACAAAGCACCTAAAGCAGATTCATTTGTTTTCTGCTCCCAGCTCAGCAGTGTTCAGGCTGCTGTGTTCCCCAGGGACTTTCCAGAGCGCAGCCGTGTGTGCTGGTGCAGTTGTGGAACCGTGCATTAAATGCACAGCTCACATGAATGAACAGGCAACAAATGCACTTCAAACCGATCACTCAGACTCAAAACGTCCAATTTCCACTTGGTTATTTATGCCCATTCAGGAAATGGAAGCACCATGTGCCTGGTTCACAGATCACAATGGCAAAAGCTGTGATGGAACATGTATCTCAGAACTAAGCATGAATGAGGTGTTTTGAATTAAAAAATAATTCCTCCTGCTGATAAAGGTCAAGAACATGGTTCTGGAAAACAAATAAAGAGAGGCCTCCACCTAAACAAATCACTTGGATAAATATCCATGGAAGCTCCTTATCACCAGTTGCTTTTTGTTTGCTTTCCTCTTGTGGCAAAGCTTGTACACATTAAAGTGAAAAGGATCCCATTAAATACTGTTGTGTATCACCAACTCAACCTTTCCACCAGCTGGTATCACGAATAAAAAAAAAAAAAAAGATACTGCAAGATTTTCCCAGTAGCTGGCATGGTTGTATCTGTAGCACACATACCCTGTGTCTACACAAATTGACTTGGACTCAGCTGCCTCCCTGCAGTGAGTGGCCTTGGCAGGGCTGTGTTTGAGCCCACTGGGGAGCACATCCCAGCCTGTCCTGATGGCAGTTTGGAAGTGGCCACCCTGAGCTGGGAGGTGCCAGTGCCCTGGCGAGGCTGCAGCTCCCCAGTGCCACGTGGGGACGGTCCCAGTCACAGCCAATTTGCTCACGCAGAGCAGCACTGCTGCTGCCCTTAGCGCAAAATGAATGCCGTGTTGGCGTGGAAAATAAACACTCGGATTTCCTAACGCGTGACGCGCAGCTTGCCAGCACCTTGAAGAAACCTGCGTAAGTGACCAAATATCGCCTCTACAGCTGTTATCACAACAGAGGCAAAGGGTAACAGCAGCCTCACAGGCCTTAGTTTTAGCCTTCTGGACACCAAAATCCCCTGAGCGTGGCAAAACCCCACAGCACAGGCTACACACTGAGCTGTGGTTTGAATTTCCAAATGGAATGGGAGTATTACTTTTTACCCCACACAACTCTGTGTCCATGGACTGCCCACAACACCTCCCAGGTGGGCTCTGTGCTCAGGATGTGGTGGTGTTTCTCCAGGACCTAGGGCTGGCGTTGTTTGCTTCTGAGGTACTTTAGCACAGCTATTTATGTTGGTGAAGAAGTGCACCAAGCAAAAGCATGAAGATACGTGCTTTTGCTTATTCCAGGAAATGGGAAACAGGACCCAGATTCTTCTCTCAGGACCAAAATTTTATATGCCTTCAAGCCATCTCCCTCAAAAACCCTTTCTACCTTTTGCTGACCCTGCTGTAAAACAGAAGGTGCAATCTGCACGATTCTGGAATGGTTTGGGTTGGAAGGGGTCTTAAAGCTCATCCAGTTCCACCCCCTGCCATGAGCAAGGACATTTTCCACTAGCTCATGTTGCTCCAAGCCACATCCAACCTGGCCTTGTGAGTCACGAACAAGTTTTCTGAAGCAGACAGCATATCTGAGCATTTACTGCTTTCGAGATTGATCACACTGATGAATAAATACCTTGGGATAAATACCTTGATGATTATTAAAAAAAGGTATCTCTGACAGAATAAGTTTCTTCAAGGTGTTACAGTAAAGATCAAGAAGTTTTGTCTGAGCTGCAGGCAGGATAAGGCTCTGCTAATTAAGAGCAAAAAAAAAAAAAAAATCGCTACACCTTTTCTTTTGTATTACTGATTAAGTAAATCCCTGTGCCTTTTAGAGTTCAGATTTCCTCGGGGTTATTTTTCCTATTCCATAATTTTTATGTAGTGTAAAACCTTGAGGCAGCTGTGCCAAAGATTAGGTATAAATTTTGCAGTGTACAAAATTAGCTCCTCCTCAAAAAAAACTGTGTTTTTCAGACTGTATCACTGAGGAATTAACAACAACAAAGTGAAGTGTTTTCTCTGACCCTCCATGATAAAAACTTTCACCCTGCTGGCTTCTAAAGCAGGATCAGTCTGCTAAGAAAAGCTGTTGGGAGAGCTCCTCTAGGACATACCACTGTTTTCCTATCATCTCCTGTAGCTTTTCTTTCCTCCAGGAGGTTTGTCCATGGATTTTATGCCCAGATGAGCATAGCAGGGGCTTGGAACAAGATGGGCTTCAAGGTCCTTTCCAACCCATATGATTCTGTGAGTCTATAATTCTAAATGCATTTTGACACTGTTTTACCCAACTGCCTTGGATTATTCAGTAAAATTTTGAGAGGACTTTTTTTTTTTTTTTTCATTATAGTAATATTATCCTTGATGCATGCCCTCACATGTGAAATGTTTGATCTCCAAAGTGCTAGCCAAGCGTTCACAAAGTCCCAGGGCAGGTAAAAAGACCTACAGTGGTGCTGGGAAGCTCTGTCCTTGCACACAGCTCTGTCCTTGTGACCTGTGGTGCGTGGCCTTATGCACACTTGGCAGCCTGTCCTGGTCTCACTGGGCTTGTTGTTATCTGTGCTGGCAGTTTTCAGTGGTGGAACTGCACCCAGGCCACGTGAGATAAGGTGTTTCTGTAGGAGAGAGCTGCCCCCTCCTCCTCCAACACAGCTCCCCATACTGTGATCTCAAGCTTCTCCACAAAACTGAGTTTGGGGTGAGGCGACACCAGGATAAAAAAGAAAAAATGAATCTTCATTCACGTATTAATTTCTTTAAAAATAAGCCTATTCACCTTCAGGAATATTGAGGGCATCCATTGCTTTTTTTCCTTATCGTCTCTGAAAGTTCAATAAAAGTCAGTTTCCATTCCCAAGAGAAGAACACATCCCAGTTGCTTCCACCACATCTTCACACTGGGCATGCACAAGACACGTAGATCCACCATGCAGATGGTCAGTGGCTTTCAAGAGTGAGCTCTGCTGTGTATTTAGCAGCTTTTTCTTTAGAAACACAGTCTGGATACCAGAGAAATCAGCAGAGTTTCCTATTAAAGGTCATTTCAGTGACCTTTGGATCAGACTCAAAAATCACAAATGGGTTCCATAAAGCAATCTCAGTTTTCTCTTGATCTTTCCCTTTGTTTGATAAAGAAGGAAAGTGCTGGCACCTGCCTGAACACAAAGTCCTCCCTGCTCAGGAACTCTTCTGTGGCGTGTTCAGGCTTAAAGCCAAACACAAATCCAACGAATCCCTGAAGCAGGGAGAGAAGGTTCATACAGACCAAGTGTCCTCCTCTGTGGATGACACAAAATGAAGAGTGGATGTGTGACTTAAACAGAAAAAAACACCTGCATATGTCTGCAGCCTGCTCTCTGCTGTTCATCTATCTGTAAAATCTATCCAATGGAGTTAATTCACTGTTTTCTTGAGCCACAGAGGAAAATTCACAGTTGTGGCCAATTAGACTTCTAGTTGACTGTGAATTCTTTAGAATTCTCTAGACTGTGGATGCCTGAAACCCTTCCAAACAATCTCCAGGGGACTCGGAGAGGTGCTTGGGTCCTGTTTGTTACTGTGACGTAAGAGGAGCAGGAATTGTTGTGCCCCTATTTGTCTAGGCACAGCAGGAAAACCACTCTATCTCTATTGTTTTGAAACACCTGCCAATATGGATTTCATTAATGTTTTCTTTGTGCCTGCATTAACGACGAAAGGGTCTCCACCCTGGAGCACCACTCCTTCTCTGACCACAGAGCACAGGCAACCGCAGCCTTTCATGAGATAACTCGGGGCAGCTGCCAGCTCAGCCCCAGCCTGGCAGAGGGACTGGGGGCTCCTGCAGAGCAGAACGAGCTCCAGAGCTGTGCAGATGTGGCCTCCCTAACTAAGGCATGGGAAGGGGTGGGTGCTTTGGAGATAAAGCCGTGTTCTCCTCCTGCCTGTGGTGCAGTGAAGCCAGGCTGCAAGAAACACCAAAATGAAGCACTTTTGAAGCCCTTGAAACATAAACTTTAAGGGATTCAGAGATTTTAGAGGAGCTAAGATTTTAGTTAGAGATAAGCCTTACTAGAGTTAATTAAAATAAATGAGTAGGCCTTGATGAAGTTAAGAGTTGGTAGTTAACTAATAATTGATTGCTTGTCAACACAATGTTTGACAAGCTGGGTTTATAATGAAGAATATAGAAACTGACAAACAGCTTTTAGGAACATAAGACAATTGTGGGCCTCCTCTGTTCTGAAACCAATTGAAGACAGGGAATGGGAGTTCTACCAAGAATTTATTTGTCATATTTGCATTGAAAAGGTAGAAAGGTCAGAATGAGGAAGACTTCATTTGCTTCCTCATTTTGGGACCCCTCCCCATGAAAGGGACCACCGACCATTTCAAGGAACAAACTACGTATGCTTAATAGCTTTTGGAATGATTAGCGTACGAAGCGAGGAATGGGATGGACCAAAATGATGAATATGTGTTTGTGTTTTGGGTATTCAATTCTTGTGTGGATAAAAGGACTCTGTAATCATCTGAAAGGTGCAGTGTGCATTTGGGAGCTGTCCCTCACGCTGCCCGGCGCCGCAATAAACATACACTTTCTAACTTTAAAACTGTTAGAGAGTTTTTGTCCGTCACAGTTGGATATCGGTACTAGATCAATATCCATATTTCTTTAATAAATCACCCTGAACTGGCCATCCCTGTTTAACAGCTCAGCAACAGCTCCTTAAACTCCTGCCTGGCTCTTTTCAGTGCAGAGAGCCAGGTCAGACCGTGCAACAGCCACACAGCAAGGACGGGGCTCAGGCTTGTCACAGCTGGTGGGCTTCCCTTGCCTGGAGAGCACCCACACCTGGCCTCTCCACCCAGCCTTCTGGAGAAGACCCAAAGGCACCCCTCCTGGGACACAGCACATTTCTGCATCAAGTCCTGGGCACTAGCTACAGAGATAGTTTTGCTGGAGAAGTTCATGCACATCAGAGGACGTTCTGTGCCCTGTGGGAGCCCTGTCAGGCTCCTGGGTGGAGCCTCCTGCTCCACCAGAAAGACTGTGAAAATAATTGCTTATCCAAAGGATGGTGAGTAAAGCCTCTGCTTGATCCGCCTCCGCACTTTTATTGATTGTCTAAACACGGAAGAGATTACCCTGCCCTATAAAAACCACGGAGAGAAGGAAGCAATCAACAGAGGCAAATGAAGTGAGCAATTAGTCTGAAACCCTTCGGACCAGCTTTACTTTCAGGCAAGGTTTGAGCAGTGTGATGCTGACACAAGGACCTTCAGCAGTCACAAGGTACTCCACAAATTCGTAATCTAATTCTTCTTTATATTTTAATTTCCATAGTGTATTTTCTTGACTTCTTCTCAAGCACAAGGGTGACCCTGAGGTTTTGCTTAGGACATCTTACAGATGGGACAGAAAGATTTGGTGTCTTGGGGCGTTGCAGGACTCTCTAGTAAGCAAGTTGATTTTCCATTCTCAGTAACACTCAGCCCAGCTCTCCTTGGGGAAAGGGAGAATTTCTCCTGGGGAAACTTCACATGACATCCTGGAGCAGATTCTGGGCTGACATTTCATTTTATTCACATGCACTGATGGACAGGAGGCAAAGCCTGGACAGATTACTTAGCTACCACTTCTGGAGGCAGTAAAAGAAAAGGCTCTGTGTCCTGGGGCAAATTGGCCAGGATTAGATAAAAGTATCAGCTAGATAGGTCAGAGCGTGTTGTTGGTGTTGTTGGGTTGTTTGTCCATGCCAAAGTTCCATCTCTGGAAGTGTCTAAGGCCAGGTTGGACAGGGCTTGGAGTGACCTGGGATAGCGGAAGGTGTCCCTGCCCATGGCAGGGGGTGGCACTGGATGGGCTTTAAGGTCCCTTCCAACACAAACCATTCTGGGATTCTCTGATTCTGTAAAAAATAGATGCCATGGAGAAAAATGAAGTCAAACCCAAGACAGTGGAAGCTCATTGCCTTAATGGAAACATTCAGGGTTTTTGAGTTGGATTAACATCTGTCTTTTGGATCTATCCCTTAACACATCTTCCTTTAATCTCCAGCTAAAGGTAATTCACATTAGAGATAGTGAAATACTCAGGTGAAATAAAGGAGTCTGAACTAAATGTGCTGGTTTGAACATTGAGCTGGGATCTGATTGTCTCTTTCCCTAATTTTTCAGGATGGCCCATGCTGGTGGTGAAGATTTATACAACTCTGTGATTGTCCAGGAAGAAGGTGTTTCACTCTCCTGTTTGTTTCCAACAGCATTTTAAATCAGTTTTGCAGTGTTTATTTGTGTGGTGACACAGCTGAGCAGGTTACCAAGTCTGTCAGGTTATGGATACAGGGTGCTGAGTGGGCTCAAAAGGAGTGGATGAATCAGACACACGGTAGACATGCTTCTGTTGGGCTTTATGGTGGGGAGGATGGTGGAACAGAAGGGAGGGGTTGCAGCAGAAAAGAGTGGGAGCTTTGGAGGCAGGGATGTAAGCCAGTGTTCATTCCTTTAAGTTTGGAATTATATACAAGAGTAAATAAAACCAGGATGGAAACAGATTGAAAAGGGTGGAAGTGGATGGGAAGTGCTGGCTAGACAGGCAGTAAGATTCAAGATTCTGCTTTACTGTAAATAGGTGGATAATATGTGAAATGGCTTTGTGGTCTAAGGGTGCAGGGCAGACTCTCCCACCCCCAGATCCACAGGGCTGCATCTCAGTCTCAGTCCTGAAAAGCAGTTTTGCTTTGTTCTTTGGTAGATAAAGACACACAAGGTATTTAACTGAGCTGTGAGATTTTTGAGGAAAAATTGGTTCCAGAAACACCCCTTTAATACAGAGCTGGTCACCCCCTTCCACTCATGGTTTGAGCAGGAGGACTGTCAGTATTTTCAGCCTGTAATTTCACAGAAGGCTGTGATCCCTGAAGCTGCTTGTTGGCAAAACTCACCTGTGATTTCTCTTCAAGGGTCACCACCCTCCACCTATGCCATTGTCATGGTGTCTCTCAGTGGAAGCCTCCTGCTGCTGGTTGCCATCAGCATGGCAATAAGCGTTCTCCGGAGGTGAGTGTCAGGAGAGAAGAGAGAAACCAGAGTTGCCATGGGAATGTGCGCAGGCATGAATTCCTGCTCGAGCCAGGAGTCATCAGGCAGCCCATGGGAGCAGCCTGCCAGGCCCTAGTGGGGCTTCTTGGGGTCTTCCCAGGCTCCTCCCTCAGCCTAGAGCTGGATGGGATAGCAGTGGCTGGAGAATCACTAGGGTGGGCGCTTGGGTAACAGCAAATCAGGGCAATGACGTTGGGTTTGTTTTATATCTGGTCCAAATTCTCCCCACCTCCATATTTTTTATATATATCTACCTATATCTGTATCTATATCTTTATCTATATCCATAGCTTTATCTGTATCTGTGTACCTGTCCATATAGATATATAGATATATACGTATATAGGTATAATTTTATAGATATGTATTTAAATTTTGTAGAGGAAAATTAAGACACCCAAGCCCCTGATTCCTCAGTAACGCCAATGTTTTCATTGTTTTCAATCACCTGAAGTCACAAAAAGAGAGACTTTCCTTGTGGCATCCATTTCTATAAAGAAAGGGTAAATTATATGTTTTGAGGAGTCTCTTCAAACAAAAAATTCAGTTTCAGTTTGAATGCATCTAGCCAAATGAAGCAGGGTGACAAGGTCTTAGGATGTGGTTTTACAAAGGGCAGAAGATTGAGGAAAAGAGGAATGTGTCACCTCCATAATTAATTAAATCAGCTCTATCCCAGCTATCAGTTCTGTACTGCCATAAATTACATTCTGTTATTAACTGACGGCTTCAAGACACCAACAGCTCCTCATGCTGATCAGACACCCAGTTATTTGGTTTTTTTTCTCCATTTCTGTTGTGCCAGGCGTTGCGCATCAAATTATTCCTCCAAAAACCTTAGAACACCTGTGGTGGTGGAAAATGTTACAGTGGCAAACTGCAGCTCTGACAAGATTTCGACGGTGGATTTGACTGGCCCGATGTGCATAAATTACATTTCTTACAAGCAAAATGCGTGCCCAGCCACAGTTTGCCACCTCTGAAGAGACAATTTCCATTTCTGATGCTTCTCCTTTGACAACACCCCCCAGTTCAGCACCAGGGCAATGACAGCCCACAGCTTCTTCCATTTGCAGATTTCTTCTGGAGAGAAAAGGGGATAAAGGACTCAGGGCATGTGTGCTAGTTGAGAGGATGGACTGACATGTTGCACTTCATTTTCTCCACCAAAGTGCTGGACTGTGAACTCATACCACAAAAGTATTAGAAAATGCAGGAAAATTGAGTTTTTTAATGGAAGTGGAGAAAAAGCACAGATACATGTACCTTCTCTCTGTGACGTGTTGTGTTAGAAGTTTACTGCAGAGATTTATGTCTTTTTCATATTGCCTATTTTCTGCGGGGTGAGTCATGGGGAAAAAAAAAAAAAAAAACACAGGAGGGGGAATTCTGGTTATTTTTACAAAGATTTCCCAATCCCTCTGACTCACTGAGAATCCCAGACCTTATGCTGAGACCTGACCTTCTGCACATGGTTCGGTATTATCTGCATGACTCCAACTTGCTAATGCTGACATTATTGGACAGGCTGCAGCCTCCAGAGCCACCAGGCCTGTGATTTGGTTTTTTTACCCACCCACTTTTACAGCCTGGAGAAAGAGACCATCTATTAATCTTTAAACTGAGTGCTGTGACTTCTGGGGCACTGATGATGTCTGGTGTGACACCAGCTGGCCTGGATGGTGGTGGTTCCAGAGTTCAGGCTGGGCTAGGATCTGGTTCCAAGAGGGAGCAGTGTGATCCCTGGATCTGGCCAGACTGTTCCAACTTCATGCCCTTTGCTGTTGGGAACCCCTAGGCTGCAGCCTGTGAGAGTTCTCCTTATCCAGGCTTAGATGGGGCCACAGTCCCCTGGAGAAGCTGCTGGTGGAAGGCCTGGCCCCACTGGGACACACCAGGACACCAAAACCCTCTACACCCCTCTCTACATCAAAAGAGAGACTTGGGGCAGGCACAGGAAGGTGAGGCTGCCCCACAGAGATCCCCATTTCATAGCCCTGAAGGAAAATCTGTGCCACCAAAGGTGGTTGGGCTTTGGTCACCACTGCAGCTCCTCGTGCTTGTCCCCAAAAAAAGCTCTTTGAGTGAATTTTCTGTTAGCACAGGTGAAAGTCAGACCTGATTCCAAAACTGTGAGCACATGTCAGCCATCCCTGGTCCTTTGATGTTAGCTATATTCCCACTCAGAATATTTCTACTGGCACCATTTTCCCTGCTCCAATGGAAACACATCCGTGCAAGTCCGTGGTGGCAAACACCAACTCTGGGCCTGTAGGGGTTTGTGTCCCCGGGGCCTCCCTCCCTCTTTCCACACCTGTATAAAGTGAGCTGCTCCTGCCTGTCCTCTGCTGTAGCACCAGCCTCAGACACCGTTCTCTTCGCACTCTTTAATCCCCGTGCCTTTTCTTCATGCTGCTCACTGCACAGAGACTAAATCCTCCACCTTTCAAAATTCATTCAGAGCTGTTTCCCCATCCTCTAAATCCCTCCCTAAGACTCTCTGCTGCCTCCATGCCTGAAAATCCTGCCCGTCTGTCAGCAGTGAGTCAGGGCTAAGCAGAGACTTGTAATTCCCTGAAAAAATCCATTAGTTTCCTTGCTGCCCTGCTCCCCACGTTGGCCTGCTTTAGATATCCGCTGTCTTCTGTCTCAGAGATGGATTGGAAAATCCCTATGCCTGCCTCTGAAAAATATCTTCATGGCACTGAGCATGACAGGATTTGGGTCTGGGCTGGTGTATTCCAGTTTAAAAGCAACACAAAGAGTGCCAATAATAACAGAACAATGTCATGTCACTGAGATGATCTTTAAGCTCCCTTCCAGCTCAAACCTGATTCTATAACCATCTTGTACTCTTGGTGGTAGCAAGATGAGCAACAGCATGTGTGTGTGTGTCTGTGTCTGTGTCTGTTTCTGTGCCTGTGAGAGAGAGAGAACCAGGCAACAAATGACATTTAAAAGCTCTTATGGTTACAGAGTCAAGTAACTTAGGAAAACTAAATTTAGGTGTAAATCCGGAATTGTGTATGGTTTTTCATTTTGTTCCTCTATCCCCAGGCAGTCCTTTTGTGTGTGAAGCCCTATTAATGTCCCCTCAAATCTCAGGAAGGCTGTCAGGCCGTGTTTTTGGCGGGATGGCTGTTCACTTCTCAAACTAGCAAGGGCAGAGGTGACCCATGAGTCACCAGCTGCTGACAGGTGAGGACCAGACACACACTCTCCCAAATGTACAAAATCTTATTGCATTCCCAGCTTTGGTGGTTAAAAAAAAAAAAAAAACAAAAAACAAAAAAAAAAAAAAACAAAAAAACAAAAAAAAAAAACAAAAAAAAAACAAAAAAAAAAACAAAAAAAGCCCATCTGGACATTTAACCAGTCACTCAATTTGTGCTTACCAGGGACGTGTTACATCAGTCAGATGCACCATTAACTTTACAGCTCTTCGACATTGCTATAGGTGTGATGAGTGAGGGATGACAAAGGCTTTAGTCTAACTGTGAAATTTAGCTGTTGGATTTATTTATAGCACCTGGCTGAGACTCAGAGCCTAATTTTTTTTCACCTACACAAAGTTTTTCGGTTAATGAAGCTGCTTATGGTAGGAGTTGGTAAAAAAGCTGCCACCAACAAAATGCATTTCTTCACTTCCAGCTTGGGATTGTTGGGCCCAATTTCCAGAATTTTCTGTGTCCCCAAAATCTTCTCACTGATGTGTGAATATACGGGTATGTACAGTGTCTAAAGAAGGAAATGGTTAAAGCTAGTTCAGAAAATAAAGTCAGAAGATAGTGGTGGCAAGTGAGGTGAAGGGTATATAGGGGCTGAAGTCATAACAGGTGTTCCTTTGTCGTGGTATTTTCTCATCAGAATTAAACTCAGTTAACCCCAGAATCTCCCACGTAACAAACTTGGTTCTCATTAAGTGTAGGGGACAGTGAGGCCCGAGGAGATGTGCTCTGCCTGAAAATATTGAACGAGAAACTGAGAGTGAAAAACACCAGTGCCTTCACAATACTTCACCAGCCTGAAGTTTAATCCTTTGACATCTGTAAGGTGGTTTAAAACTCTCCTTTATGGTGATTGACTGCACCCTGCAGATGACACCCCGGGAATTTACGGTACTGAAACACGACACCTTAATGAAACAAAAAAAAAAAAAAAAAAAAAAAAAAAAAAAAAAAAAAAGAAAAAGAAAAAGCCCCTTTCCTTCTAATGCAAGCAACTTTATCTGGTTTTCCCTTCAACCACGTAACATGATTCAGAGATAAGACTCCTGTGGTTGCTAAGTTGCCATGATGGATTTCATTAAGGGGAAAATCATGTCAAGTTTATGTCAGCTTGATGGCAGCTGCTCTTTTGAAATACATCTTAATTATGGGTAAAAATACTAAGCCATAACTTGTGTTCTTATTGCAAAAACCTCAGGTTGTTTTTTTTTGTTGTTTTTTTTTTTTCAGGGCCATAACTCTAAGCATTAGCTCTTCCCTGAGGTTAGCATTTATTTATAGCTTGTATACTGTAAGGAGGTAGCCCAGGAAATGCTACTTGTCATGGTGATTATTAGATATCTATGTTACTGAGCCCCATATTCATCTGTATTTAATTATAGAATCACTGCCAAAATGCCCTAAGTTATGTCTGAGGACAAAAGACAGCTCTGTTTGTGAGACCATCAGGCATCACCACTCAGAATTTCTTTAAAATTTAGTGTAGTGTAGTCTTAAAAATTTACTTTTTAACTTTTTAAAAAGTAGTGGCCTTTGGGATGAAATTTTTCAGGCCAATATTGACTTTCTCTGCCTGTATGGAGTTTGGTAAACTCAAGATAAGTTTTTGTAGTTGTTGTTGTTGTTGTTATTTATAGATGGAAAAAGGTTATTTGAATTATAAACCCCACAAATTAGGGGGAGGACTCGGGCATCTGGAAATGGCTCCATTTAAAAATGTTAAAATGGTGGGTTTTAGGAGTTTTGCAGTCATAGCAAATTTAATAGCCTAGATGAGAAATAGAGAAACTGTGCTGAGGAACCCCTGAGCCTGCAAATGTGTGTTCACATGTGCCACTACACTTGAGTGTTCCCACTAACTGCTGGCTTATGAAGTTAATCATACACATAAGAGTTTTCAGAACCAAAGCCAGAATTTGGGAAAACCAATGAGTTTTCATAAAAGTAAACACTTCAGTACAGGCTTCAAAAATATTGATCTCATTGCAACTGCAATAGGTGTTTTAGTCACTACCCCGAATTGAGACTATATTCCTTTTTGAGGCTGAAATGACAAATGCTTTTAACCAGATGACAGAACTCTGATGAATGTCCTTGATTCTCTATCTCCCTTGTACAATAGGAGCAATTTTGGGAGTAAATTGTAAAGAAAATATGCTGTGGTGCTGGTGGCACCACAGTATTCCAGTATTAAATTGTAATGTTATTTAATAGTAGTTATTATTAAGTTGCACAATATTGTGACACTGACTGTACCAAAGTGGGTGTTTTGGAAGAAAAGGAAAGATGAACACAAGAAGAAGCTGAGGTGTGGATTTTTCCACAGCTGATTTAGGTGGCGTCTCAGCGTCTATCGATTACATACTCATGGCACTTAATTAATTGAAGTGTTGCATCATCACTTGCTGGTGAGGGGATCTTCACACAGAGCATGGGGACACAATATTGATAAGTGGTGAATAATTTGTCCAGATTGTGTCAGCAGTCTGTGGCAGGGCAGGGAATCGAGGTGGGGTCTCTGCAGCCCACCACACTGAGCACAAAGCTGCCGCCTCTATTGCAGCAGACGGGTCTAGCAGCCAGCACCACAAAGTGATCACGCAAATCATTGTGCCCTGATTGAGTAATAAAAGTACCAACCATCCGGAGCTAAGGGGCTTGTGTACTGTGAAATTACTGGGAAATAAAATCAGGAGGATTGTGCAAATCACCGCCTTCAGCCAATCGGACTGAGAGAGGCAAAGGGAAAAAAAATGTCTATTTGTGCCTCAATAAATACACTGGGATAACTGTGTAACTACAGTGCAGGGATAACTCTGTAACTACAGTAGTTATAACAGGGGTACAGTATCCCTGAGCTCCGGCTGTGATTATTTTGTTATTTGACTGCAGAACCGCCCAGAAGCCTGTGATCAATCCACTATAAAAGGTAATCGTTTTCTTTTGGGCCGTGCTTTGGATTCTGCAGCATTACGTGTTGGACAAACAGCATCTGGGATCTGGGCTGACTTCCTGCTCGATCCTCAGTCAGGATAGAAGGAAAACCCATGGAAAAACCCCGCTCTGAATAAGGCTAAATACAAGTATAAAGTCATGTATATTTGCATATGCAGTGTTTATGGTTTTTTTATTAATTCTACTTGTATTGGGCTCCTGATGACAGATGGCCACGTTACCACATCACCAGTGGAGGAGGAGGATGAAGATGAGCCTTACTCCCACTCCAAATCCAAAGGCCACTCGCTACACGGCGAGTGGAGCTTCCCGAGAGGTCCATGGACCTGAGAAATCCACGGGGCTCCAAAGGACCCGCGGACCTGAGAAAACCACAGGGCTCCGAGGGATCCATGGACCCAAGGGATCCATGGATCCGGTGGACCCAAGGGGCTCCTAGGTATGCAAGGGATCCATGGCCCCGAGAGATCCACAGGGCTCCACGGGCTCCAGGGACACGAGGGATCCATGGGCCCAATGAACCCAAGAGGCTCTGACAGATCAATGGACCCAAGGGATCCAAAGGTCTCTGAACGACCAATGGACCCAAGGGATCAGTGGGGTTCCAAGGGATCCATGGACCGAAGGCATTCACGGATCCAGTGGACCCAAGGGGTTCTGATGGAACCACAGGGCTCCGAGGGATCCACGAACCCGAGGGATCCACGGTCCCGACAGGCCCAAGAAGCTCTGAGGGATCCACGGGGTTCTGTGGGATCCACGGACTCGAGGGCTCCATGGGGCCCCAAAGGATCCATGGGTGCGAGGGATCCATGGATCCAATGGACCCAAAAGGGGCTCCATGAGACCCACGGGGATCTGAGAGATCCACGGAGTCGAGGGATCCACAGGCATCCAAGTGATCCATAGATCCAAAGCACCCAAGAGGCTCCAAGGAATCCCAGGGACACCGAGGCATCCACGGGGCTCTGCGAGACCCACGGGCTCGAGGGATCCACGGGATTCCGCCGCACCCGAGGGGCTCCGAGGGATTCGGGACCCGCGGGCGAGCCCAGAGCCGATCGCGGCCGCCGGCAGACGGAGGCCACGCCCCCTCCGGGCCACGCCCCACAGGGCAGGGAGGCCACGCCCTCGCATGACCACGCCCCATTCTGCATGGGCCACCACGCCACGCCTATTACTTGCCCCGCCCCTCCAAGCCACGCCCCCCATGCGCCCCAACGCGTGGCGGCAGCCGAGAGGCCACGCCCATAAAAGCCCCGCCCCATCCCTGTCGCGAGGCCCCGCCCATCCGGCCCCGCCCCCCGCCGGCCCGTGAGGGGGAGGCTCCGCCCCCAGCCCCGCCACGTCTCTCTCGGGCGCCGCTCCCGCTCCCGCTCCCGGTGCTGCTCGCGGTCCCGCCCCGCCGGGCCATGGCGTTCACGCTCTACTCGCTGCTGCAGGCCTCGCTCCTCATCGTCAATGCCGTGGCCGTGCTGCACGAGGAGCGCTTCCTCCGCCACGGTGAGCTGGGAGGGCCGCCCGGCCTGGGGGGGGGGGGGGGTGGACGCGGTGGCCGCGGCCCCCGCCGCCGCTCCGTGCCGGTGGGAGCAGCAGCGCGCGGGGGAGGGGTTTGGAAATCGGGGTGGGTTTGGGCTTTGGGGATGAATTCCAAGCCGCTTTCGTCGTACCTTTGTCTCTCTCTTTTTTTTTTTTTTTTTTTTTTTTTTTTTAATAATTGTCCTTTTTTCCTGTCCATTTTTAACTGTTTCACGCCCCTTCGTGCCGCGCCTCGGAGTGTTTGGTGTCGTACAAAGGCTTCCTTTTCTTGTCGTGCCTGGTTCTTGATGAGATGGCGCCTCTCGGTCCGTGGGGTTCCCAGGGCTGGGCATCCTTGCCCTTCAAAAGAAGCCAATGCCCTGCAAAACAGAAAACCCACCGACAAAGATCTGCAAAGCCGTGGGAAAAAAAATGGCCAATGATCCACGGTTTCCCAGTTCACTGGGAACTGGAGAATCCTGACTTCTCCACGTCAGGCTGAGCCAGGATTTTTGGCAGGAGTGCAGAAGGGCATCCCTTTCTCCTGCTCCCCGGTTGGATTTGTTTCAAGGGATCTGCTCAGCTTGGATTTGGGCTTTTCTTTTGCTCTCCTGACGGGCAGCTGGAATTAAAAACGGGAGGTGTGGGGACTGCTGAGATGGGTGAAGCCAGTTGTCAGCTTCTTGAGACTTGGGAATATAGTTCCAGGCTCATCCCAGTGGGAAGCAGCAGCTGGCAAGGCTGGTGAGAGAGAGGACTCACCCACGACCCTCAGTTTGGTGCCAGGGAGACGAGAAAGGGAGAACAAAAATTACTCCAAAGTGGCCTCTGCAGAAAGAAATGCACAGCTTGGGCAGTGGAGCTTGGTGTATTGAGAGCTGCTCCTTGCTCTGCTCCTTCCAAAAATGGTAAGGGCTGTGGCCAGCAAGTCTTAGAAATCCCTGGACACATCCCTGGTCCCATCATGCTGTGTCTGGGCATCGTAAAGCTTTGTGACTTCTGCTACGCTAAGAAAAGTTCCCAAATTTTTTTCCTCAAAAGTTCTAGCTTTTTTTTTTTTTTTTTAACAGCAGTTGCAAAAATCATCAACCCGTTTTTGGAATTTGTGCTGGCCCCTTTTTTCTCTCGTGTGGCCCCTTTCGAAGTGCTGAAGCATCATCACTTCACACCCAGGAGTTATTTGCTATTTTATTCTCAGGACTATGAAAAGGTTGCAGTTCGTTTGGGGTTTATTTTGACAGCTGGTTTATTTTTTAAGCCCAGATGAACTCACCTGTTACTCTGGGAACGCAGGGAACTGTGGTGTATTGAAAAGGTGAGGGTTTTCCTTACAGAAACACGGATTTGTCATCGCTTAGCGTGAGGTTTAACAGCTGTCATCCTACTGTATTAAAATATGCTCGTGAAATAAGGCCAGTTGGGCTGTCTATCTGTGTTAGTATAAACTACATTCAGGATAGATTGCTTGTTGAAACTGCAGCATTTGTTGTGTGGTTTTGGGGTTTTTTTCCCTAAAGTGTGTGTCTGTTTTTATGTGACCCAGTTGGCTGGGGAAGCGACCAAGGGATTGGAGGATTTGGAGAGGAACCAGGAATTAAAGCACAGCTGACAAACCTCATTCGATCAATACGAACCGTTATGAGAGGTAAGGGCACAATATTTTCTATTATTATGATGATGATTATTATTGTTATTACAATCTGTAATGTCTTGTTTCTGCACTAATCTATATTTTGTCTGGGCCTGGACTCTCTGTAAGAGGGTGAAGGCCTCACCTAATGTGCAAAAACATTCCCTGGCTCTGGACTGTGTTTCTCCTGCTGAGCTTTTGCCTTCCCTTGGAATCTGGCAGCTGGGAGGAAGTTTGGTGATCAGCCGAAGTGTGCAATCAGTGTCAACCACTTTGTCTAAATCCAACTTTATGGAAGTACCTGTGAGGGAAATGTAATTCTGGGGTTTCTGAAAGGCAAGCCAGGCTTGTGTGCCTCAGAAGATGGGGAGAAGAATATACTTAATTTGTAAGTTACTGATAGTTCTTCATTATGGACACCAAAAACTCACTTGGTAGATGATGGTAGAGAGGGAGTAACAAATCTTAACCTGTCTTGCCTACCACTGAGTAGAACTCAGATCATTTATTCTAAAGCACAGTAAAGCCAAGGATATAAGCTGAATTTTGGATCGCTTACTTTCATTTGGAGAAAGAGTTATCTGTGTTGAAGTTAAAACAGAACTAAAGGCTCTGGGTTAAAGTTAAAACATGCTGTGGAAAAATATTTCTGCTGTTGCTTTCTACTAATGCCTTTGAGCCTGGCTCCTTCCACTGGTTCCAACTTTACATAGGAAAATGAAATGTATTTCTAAAATTTTGACAGGTTCTGCTCCTTCTCCCAAGGTTATATGAAGCTCTGTCATTTTGTGACATGGAAAGCAAAATTTTCAGTATTGATTTGTCTTTTTTCCCCCTCTGCAGTGCCATTAATAGCCCTGAACTCCATCACGATCATTCTCCTCCTGCTGTTTGGCTGAAGACACCCTGTAGAAATCCTTTGGACATCCAAAGAAGCCAGTTGCTGACCACCACTGCTCTGAGTTCCCCGGGAATCCAGCACGGTTTAGCTGTCAATCTGACATTCAACTTAAAATAATAAAAGACACTGTTTCTATTTATCCCATTTCCTAATGTTCCCTTGCAGTTTCATTAAGCAGGATCACGGGATCAATGCAACAACGCTGCAAACACATTGGACTGTGACCAGTTCTGTTGCTGCCTGTTCATAGTGTTGATGAATTATTAGAGTAAACGTCATAGGATGTCGCAGTGACTGGCAATGGGATGCAGCTTTTAAATGCTTCGTTACTCAGGGATGAATTTCCTTCAGTACGCTCTCCAATTTGTTTTTAAATTGAGGAAAACCACAACGTGTTTGTTTTCGTGTCAGTTACTACCACGGAACTATTTAAGAGAATATGAATTGGGCTCTGAAACTGTGTTACAAAGAATACTTGTTATAAAGGATTGAAGTTCAGCTGTGATATGGAGGGAGATAAAATCAGCTGGGTAAAGTCCTGGTTCAGGTTAACATTGAAACCTGAATTTTTCCTGCTTTGATTGGGGATTTTTGTCTTCAAATCAGTATTTCATACTGATGGTAAAGTCAGTTGAAAATTGGTGCAATTGCAGTGCAAAATTTAAAAAATAAAATTAAAAAATAAGAAAAAAAAAAAAAAGCTGTATCTAAAGCTAGGTAACTCTGTGTTAACTTTGGGGATATTAGTGATTAATATTTGTTACTCTTCTGTCAAGAATTGTTATTATACTTTTTAAAATATGTACTAAACTTCTGCGTGGTGATCACTGTGGTCGAAGTGGGGAACCGTTTGTACTCTGAGCTTCCTGGGGAACGTGGGAGGGGAATACCATGGGAGGTGAATACCCTGCGCTTTTCAAATGCATTTCTTTGGGAAAAACCCGCGAATTTGCAGCCTCTTGCGTTACTGCTCCCTCCCCCACCCTCCATCATCATCATCATCATCTGTTAAATTAACAGCTTTGAAAGTGCAGGTGTGTGTGTGACTTTGCAGTTCTGTGGAAGAGAATGCTCCTAATTGCTTTCCTACCGGTCTTGTCTCAATTAAGTCTGCCGAGTTAGGTCTGAATTGGAAAAGGTGATTCTCATGTATCTTTCTAGAGAAGTTAGAATTCTTTGTCTGTTCCTCTGCTAAAGTGTTTGACTTTAATTTTAAAGAGGGGAAGCCAAGGGAAACCTGGCAGTTTCATTGTTTTAAAGCAGCTTAGTCAATCATCTTTTCTCCCGATGTCTTGATGACTAAAGCATATGCTGTTGTATGTGAAGAATCTGTAAAACATGTCACTTAATGATCTCCAATCACAGGTTTTTTTGCAGAGTAAAGTACATCCAGGAAGAGAGGTTTATGTTGTTTCCTTTTTTCTTGTGATTTTTGTAAATAAATCCTGAATTTCCAAGTTAAGCACTCTCTTTCCTATCTCTCTCTCTCTCTCTCTCTCTCTCTCTCTCTCTCGTGTGTGTGTGTGTACAGTGGGGATATCTCAAATCAAAACTCTGCTCCATCCTGTTACAGATACCAGAGTTACTGCTCTCCTATGAAATGCGTCACTTTTTCCTCATCCCTGTGGGCACGTGGCAATACTATCTCTGCTGTATTTTGGTTTCTGTAGCAAACCCAATGAGACATGGTAACGCTGTCCTGAGGCAGAACGGGATCTTTAGGGTCTTTAAATTTTAAAACCTGTGGATCTGTTAGAAGTAATTTCTTCATGTCATCCTTGTGTCAGTCAGCGGCAACAAGGGTACAGCCTGGCTCCGTTGCTCTCACAGATATGCCTTTGGTGGAAACGGGGCAGTGCGTGTGTGGAGTATTTTGTATTCCTATGAAATAGTTTTGGAAAGAAAAGCGGCGGTCGATGTCCCCGTGGCTGTGGCGCCGGGGGCGAGTGCCGACTTCGAGGCACAGCGAGTCTGTAACCCCTTTTCTGCATCAAAACTTAATTCGTTCGTACTGAAATGAAGGCCAGCACTAAAGGGTGCAAGCAGCGGCTCTAAAATAAAACGGGTGAAAAGCGATTTTCTCCTCGTTGCTGTGCTTCCAGAGGGGCCGGAAGGCACACGGGCGGAGCCGGCAGGGAGAAGGAGCAGCGGGAATCCCGCGCTGGAGGCAGAACTGGGACGAGCTTCACCTGGCAGGTGAAAAACAGCGATTCCAAGTGGGGCAGTGTGAAAAATGCGTATTTTATGATTGGTTTTTTGCAATTATTAAAATTAGTATGACATGTGTTATGCTAGAAAGTTATGCTGTATTATTTCTCTTAAGTAGTGTGTTAAATATAGTTTTAGGTTATAACATTAAAATAGAAACTGTGCTATGTAAGGTACTTTTTAACTAGCTCAAGAAGGAGATGAGATAATCAAGAAGGTAACAGCAACAAGACACCAAAATCCCCAAGAGGCCTCCTTATCGGAAAAGACAAACTTTATTCCACCTCCTTCTCGTCTTTGAGGCGTGTGAAAAACGCCAATCACTTGGTTTTTAAAATTTAAAAAGTTTAATAAAATAGTTATAAAAATAGTGATACAATTAGAGTAATAAAAATTTAGAGTTGGGACAATTACAAGACAATAAAAAGCAAAGAATTACGGACGTCAGGACGCTCTCAGGCACTTAAGCCCGATAAGCATGTTTTGTGAACAACAGAATCACTCTTAAAACAATACACTGTTGCATATTCATATATACTTCATGGTTATGCACACATTATTTAAAACGAGAAACTCTGTCTGTTGTATGCCAACTGTTTCCTTTAACCCCCACGGCGTCTTCGAGTCTGAGCAAGGCCTGAAGAAATTAGCTTCTTCTGATAAGAACACCATAAATTCCTCTTCTCTGGAAGATTTATGTGTTCTGTGACGGCTACCTCGAAGCGAGTATCTCGTTCCTTAAAAAAAAAAAAAACCCACACACATAGTTTCTATTTCAATTCCTAGAGCTTCGTTTTAACTACAAAACTACATTTGCCATCCTATTAAAATGTTAATGCAGCACAACTGATCAATATAACATAATACATATAGGAACTATCTGCGTGGAGCCATAGAATTCTCATTTTTCACAAGGCGCCAACAGGATTAAGGAGGAAAGTTGTCAATAACCAGAGAAAACCCCTAGTTTGAAAGGAATGTATGCATCATCTATGAGATATATGAATATGCAACAGGCTATTGCTTTTAAGGGTTAATCCTTTTTTTGTTCACAAGGCATGCTTTTCGTGTCTTAGCGCCCGAGAGCATCCGGACGTCCGTAACTCTTTGCCTTTATCGTCCTAACTCTCACTGTCCAAATTCCTACTGCTCTATTTTTTATAACTGTATAATTGCTATTAAACTTTCAGAACTTTAAAACACGTGATTGGCGTTTTTCACAGGCTGCAGCTGAGGATCAGGCGTGCAGGGAACGAGCAGGGACAGCCGGGGAACAGCTCTGCGCCCGAAACGGCAAAAAACAAGGAATATGCAAAATAAAGTTATTGCATGTCTACACACCGTAGATAATAGTTTGTGAAGCTGTATATAAAATCCGTAAGTTTATAGATAAAAATTCATGTTACAAAAATACATAATATAAATGTGGAATTATAAATATAGGTATTTATAATTATATGGACATATAATTATATATATGGATATAATAAGTGGATTATAATATATATTGTATTATCACTATAGTCATATTATGGATGTAATTGAAAATGTTAAATTGTAGATATATAACAGGAATAACTTCTTCCCAAGATAGATATATATATGTATTTATATATAAATGTATTTATATATATGTATTTATATATATATATGTATGTATGATATATATATGTATTTATATATAAATATATGCTAGTTACCATGGATATATTATGGGTATAATATATCCATATAGGGATATGATAACATTTTGTGTATAATGTTTATATAGATGTATAAATACAGAATAATAATATCGATATATGAATACATGATTATGTATAATATCCATACAGGGCATAATATATCCATAATATACAGATTATTGATATATTATTGATAAATAGTTTATGGATATCCATAGTGCATGGCTACCGATGTAAACATATCCGCATAGGATATGAGGGATATAATTTGCATGTTTTATGATCATAGCCACAGAAGGTATGATTACATGGTGTGTATATAGGACGGAGAAGCTGTAACAGGTATAACAATAGGGATATAATGGCTAGAAGTGGTGTAATTTTCACAATTTATAACCAGGCTGACGTCACGGCGCGCCCCGTGCCCTCAGGGCCCTGCGGGCTGCCGCCCGCGCTGCCTGCCGCCCCGGCCGGACGCTGACCGGCGGCAGGCCCGCTGCGGGCTGAGGTCGGTATTTATTTATGGCAGTAATCGTTACACTCCGTTTATTATTCGCCGCGCTGGCGGCGGGCCGGCCCGGCGCGGGGCTGGGCGGGCGCGGCTCCGCCAGGACCCCGCGGGCGGCGGGCAGAGCGCGGCGGCGGCGGGGACGGGTCAGTGCCGGGGGAGCCGCGCTGGCTGCTCCCCCCTCTCCTCCGCGTGGGCGCGTCCGCCGCCTTCGGCCGCGAAGGGGCGGACGAAACCATCCGCGTCAGGGAAAGGGGAGATCGCTGCGGTCGGGGCTCCCCTGGTAGGGAATGGGCCAGCCCGTGTGCCCGTTGTGAGCTGGCGGGAAGGGGCGGTACCAACCCCGCGAGACGGGGGTTTCGGGAGACGGGAGGCGCCTGTGCCGTCAGTATCCTACCCCCGAGGGACATACATAACCATTTATATTTTTATAGAATATACCCCTCTTTCCCTTAGGTTGTGTCTTGTGTTCCTCGTGTCCTTTTACCAGAGACCGGGGCTGGGGTGTCCCTTTGTCCTGACAAGGTGAGTTTTCGTTGGGATGTGATTAGGAAAACTGAGGTTCTGGAGGGCTTTTAGGACTTCTTGGCAGTCCATGAGCTTTCCCCTTAAAATTAGGCGGTGCTGGAAACTGGCTCTGCAGATAACTTCCATATTTCCCAAATAAATGCACTGTGAACAGCAGAGCCGATGGAAATGTAGGGTAAAACTAAATAGTAACAGTAAAATAAAACAGTAACAGTAGTAGAAGTAATAATAATAGTAGTAGTAGTAGTAGTAGTAATTTCCATTGAAATTGATGAAGCTTCTCTAGGACTTCCGTTTTCAGCTGTGTGTCATTAACATTTAACTTTGGCTTTCGTATCAACAGACATACAGTAAAAGAAGCATTTTTATTTATTTTCTTACTGCAGAGAACCGGTAGGAATAGTGGTAGTGGAATATCAAAGTTTCCTGTTGTGTGTGTGTGTGTTGCGTACCTGAGGCCCCAGGCTCACATGACCATTTATAAAACTGTCAGTGAAGATGAAACCGACAGAAATTTATTAGGGCAGGTTCCCGTCGTGGGGTTGACTGCTCTGTGCGCTTCTTTAAAAGTACAGACATGCTACATGCTGTCTGTAACCAAACCAGCTGAACACAAAGTTGTGGTCACTCGTAGGGTTGGCAGATCCCAGAGTGGTTTGGGTAGAAGGGACCTTAAAGCTCATCCCATCCCACCCCTTGCCATGGGCAGAGACAACTTCCACTATCCCAGGTTACTCCAAGCCACATCCATCCTTGGACACTTCCAGGGATCCAGGGGCAGCCACAGCTGCTCTGGGCACCCTGTGCCAGGGCCTGCCCACCCTCCCAGCCAGCAATTCCCAGTTCCCAATATCCCATCTGTGCCTGCCCTCTGGCAGTGGAAGCCATTGCCTGTGTGCTGTCCCTCCGTCGCTTGGAAAGCCAAAATCAGATCACCTCAAAGCTTCCCTTCTATAATCCCGACTCACTCAGCCTTTTCAGATGGGTCTTGTCTAATGAACAGGGGAAAGCCTTGCTGTGTTGGTCCTTTTCCGATAAGCAGCTCCTCAGTCTTGTTCACAGAGCAAAATGCAGCGCTTGCAGCCCACGTGAGGGGAAGGGTTTGTTTCTGGAGACAGATCTTTATCCGGGGGACTCAAATATCACCTCTCTGTTCCTTCCCTGGTGCCTTTACGCTTCAAATCCTGGCTTTTATTTTGGGCTGAGTACGTGGGACCAGAAAAACCGCCCCTTTTGCAAGAGTGTGGGATGAACCTTCGAGGTGCTGGATATGCCTGAGCCCTGAGAACTTCCAGGCTAAAAATCTGCAAAAATCCTGACTTGTCACCACCGAGCGCCCTCAGAGTGGCTGGGGTGTGGGCTGCATCACCCTAGGTCTCTCTTACAAGAATAAAATAGCAATATCCACTTTGGCAGAGCATTTTGATCTTTACAGCCGAAATGCAGCTTTAGACCTTCAGAGACACAGCTTTAGAGCGCTGTGTCTTTATTTTCACTGTTGGTGTTGGTGAGAAATACTCTCGCTGAGGCCTTCAGCCAGCAATCCCAGGCCTAACGGCCCTCTCTCTCCCCTTGAGTCGTTCGGAGAGCTTTGTTTTGTTTTGATGCGCTTAAGGAACGGACAGAGATTGCCGCAGAGCCTTTGCAATCAGCTGTGTGGGTTGTTTTTTTTTTTTTTTTAAAATCCTCCGCGGTCCCAGGGTCCCTCGGCCCGTCGCGGGGCGCGATGGCGGCGCGGCGCGCGCTGAAGGCCGTGCTGGTGGATCTCAACGGCACCCTCCACGTCGAGGACTCGGCCGTGCCCGGCGCCCAGGAGGCCCTCAAAAGGCAAGTTTCCCCCCTCTTTCTTTTTTTGGGTTTGCTCCGGGAGGTTGTGTCAGCGCTGTTTGTACAAAGGGGTGGGTGAGTGGAGCGAGCACGCGGCCAAATCCTCTACGCTGTGTTCGTGCCAGGGTGGAGAGAGAAACTGAGCCCCTGCTGCTTTCCTCAGTGGCTCTTTCTGTGTTTCCTAAGCCTTTTCTAGACATAAAACCCCCAATATTGAAGGTGTCTCCACTGATTCACAAGTGGGACAGCCACAGCCGAATCTGAGTTTGGGTGAATTACCCCAAAATCAGTTCAGCCTAGCTGTTCTTTGGGTCTCTGATAATCTGTCAGCTCTTTTAGATCTTTGCTGAGATGAAGTGGGATGACAGAAAAGCTTGGTCTAGGGAGCAAGGCAACCTCTGCAGAGTTTTCATTTCATTCAGACAAAGGTTTTCTAGGTTATTGCTGTTTTCAAAGTTTCTTTCTGCTAGGTACACAACCTCATTTGTTTTTTCTTTTGTAGGAATTTCAACACATTAACAAACAGGACAGTCAGATTAACTCTTGTGGTTAAAGGGTGCCTAAAGATACTGAGGCACAGCAAAGGCCTTATTCCAACCAAGTCAGGGGTGAAATAGGACACAAAATCCCAGGAATATCTGTGGTCTTTTCCTGGAGAAGACATCTTGCAGTGGACGAGGAAAAATCCCAAAGTGATAGGTGATATTGTGGTGAATGAAGGGGGACACTTTAAGATTCTGGGGCACTAAAGATTAGTAGGATATAGGAGCAGAACTGAACTCTCTACTGGAGCTGAATGGGCTGCTAAGGGTTTTATACAGCTGGACTGTAGCTGAGAGGAAAAGTTCACAGAGGGATGAGGAAGCTGCATTTCCCACAGGTAATGACGTGGAAATGATTGTGTCCTTAAGACGTAAAATTGCAAGGAAGTAAAAACTCCTGAAACACTGGCTACTCATCCATTGCCCTTTCACTCACTGCACTGTTTCCTGCTGCAGGGAGAACTTGTGCCAGGTGAGAGTCAATGTTCCTGAAATTCCATGTAATATATATGTGCTGTCACAGGTATGGAGGGCAGGTGGCAGAGAACAACCAGGTCTTTTGGGTCAGAGCTTTCCAAAAAGTTATTATCCCACTCTCTTTTCTGCCAGTCCGTGTCCCTGTCCTTCCCAAAGAGAAGCTGGAGGGAATGGCACGCAGCTTGCTTAGGGAGCAAATGGAGAGATGCCTATTTTAGGGTTACTATGTTCATAGTTCCCTATTGAGGGCCAGAGGGAAAGTTCATATTAATTTTTATTTTATTATCTACCAGGGGACACTCTTATCAGCTCATATACCTGTGAAGGGTCAGTGTAAAACAAGAGATAAACAGGAGAAGGAAGTGGCAGGTGGAAGCAAGTCTCCAACTTTATTCTGATGTTCTCCACTCAGTCCTGATGCCTGTGTTTGTTCCTATAGCAACAGAGAAAGTGATGGTGGGGGAATAATTAAAGGGAATGCTGTTGAAACTGTCACTTTAAATTATTTGATTGTTTGGTAGCATTTACTGTCAGCACAGGGCAATAACGTGGTTTTATGTGATACTGGTGTTCCTCAGGAAATGGGGAAATGGCTGCAGAAGCTGACATAAACCACCACCAAGGTAACACAGGCTCCTGGAGCATCCTGAACGAGCCACAGCTGCTGGAAAATTCACCTGGCAGTGGAGTTCAATATATTAATTCAGCAACAAGCTTCTTTTGTTTGCTTATTTTGATCAAGAACCGGGACTGGATTATTTATTGTGTAGTTTGAATAAAAAAGACTTTTTGAATTAGTTATCATGGATGCTGCTGTGAAGAGGGAGTTGGAATCACTGATTTCCTGAGGAATTTTTGTGGTAGATGAGGGAGAGGAGGGGAGGATGACTTTCCTTGGTCTGGGGGGGCGTAATTCTTGCCGTCTGTTCCACATCGCAGAAGTTTTTTTGTCTGGCACCAGTCTTCCGTGTGCCCTTCTCACCTGCAGCCTTTGGGGCTGTTTTTTAGCCCCAAAGAGAAGCGCAGAGGTGAGAGCAGGAGGAGCCTGTGTCCAGTTTGCCCCTGTGTCCCCCCCGCCCAGGCTGCGCAGCGCCCCGGTGACCGTCCGGTTTGTGACCAACACCACCAAGGAGAGCAAGAGGGACCTGCTGGAGAGGCTGACGGGGCTGGGGTTCGACATCGCCGAGCACGAGATCTTCACCTCCCTGACAGCAGCCAGGAACCTCCTGGAGCAGCAGCAGGTGCGGCCCCTGCTCCTGGTGGATGATAAGGCCCTGCCTGATTTCACAGGTGAGGTGCTCAGGAAGCAGCTAATTGATGAACGGCAGTTAATGAACAGCTAGGGAGACGTCGCGCTCTCGGTCATCTACAGACCACCAGCCATGGTGGAGCCTGAAATGCGGAATTCTGCAGGGTCATAAAGGTCCTTTATTCATTTTAAATCAAACATCAAGCAGCCTGAACTTGTATCTTCTTGAGAAGCAGTGGAAATGGCAGCCAAGGCCTTCAAATTGTCAGGAATTCAGGTAAAACTCAATACTTTCCATTCATTTCCAGTGTAAAAATATGAAGTAGTAGTTATCACCAGGTCATTGGTACTTTGTTGGACCTACCAGTGCTGATTTTTCTTATAGCACAGATGTGTCAGTTTGCACAATACCTGACTTCCAGCAGATGTTTTACTCATAAAGAGCTGAAAAACCAGTGTGTAGGGACACACAGAGCAGGCTGTTTCTCTATTAATAGATTATTATTAAATGCAAAATCTCCAGGCAATTACTGCTTATCTTATATTGAACATTTAGGTTTCACCACGTGTACTTGGATACCTTCATTGGTGACAGAAGGTTCATCACCCTGACTCCTCTAAATTGTCATCCCTAAAGACTTGGTTAAAATCTGCTTTGCTGTCAGATGCTCCCATTTCCCTCCCTCAGCAGTAAGGGGAGCAGAAAATGATGTGTTCTCACTTGGACATCAAGAGTAGCAACGATACCCACGTTTTTAACATGCTCAGAGTTGAAAACTGTATACTGTACACTGAATTTTTTTTATTTAAAGCCAAGGCAGCAGAAGTACACTTGCCTTGTCCTTGCCTTACAAGCTGAAATCTTTTGGCTGTGTAATTTAAGTAGGTTCTAATCTTGCCAGGATCTAGGAATTTCCTGTTGAATTTTGGTGCCATAGTCTGGTCAGAAATCTTGAGAGAGGTCAATGTTCAGAAGAGAAGCCTCTGTGAGAGCAGTGAAACCTAGTAATCTGTTCTACCTAACAGCATATCCAGAGAAATGTGCCCCCAGCAATATTCAGCAATATTTCTGCTCCCAGGAAGGCTTTCCTGGGTGAGAAACAGCAGAGGCAGCAGCTCTTTCACTGACAGCATTTAAATCAGCTCAGCCTCCATAGTTTTGGGATCTTTTCAGGAGCAGATGCTAATTTTATAAAAGATGGCAGAAACAGAGGTAACATGGGGGCACGCTGGTGCATCATCTGTGTTGCTGGGGTCTGGAGTGGGTTGTTTGGCTTGTTTTTGCTACAAGGGCTTTGGCTCACATTTCCTCAGTGCTGCTTTTGGAACATGTAAGTACAGTGGAGAGTTCTTTAAATTCCAGTTAATGGCTGCTATTGAGCTGTTCTTGGCTAATCTCTCTTTAAAGTTGGTCACAGGCAGATAGATGAAGGAATCCTTTCCTGGTTTAAGGACTCAGATGGTTCTGGATGATGTCACAAATCCACCGTGGCACCTCTGAGTGGATGTTTTGCTGGCTGAGCCACCTGAGGGACATGCGGCAGGAGACCTCAGCCAGCAGAGCCAGCCAGGAGCTCTGGTTGTCCTTCTGAAGGTGCAGAGGGTGTGTTTGAAGGTGGAACAAAATCCTCAGCTGATAAACATGCCACTAGTAAAACCCACCTGCTGGTGCTACTCTGCTTCCACTGCTGGTTCTGTCCAGGGCTGGGACTGCAGTGGAGCTGTTCCCAAGGGCACTAATCCACTTTGAAAAAAGACCTTCCAGAAAAGCCCAAATTTACCTAGGTTAACAACTTCTGGGGTGTGCTGCAGTACTGTCTTTACTGTCAGAATCAGACTGATGCATGGAACAGCAGTCAGTGGAATTTCCTGTGGCTAGAGGGAATAGAAAAACTGGAAGGGATTCACTTGAATTCCTGCTTTACTGTCTTACAAAGAACATAAATATATGTAGAGAGGGATTCTCAGATGGCAAGCAGTCATTGAATTAAAGGAGGGATTTTTGTGTCCTGCTGCATTTCAGTGGGAATGGTGGCGGAGTCATCCCACAGCTGCTGTTAAGACTGTCCAGATCCTAGAGGATGGAACAGTCTGGATAGACCAGCACCTTTTCCACAGATGCTCTCTTCATTTATAAAAGACATAAAAGCAGTCTCTGTGATACAACTGTGTCAGAAAATGCTTGTTTTTGCCTTAAAGTGATTAAATGCACTTTGCTGACTGTGGGCTGGTAAGTGTGAATTAAATCCTGTCTGCTCAGAGTCTTGTTCTGATTTCCCAGGGATTGGCACGGACAACCCCAATGCTGTGGTGGTGGGACTGGCTCCTGAGCACTTCCACTACGAGATGATGAACAGAGCCTTTCGGTAAGGCAGCCCCTGGCTGGGGGTGGAGTGCCAGCTGTCTTGTGCTGGGCTCTCTTCTCTTTCTGGGAAGAAACGGGTGGTAGGAACATCACACATTATGCAGCTTGTGAGGGAGCCACTAATCTTGTAGGATTTGGGTTCTCCACCAGGAACTTCAGGCAGTCCAGACCTCATTTTTACAGCTTTCAGTCTAAATACACTGCAGAAGTACAGTCACCGCTGTCACTGAGGGGAAAAGTTAGCAATTCATCAAGGGGAAATACACAAAACTAGGGACGTGGGGAAGCATTTACAGAATTATTTGGGTTGGAAAAGACCCCCATCCCATTGAGTCCAACCTGTGACCAATCCCCACTGTGTCACCAGCCCAGAGCACTGAGTGCCATGTCCAAGCCTTCCTTGGACACCTCCAGGGATGGAGACTCCAACACCTCCCTGGGCATCTCCTTCCAATACCTGCCCAGCCTTTCCACGGGGAAATTCCTCCTCATGTCCAACCTGTACCTGCCCTGGCACAGCCTGAGGCTGTTTTCTGTTCTCCAAGAGAAGAGGCAGGTTCTGTGTTCAAAGCCCAGCCTTCAGAGCCTGTGTGCTGTAGGGAAGGAAATCCAGTATTTAGGGCAGATTTTTCCTTACCTACGTAATGCAGGATATCCAGCAGTATCTTCTGAAGCATCTTCTGTTCAGGAGTGGCCAGCACAACCTGCCAGGCCAGGCGGGCTATGGAGCTGATTGATCTTGAGTGGTTTATTTTTAATGCTCTTTTTGCCTCTAGGCTGAGGGGTAAGTCAGATACACTTCATCTGTGACCATCCATGAACCAGGCTGCAACAGTGTGTGCAGAACCATGGGTCCTTCTCTCTGGTTCTGGCTTGACTCCACAATCTTGATTTTAACTTGAAAAGCCTTCAGCTTTCAGACACTGGATGTGAGCCTGTAGCTGACAGTGATGTGTGTGAAGAGCCCTTTCCCATCTTTGCTCACAGGATGGTTCTGCACTTTGAAATCCAGTAAAAACCCTGATATCAAGCACCTTAACCTGTCTTTTTAACCATAAAATTAGAAGAGGGAGTATCAGTTACTGCCCACCACTGTCTTAGGGAGGTTTTTTGGAGTGGGAGGCCAGTGCTGTCCTCATCTGCTGCCAATTCTATGTTACATCAACAGATGTTGACCCAGACTGACCCTGTCTGCCTCGTTAGTGAGCCTTGCCAAAGGCATTGATTTTGGAATTTTACTTTGGGTCATGAGTGGACTCTTAATTTCACAACTGCATGAGCTTAACCTATTGAGTATCCCAGTGCTTACACCATTTTATTGACTTGTATTTCTGTCCTGAATATATTAATTGTTGAATAATATCCATTGTTTGCTTCAGGCTGAAGACCAAGACACTTAAAAAAAGCCGGGATGGGTTCTGTCTGGCCTGATTCGTTCTGGGTGTTTCCCCCAGTTCTCCATAGGGGATAAACTTTTGCTGGTGTCAGTTCTGTTAGGCCTGATGGAAACACTGGCCACTGGCACATTCTCTTCTTGTCAAGCCTTGCCCTATTCCTTCTCCTTTACTGCTCAAATAATTAAGTCACTTGGGATTTGCATTGAAAATGGAATTGCATTGGGATTGCAGAACTCTGAGGTGAATCTGATTAAATGCAGATATCTAAGTGCAGGTTCCTGTGTCTGTGCTGGGGATCTGGGATCTGGAGGGATAAGGGAGGCACTTCAGGGCATTTTTTTACCTAATAATGCTTAAAATAGGACAGTTGAACTGTGCCCTAGGACTGCCTTTTCCTCTGCACCAACTGTGAGGAGCCCAGGCTGACTAATTACGTGGTAGGCAACTATTCCATTGACACTCAACATTAACTTAGGTAAATCTAACCCAACATGAATCCCAAAACAAGATACACAGAGTCTGGCCGTTCTCCTGGCACCACTTGAAATGGCTGAGACTAAATTTCTTTTCCTGTATAAGTGGGATTTTGATGTCATGTTTAAAAGAATTCTCTCAGGTGAGATCTCTCCTGAAAACTGCTGAACATAGTGGTTGTGGTGATGCTGACAAATTAAATTTTTCTGTGTCCTAGAGGCATCCTCCCATCATGAACATGTCTGGCTGCTCACAGAAACACAACCCAGCTCTCTTCTTGTTCAGCTTTGGAATGGATCGATTCAATAGGAGTGTTTTGTGATAATTAAGTGAAATGGAATATCATTTATGCCCTGCTCAGAGCTTCCAGGCTGCTCTGCAGACATCCTCCAGGGAGAATCCAGTTCACCTCAGCCAGCCTCTTACAACAGGGGCAAAGCAAGACTTTGTTTTCTTAAAGGCTTTTGTTTTGTTTTGTTTTGCAAATCAGGGGTTAAGAGGAAAATAAATCCTCCTTTCTGCCCTGAAAGTAACAGCCAGTGTTTTACACTGTTGTGATAAAGATTGGAATGACCTGCATTAGGTGGAGAAAGTGTCAAATCAAAGGGAAAATGTTCGGCAATCCAGATGTCAGTTCAGTGCTTATTGCACTGAAACTGGGGAGGGGAGGACTGCAATAATACTGCTGTGCTTGGTGCAGCAGAAGCATTCCTGTAGTGCAGCACCTACACAGCTTCCCTTTGCTGCAGGACAGGGGGATGCAGTGTCTGCTGTAAGGAAAATCTGCAGGGCACAAAACAGAAATGAGAGAACCAAAGATGATTTGCAGGTTCTGTGGAAGTGAGCCTGATCAAACTCCCTGGGTTAATGGGGAAATTCAGAGGGATGTGAATGCCTCGAATGGCTTTGAGTTTTTTTTTTTTTTTAATGTAACTTGTTACCCTTAATTCCTTGAGTGCTAAAATATAAAGGTCAAGTTATTCATCGTGTACTTGTAAGAAATTGTTCCTTGTGAGGGTGGGCAGGCCCTGGCACAGGGTGCCCAGAGCAGCTGTGGCTGCTCCAGGGTCTCTGGAAGTGCCCAAGGCCAGGTTGGACGGGGCTTGGAGCACCCTGGGATAGTGGAAGGTGTCTCTGCCCATAGCAGGGGTTGGGACTAGATGGGCTTTAAGGTCCTTTCAATCCAGACCATCCTGGGATTGTGTGAAAGCCTCTTGAGGCCTTCAGTTGTAAATATAATTCCTTGAACATAATTTTTGTACTCTCTTCTTCATTCATTCGTTCTTTAGGTTGATTCTGGATGGGGCGCCTCTCATAGCGATCCATAAAGCCAGGTATTTCAAGAAGAAGGATGGCCTGTGTCTGGGACCTGGACCTTTTGTTACAGGGCTGGAGTATGCAACAGACACCAAAGCCACCGTGGTGGGGAAGCCAGAGAAGACCTTCTTCCTGGAGGCTCTGCGGGGCACTGACTGTGCCCCCGAGGAGGCCGTCATGATTGGAGACGTACGTGGGCACAAACCCCTCCTCACTGCCCTCCGGGGTGTGCAGGGCCTGCACAGGGGGGCTCCAGAGCTTCCAATGGAACTGTCATTTCTAGAGAGAAAATGGAGCTGGGGAGGGGCCCAGGAGGGGCTGAGGGAGCTGGGAAGGGGCTCAGCCTGGAGAAAAGGAGGCTCAGGGGGGACCTTGTGGCTCTGCACAGCTCCTGACAGGAGGGGACAGCCGGGGGGGTCGGGCTCTGCTCCAGGGAACAGGGACAGGAAGAGAGGGAACGGCCTCAGGCTGGGCCAGGGGAGGTTTAGATGGGATATTAGAGAAAAATTCTTCATGAAGTAAGACTCTAAGCACTGGCACACCTGACAGGGCGTTGGAATCCCCATCCCTGGAAAGGTTTAAAAGCTGTGTGGATGTGTGGGACACAGGTCAGTGGTGACCTGCACAGTGCTGGGGGACTCAATGATCTCAGAGGGGCTTTCCAACCTAAACAATTCAATGAAAGTTCACAGGATGTAGTGTGTAAGCCATGGGTTTTCTCTCTTACTTTGGTCACTATTTGATCAGGCAGAGAGCACATAGAAAACCACTCCTGTCACAGTGTGACCGATGGGGTAGCTGAAAGATCTGACTCTGTATCGCTGCTTTTAAGTGATGTGCAAAGCAGAAAAGGTTATGGAAGTGTCTGTGCCCACTAACCCACTGCTCTCCTGCTGTGTCCCAGGACTGCAGGGATGATGTTGGTGGTGCCCAGCAGGCAGGCATGCGTGGGATTTTGGTAAGGACGGGTAAGTATTCGATAGATCGGTCATTTCAGGAGATAGTGGTGCCTTCAGTGATCCCACCCTGTGCCCAGAAGTGAAGGTACTCTGAGCCCTGGGGTCAGCCCCCACCTTCCACGTCCCTCTGGGCTGGGGCAGAGGCAGCCTGTCAAGCAGAACATTGTGACAACAGGGCTAGAACACAGCACACACCCCCAGCTGAGGGCAGGGTGACCAAAGTCATAGATGGGGACAGCTGCTCTTGTAGCTGTGAATTTTTTATGTGGCTCAAAAATCCAGAGCAGTAATCACAGAACAGAGGGAACTGTTACTGTCACACCTTAGATTGCCAAAATCAGTCACAGCAATGTAACCTCTGATCGTGCAGGAGCTCTGGTGACATTCCTCAGTAATTACAAGGTCATTATAAATGTAATTTTGCTTTGTATGGAAGTGAAACCTGGAGGGATTGACAGGTATTCTTTGTGTTGTTGATGGACCCATGGACTGGGAAAGGTCTCTTTGAGGTGGCAGCTGCTCATGCCACGCAGTGTGATATGTTGAAAATGAAGGGAAGTAATCCTGCTTTTCTTCAGAACAGTCTTCAGAGAGGCACTCTTCATCAGGAACTGTAGTGATAGAACAGGGAGTATTGGGTTCAAAATGAAAGACATGAAATTTTGGTTAGAGATTCTAGGAGGATCTCCTTCCCTGTGAGGGTGCTGAGGCCCTGGCACAAGCTGCTCAGAGCAGCTGTGGCTGCACCTGGATCCCTGAAAGCGTCCAAGGTCAGGTAGGATGGGGCTTGGGATAGTGGAAGGTGCCCCTGACCATGGCAGGGGATGGGACTAGATGCAGTTTAAGGTCTCTTGCAACCCAAACCATTCTAGGATTCTATGATTATTATTATTTTAAGAACCTACAGTGTGGATATTTGCCAGTTCACCGGAGTGAACCAGTGCAATTAACACTAGTTTTGATCCAGAGCTGCCCCTGGAGAAATCTCCAGTAGGGCTCAGTATTTGTTTAGGGAAGCCTTGTGGGATGTTTTTTGCCCAAATGGGCATTTTCCTGGTTGGTACTGCTATGACAAGGCTATAATTTTCAAGGAAAAAAAAAAAAAAAAAAAAAAGGTACTTGGAGGAGTTTGGTAAAAGGGATCTTTGTGTTAATCTGTTACAGGTAAATACCGTCCAGCAGATGAAGACAAAATCAACCCGGCTCCCTACTTAACCTGTGAGAATTTCCCAGAGGCAGTGGAACATATCCTGAAGCAGATGTTGTGAGAAAGGGAACAGGTAGCTTGAAGAAACATCTGTTTCACACCATTTCCTTAATTCTTGAAATCAGAATCCATCAGAAACCACCCTGGGCTGTGAGGGGCAGGGGATCCATGTGGGCCCAGCACAGGCACACACACAGGGCAGTGTTTTCTTATTTTCACTTTTCAAAGAATACCTGATGAAGAGCGTCGTCTGGAAAGCTTCTGCAGAATAAGCTAAACTGAAAACATGCACTGAAAACACTCGAATAAATAAAGCTCAAACACCAACAGAGCCTCAGTGGCCTGTAGTGATTTCACTGATGTCTCTGCTCTGCTCTGACTTAAAGGTAGAGATTACGCACGTTTAGAAGTGACTCTTAAATGAAAATATCACCATTGCTTAATAATAACTACTGTGGCTGTCTTTCATTAGAGCAGATCCTGTTATATGCTTTTCAGATTTTACATAAAATTAAAAACTGTCAGCATTTTACAGATGTTTTAATTAGATCCTGTTATTAAAAAGAATGATACAGAAACAAAACTCTGGTATTAAATGCTTTAGAGACTATGACTTTTTAAAATTAGGCTTCAGCAGGGTCCTATTAATGCTACAGTTGCAAAATTTTACTTTTGTTGGGGATTTTTTGTTTCTTTTTAATGTTATGGAAAAAATCCTTCACAAGCCATGGGGACAGATTCCAGTTTTTACAGTTGGTTAGTAGAGCTGTAAAATGAAATTTAATTCTGTAGCGTGCAATGCTTTTCCTATGCACTACATCCCCCAATATGAACCAACTTTGTAATGATGGTAAATGGCTTTTCTGGTCCATTTGCAAACTGTAATAATCAAAGTCCTTTACAGTTGTTTTACAGTGCTCCTGTGTGTTAAATTATTAGATTGTAATTATGCATTACTGGAGTATTAACCTTATTGAAAATACAGTTTTGTGTTAATGAGCCATGCTCGTTCTTGTTAAACAAAACCATGGTGATGAGTGAATTCCTCACATGTGACAGTGTCTCTCTGCAGCCTCCCTTGGTGGGTGGTTACTACGTTCAGATTTAGACTGTCAGGGTGGGTGAACAGAATGGGTGGATGGAGGAGATTTTGCAGTGGAAACACAAGAATAAATCACAGAATCATTTAGGCTGGAAAAGTTGTCTAAGATCATCGAATCAAACCATTCTCCAGCACAGCCAAGGCCACCAGTGACCCACATCCCCAGGTGTCACATCCACAGGCTTTTAAATCCCTCCGGGGATGGAGACTGCACCACTGCCCTGGGCAGCCTGTGCCAGGGCTGGACAATCTTTCCCAGGAATAACTAATTCCAAATATCCAACCTGAACCTTCCCTGGTGCAACTTGAGGTTGTTTCATGATGACACTTTTTGCCTGGGAGAAGAGACCTCTGATGAACAGAAGCCATCCTTAGATAGTGTCTGTGGGCCCTTGTTCTGCCAGCTTCAGTTTTGCATAAATTCACACATCTGGGTTTTGTGCCATTCTGAACCTGTTGGTTTCTGCTTGGAAGGATGGATGTAAGGGAGCTCTGTGGCCTGGGGTCACAGGTGAAGGAGGTGGGAGATGTATCAGCAAAATCCTGTGAAGACATTTCCCTTGGAGACTCCCAGTGTGTGACTGATGCAGGAATTAAAAGGGACTGTCAGTGCCTCAGAGGTCCTGGAATGTGCTGGAAAGCATGCACAAGCCTGGTGCCTGGTGCTTGGAATGCAGACACACACCAGCCCAAGGAAAACTGAGAACTGCATGGAGGGGAAGTGTCTTGCTGAGCAAGAAGGAAGGTGAGAGAGGGCAGTGATAGCACCTGGAGCCTGAAAAAAAATGACAAAAAATGAAAAAACATTGGAATTTCTGATTACAAGCCTGCAGGACAAGTGGCAGTATTGACTGCTCACCTGGCCACATGTGTGAGCAGGACAGTCCAGCATGGGGACGTTCGGCAGGGCCCTGCACAGCTCCCTGCAGCACAAACGGGCAGGGGAGGCTGGCACACCTGGGGACGGGCCTGGAGCATCTAAGGAGGACAGGCTGAGGGAGCTGGGGCTGTTCAGGTTGTGAGAGGGCCCTCAGCCCTGGCTGTCCCTGCGTGTCCCTGTGTGCAGGAAGGGGCAGAGCAGGAGCCAGGCTCTGCTCCAGGCCCAGCAATGGCACCAGAGCCACGGGCAGGGACTGAGCCCAGCAGTTCCCCGGCACAGGAGACACAGCTTCTGCCCTGGGCAGAGACCAGAGAGGGGTGGAGTCTCCCTCACCAGGGATATTCCAGAGCCCTCTGGACACAGTGCTGTGCCCTGTGCTCTGGGATGGCCCTGCTGGAGCAGGGAGGTGGGGTCAGATGTGACCCCCTCTGGTCCCTTCCAACTTGACCCATCCCGGGGTTCTGCAATTCTGCTTTATGGCTGGCTGCAAGCCAGCATTGGGTAGCCAATACAGGGTAACCAGCATTGGGTAACCAATACAGTTTCTAGTTAATTATCCTAAATGTGCTGATTTTCTGCAGTTTTTCTTTAATTTCTTGCCTTTTTCACCTTGGCAATAACCCAACAGTACAATAACACGCTTCAGGGCTTTGAACTCAGCTGAAAATAGTGACAAACCAGCCAAATTTACCAGCCCTGCTAAGGTCCTGAATTTCACTGAAAACTCCTATTTTGTATTTCATTAAGAAGGGTGCAGGTCTCTGCTGGGAAAGCGACACTGACTGGGATGCTCTACAGAGTGTCAGAAATGGAGAGTTACACTAATTGCCTATCTGCTTTTAAACGTTGCTCCAGTTCTACCCAAAATCTGTCATGAATAAAGACTGAGAACCAATCAATCTTTTAAGTCTTTATACATAAAATTAAGGCTGGAGGCTTTGTTGCATAGGATTGTGCCATCACATTAATTCCAGTAAGAACTTTTTTTGAATAAAGAATAACCATCACCCCTTCACCCACCCCTGCATTTTGAAAGTAAAGATTTCCCTCTGACACTTGTCACTGCATTTTGTCACAGCACTTCCTTCCCCATCACCATTTGATCCTTTGGAGGCCGCTCTGGATGGCAAATGGCTTGGAGGTTTTTGATTTTGGGGTTTTTCTTTCTTTTTTTTTTTTTTTTTTCCTGTCAGACTGACTCAAATTCCCTCTGCCAAGCCGTGTACTTCTGGCTTAGATTCTTTGCTGATGGCTTGGTGTGGGTGATCACATCCAGGAAATCGGCTGTTGTGATTGTGTCCAGTTGGATCATGGGCAAGTTACTGTTACCTAAAGACAACAGAATTGAATAAACCCTGTTACTATTACCAAAAGACATTATTTTATGTCCATTCCTAGTCCAACACTTAATGTAGGAAAACAACAGAATAAATATAATGAGATAAATTTAAAATTGCATTTATGCTGAAAACACAAATAATGACAGCTTTAAAAGAAGCCCTGATTTTTAGAAATTTAACAGGGTTTGGAACTGTCGATTTTAAAACTTTCCCAGGCAGATTATCAGAGCTCCACCTGCTGGAGTTAGAATGTTCATTCCAAGAGTTACAGCAGGAAATCAGCATTTCCCAGGCCAGATTCTCTCCTCAGAGCTGAGGTACCTGGCTGATGATTTTCAAGAGCATCGAAAATTTTCCTCACTGGTCTCATGGCTGCCTCCTTGCACACGAGTTTTATGTCTGAGCCAGAATATCCATTTGTTTCCTGTAAGGAGATCAGAATGATACATTACAGTTGATAAATCAGACATAAATGGAATTTGCAGGCATATATATTCTGTATGTATTTATATAAATATTCGTGAAGTCGATTGCTGTCTGAAATACACATTTATATACACACAGAAACACACACAAATCTAATTTTTTTTTTTTTTTTGTACTGTCCCCTCAAAATTATGCTTGTTATTCTCTGAATGACTACAATACCTCATAAGACCAAGGAAAATACTGGGCATTTTCTTACTAAATGCTAATTTTCTGTAGGTGAAATAAAACCCACCTTTCTGAGTCCATCCTCAGCTTTCCAGTTAATAAAATAAATGTATTTCCTTACGAACCCAGAACTGAACAGTATTGTCTCTGCAAACAGATGTAGGAATCTCAGCTGGGTAAAGTAAAATATTTAAGGGCTGGGACCTCGAGCAACCTGGGCTAATGGAAGGTGCTCCTGCTTACAGATGGAAGTTGGAACAAGATTATCTTTGACGTCCCTTGCAACCCAAAGCATTCTAGGATTCTGTTTCCAAAGAATCCAGGATGTGACAAAGGGCTACATTAAGGAATCTGGGTATCTTCACTGCCAAATGCTCTTTTTTCTGCCGCAGCAGTGGAGCTGTGACAAACCCTCCCTACACAATTAACTGTTCATTACCCTGATGAATTGGAAGCGCTCCCAGCTTGGCGAGAGCAGTGATAAAATCTGCTGTTGCTGGATGTCTCCCTGTATTTAAGGCTGAAAACCTGGCCCAGCAGAGAGGACCAGCACACGCCATTTTGCAGGCAGAGCTGCGCGAAGCCGGCGATTCCCACGTGCGTGCGCGCCGTGCTCAGCCCCACGTCCCAGCAGCGTCCCCCCCTGGCTGGAGCCTCAGGTGAGCTGCGGTGGTGCCCAGCTCTGCGCGTGGCAGTGCCTGCACGCCCAGGTGCCGTGGCCCAGGAGCAGCTGCAGCCCTGCCCACCTGGCTCAGCAGGTTGTAATCCAGATCCGTCCTCAGCTTCACGCCGCCGCTGCCGCTCAGAGGGGGCAGCCAGTGCTGGATCATCACCCGCCGTGCCTCCTCACTCGGCAGGTCCACCAGGATCCTCTTCTCCAGCCGCCGCAGCATGGCAGAGTCCAGCTCCCTGCAAGCACAGGAGGACAGGGAGCGTCTCAGCGCGTCTCCAAGTGGAGACGTGGCTTTGACAGCAAGACCCCTGCCTGTAGCTGTGCCCACAAAAAAAAAAATAAAAATAGAGGTGAATTACCCAGTGTATTCCTCCTCAGTGATATGCTACTTGTGATATGCTAACAATAACAATCAGAAGTTGCAGTTTCCATCCTTCGCCGTGGTACTCATCTGCAGCAATGTCTCATCAGCAACAACCTCTCCCTTTCCCCCTCTGCTATTAAGGAGTCACTACAAATTGCCTGTCTGGGGCACTCTCAGGACTAATTAATTGCTAGTTAGTAAGGGATGCTCAGTAGGTATTAAATCCAGACTGAAGGTCTTGGATGTGAGGCCGTGTATTATGGCAGAACAGGACACCAAACTGAGACTCCTCCTGCAATACAAATTATAAATAATTGTTTATATTATTTCTATTGTTTGTGTTTTTTAATTTATATTTTTATTATTAAAAAATCCACATAAAACATTATCCTTATGAAAAATATCATGTGCAGGATGCACATGCTGGATAAATGTGTCAGTGAGCCAAAACCTCTGATTCTGTCAACGTCAACACTGGTTCTGATCTTTTGGCTAAAAAAAGGTAAGAAGAAGGTCCTGTACCAATCTTTCTCTACTAGCCCCATTCAGTCACAGACTCCTTATTTCAGTTTAAAATATTATTTAGTCCTCATACCTGTCAAGAAAATCTCGTCCACAGGAAACTCATTTCAAAGTTTCTTGCGCAGGCAGAAGAACAGAAGCCCTAAGCATCATTTCCACATGTGCTGGCTGAGCACGAGGAACCAGCTGCTGGAGGGTTGTACCTGCAACCTGGGACTGCAGATACACTTCAATAAACCTGCACCTATCTCCAATTCCCTTGGTGAAATATTTTTCCCAGCAAAGTCAATATTACAGCAACAAATGGAGTTTCTTTCTAAAAGGAAACTCCCTTTTAGTTCAGAGGGAGCTCAAAGCCAGCTCAAGATGGATTTGTAGCCCAACACCAGAGCTGATTTCTGTCACCTTTGGTGACTTGTACTTGTTTTTTTTAATGCCAAATGTTTCTATGGCATAGCACATGAGAAAAAAAACCCCAAACATGGACTCCCAAATCCCCACAGAGATGACTGCCAGACCTTGTTCCACATGCGCTGATCCAAACAATGAACACAAAAATCAGAAAACCAGGAGCCCAAAGGACAACAGGAATTCACTCAGATCCACCCCTGTGTTTGTAATCAAGGCCTCAGAAGTAAATACCAGAAATTGTTAATCAACAGCTGTTGCTACATTGATATTATTGTTATTGCTATATTGATATTATTATTTTTTGACTGCTTCAGGTGCTGTCCAATATTCAGTGCAATGCCTCTCACAGAGGGTCCCACCCAGCACAGACAAAGAACCATGCTAGTCTCCTTTCATCTTCCAAATGTATTTTTCAGCTCAACTTCTTAAAATTGCCTTACTTGACTGGAAATAATTACTCTGGCTGATAACCATTTGCTGTTATTTACACATATTAATACCCACATTAACATCATCTGTGTAAAAGAGGGCAAAAGTTCTCAGAGTTTTAGAGGTGCCCAGACAGGTACTCTAAAAAGCCTTTGCAGGTCAAGGACAATCACAGCCAGCCTCTGCAAATAGCCTGCAAATCCTCCAAATTACATTTTCCACCACCCCTTCTATTTCAGGCCTCCCAAGAACACCGTTTCATGAGCACCCTTAGCCATGTTCTGTAAATAAGTCTCCAACAGAAGTCTCTCTGCTCTGCCCAGAGGAGCTCTGCCACAGCTGCTCTGTGGCTGTCCCATCTCCAAAGTGTTCAAAACCAGGGTGCTTGAACAACCTGGTCCAATGGAAGGTGTCCCTGCCCGTGGCAGGAGAGTGGAACTAGATATGCTCTAAAGTGCCTGCCAACCCAAACCACTCTGTGATTCTGTGATTCTTTCATTCTGTTTATCCAGAAGGTTATGCTGACCTGTTGGCTGAAGAGGGAAATAAAGAAACAATGTTTCTGTTATCTCGAGTGTTTAGATTGTTGCTGAATTGTTTTGTCAGTGATCAAATGCAAGGTTAAGTGACATTAACCAGAGCAGAATGCAAAGCACTGAGCCAACCAAAATATTCTCTGAAACAACAGCCAATGGAAGTACTGAGAGATGCTCACTAAAAGATAAACAAAGCTCTACAGATCCATAAGATGGATGGCTTTTTGCAATTAACATTAGGAGGCATCACAGATTCACAAAATGGATTGGGTTGGAAGGTAAGAATCTATCAGAGTGCACCACAACTTCACCCATCCTGAGGGTGAGGGTGAGAAAAAATAGCACCGCAATTAAAAATGAATTAAATGTGCTGATACATTAGGAAACATTCACTACATGATTAAGGATCTCTTTACTCCTTCACTAACAAGGCTTTTATTTAATTACATTCAATCATTTCAACAAGTAATTTGTTAATAGAAACACCTTGCAGATGAGCAGCAGAAAGCAGAGCTGGGCAGCAAGCACAGGCTGAAGAGGAAGATCAATAGCTGCAGTGCAGCTTAGGACAGTGTAAAGAGCTTTATTTAGGCTTCTTTTCATTCTTCTAAAAGCAGCTTGGTATGACTTTTTTTTCCCTGATCAATAAATATCCATGTTAAACAAATCTCTTGAAATCCAGCTTAACAACAAATGTTTGCAAGAGCACAGGGCGGTGCTGTGAAGCCACAACCTAGGTAGCAGTAGGTATTTTGAAATTTTGTTATGAAATATTCCTGTGGAGATGAAGTCTAGGTCTGACAGTAGGGCTAAATGTCACCTAATACTCATAAAAATAATCTGTAAATATATAGTTGGGATTCTAAAAGAGGTTTAAAACCTCATGACCTCTCTGGAGGCAGATAATCCAAAATTCCTCGAGGCTTTCATCAGGCTTTCCATCCCCCTCAAACATCTTTCTAAGCATTTGCCCAGCCCCTTCTTAAAGCATTTTCTGTGTGGTAGGCACATTTCCACCAGACAAGAGAGAAAGTCCAAAAGGAAGTTCTACAGTCTCAGGTATAAAATTTTCAAAACTGAACGCCCCAGCTGACACTCTTGTTCCAACACACTGACTGCCTTCTTCCAGGGCAGGTCCCTCAAAACAGAAACCTGGTCATTTTGTCTCAGCCTTAAGAAAAGGCTGTCATTTTGGATGTTTCAAGGAAGCAATTTTGTAGAAATTAGAACTTCAGTATTATAAAATGATCAAAAATCAAATATGCAAAATACTTAAAACTGAATTCTGTGTCTTTTACGCAACTTCCCAGAAAGCTTATTGATTGTGTAATACAGGGTAACAAAACAAAAATCTCTCTGCATGGAAAATTATCTCACAGGATAATTTAAGAGACCACAGGTGCAATGCACTGCTCAGGGCTTCTTCTGAAAGGGCAACAATGCTGCAATAATGTAAACATTTACAGTGTATTATTAACAAAGAGACAAAAGTATTAATACTGTATTAATTCTCTTTCAAACTTAACTGTTCACACAGAGAGCAGTTATTTTTTTCAGCATTTTCTTACACAACTGGAACACAAATCAAATTCAGCTCAGTTCCTTTTATATAGATACTGTAACAAAATGGGGCGGATTTGCACTGATTTAGATTCATGAGTTTGTCCAAGACATAAATCCCTGAAACTAACACACAGACTTTGCTGTTATGACTATAAAAAAAAAGCCCATTGTGGCTCTGTACTCACACTTCTGGGTCAGGGTAGGACCAGCTTAACTTAGTACACCTAACTTCTATGCAACTTCTATTTAGGTGTTCACACAGCCATTCTTTCATTTAATGAGCCTGGAAATCCTGGACAAGACAAGCTAGGCTTACCTGCCATATGGGACTGATTGAAAATATTACCTTTAAGCCTCAATTCTCAGGCAAAAACTCCTCTTCTGTTGTTTAATTCTATCTGCCTGTTCCCTGGACCTTTTCAGCCAGGCTTGACAAAAAGGGGATCAGCTGACAAGAGGAATAAAATATTCCTCTTGTCAAATAAAGTATCAGCTGATAAGAGGAATAAATATTACTTTGTGAGAGAACATTTGGTGATATGCACAACCAAAATGTGCAGTTGTATGTACAAAATAATATATGCTCTAGGACTTTAGACTTATTATAGGTACTTAAAAGGAAGCAGCTGTGGTTACACAGCCAGTGACATTCAGACTCAAGACACTCCCAACAGTCTGCTGATCACAACCCAGAGCTCTCCAGTCACAAAGAGAGGCTTTTCCAACATTTGTCCTCATGGCAACTTTGTAAGAGTCAGCCAAAAAACACTCATCTTGAAAAACAGTCCATAAATGAAGCCTGTGGCTTTGTGGGTGCAGAGCCCTCTCTGGCTCCCAGAGAGGCTGGTTTTGGTTTTAGGTGCCCTGCTCTGTGTCTGTCACACTGCAGAGCTGAGCAAGTGTCATCTCACTAAACAAAGCACCTTTAAGTCAAATTTCAAGTTTTGCCACTTGAAATGCTGCTGAACTGCCACTCACACAAGATCATTCCAGGAACACCTCCCATTGGGCTCCAACAAATGACTCCCAGAGCATGGCTTGAAGCTCCCTGGACACAGGACTGCTGTCTTCTCATGTTCTGACCCAAGCCTGTGCTCTTCTCCATGTGAGAGGGGAATAGACCCACTTAGGTCCATGTGCCTTTTGGAACAAGGGTATCCAGAAAGATCTCAGTGCTGTGAGGATCAGCAGCTCCTCTCCTGAGCACCCGCAGTTGTTACACTACAAATGTTACCTCCCTTCCTTATCCTCTCCAACTTGTCTTGTTCCCAATACACATCCTGCCCTACTTGATGAAATTCCACAGTTCCAATCTTAAACTGTTTTTTCTTCTATACTAAATGGTGTTGAAGAAACTAGAGAATTTTGTCCCTCAACTTTTCAAAGTCACATTTGATACTAATAAAATCCAACATTCCTATTTATGGAGTATCCTTCTAAGTGCCAGATGTTTTAAGCACCTTACAGCTCCAGGCTGAAAACCCTTCTTAGCTTAAACATGGTAAATAACTTGCCTATAAAGTCAAATAGTCCATTTTAAATATTAGCAGCTGGTACGACCAGCATATGTTGACTTCATTATGGATTATTCTCATGTGACACAAATAGCAAGAATTGAAGAGTTTAAAAGTAAAAGCTCCAAATTAATCTTTAAATGCTTTAACCAAATATCAAGGCTTTTTCTGCAGAAGTCTAAATAAAATCTTTATCTGTGCTTAGAAGCTCATGAAAATGTATTCAAAAATGTACTCTCTGGATCTCTTACCATGGCAGATTGGAAGCTGCTAAAACAAATACAAGATCATCAGATCGGGCCAAGCCATCCATCTGCACCAGTAATTCCGTTTTCATCCGCCGACTTCCTTCATGTTCACCTCTACCAAGATTCAGAGAAATATTATTTGCTCAGTGCATTAATCATCTTTATTTATACAGTGTCATTCACAGCAACTGAGCCCTTGTCACAGTTTTGCCCCAGTTCAAAGCATGATTAAGCTCCATTAGCTAACATCTAAGCATTAAAATCAAGCTTTCTAATGATTACTTAAATGGACTCTTTTCAGTGCATTAAAGTGAGGAGAATTCACTATTACTGAATCCAAAGAAAATATCTATTTGTTTTTTTCTTCATGTTAATCTCCACGCAAGACCAACATTTACTGCAAAATAGCTAGGGCTCCAACTGATTGATTGATTGACTGATTGATTGATCTATAGCAAGGAATTCTTATAATGTGATAGTTGCCATTAAACAACTGGTACACCTACCTCTTCAGGGTAGCATTTTTCTGTGAGTGAATGTGAAGTGGCCACAAGAAAATAAAACTACTACTGAATTCAAAATTTTGCAAGATGTTCTATCAAAAGAAAACAGAAAAGTACACCATACTGATACGATTTTAGAAAGGGGCAGAGACCACACAGAAAGGATCCTTCTTCAAAAAAGGAGAACTTAAGCAAAGTACTAAGAACTCTGGCCACAATACAGGAACTCTGGCCTCAATACAGGTAATCTATTTTGCAGAAAACCAGCTGGAACTCTTGGTTCCAGATGTGAAGCTCTTGGAAACTCCTGGATCAAGCCCAGGGAAAACATCAGGACCTTAGATGGTAAGGGCTGCAGTTCAGGTTTAATGACTTATTTCTGAAAAGCATTCAAACATCAATGCCAAGTCAGTATTTAATAAGTACATGTAAAAATAAGTACAGCATCTAGGATAAAAGTCCTTATTAGAATATATAACCCAGTGATGTTAATGAGAGCTTTTAAATGTACATATGAAGGACAAATTTGGCTCATAATTTGCATCTATTAAGTGAGAAGGACTACGAGTAGCATCTTTACAGTAGGGCATACTCTATTTACAAATAGTAAGCAAACAATATAGATATACAATATAATACATGTAAAGTGATCATGTAATTCACTGTACATAAAATCCCCTGTAATGGGGGATGTAATGGTTGTAACAGTATTTTTATATTTCTCTGGCTTCTTTCCCATCCCTAACCTTTTTAAATGTGTTTTTTAAGTATAAACTGTCTTGAATCTTGGATTCAAGTAACAACACACTCCCAGTCCTGCAATGGGAAGTCCTGAGAATGCCACCAAAATCTGTCACTAATGAAAACGCCATTCCACTGTGTACACTCCCTATTACTCTGCTCTGACTATGTTCAAAGTGTCGCAAAATAATGCTTCTTACTTACCACTAGCAATTCACCTGCTGTTTCCCTCACCATTGCCCTTTATTTCTATTTCAAATCCCTTTAAAATACAGCGCAACTGGTTATAAAGCCCTGCACCTCCTTCCCTCTTGCTGTCCCTGTAGCCCCTTGCTAATTCTCACAGAAGCTGTCAGCTGTGACTGACACAACCACGGAACCTCTCTCTTTTAATCCCAGAGTGGTCCCACCAGTTACCCAGGAGCAGTGCCTCTTTGACTCATAACTGACTCCAGCTCATCCAGGAAAATTGTGGAAGGAGCGTGGTACCGGGCGAGCTCAAACAACACCTGTCAGAGAGAAGAGTAAATATGAAGGAGAAGCTAACACAAGAAGGCACTGAAGTGAACTGGCAAGGAAGTTAAATTAACAGCACCCACATCCCAAGGGATTTCTGCTGGAAAAAAGCTCTGGGTAGGCTAAGGGTCCCTGAATCCTCTCAAAATCTGAGAGGTTTGTAAAGGAGATATAAAGAACATAGCCTTGTAATCCTGTCTTTATGTGTAAATCTTTCTGTCTAAATCCTATCAGAGTACCCTGAGAATAATGGGATAGAAGAAAATGATCCATCAGAGGATTCTGGGAACTCCTAAATTGTTACTGAGATTAAACATGTGCCTTTTGTTGTTGTTCCATTTGTACTTTTTTTTTTTTTTTTAAATAAGGATTTGAGGAAAAAAAAATGCAGGTCAGCTGAAGCATAATGAAAGAAAATGCACTGATTCTTTTGATAAGAATCAAGCACTCATTTTTTTTCCTGATCAAAACAAACATAAATTGCTTGAACAATCACAATTTAAAAAATGGACTGAAAGCTGAAACAAAAAATGTGGATCTGCTCTTTGGAGAACAAAGTTTCATCTAATTTTCCGTAAACATGGAGAGGTCTGTGTTAAGAGTAAGAAAACACTGTCAGTTTTTCTTAAATAAAGTGGTTTTTGAGTTTTTAGATAAATATCACTATCAATATTAGTCCAGCACTTTTAAATCTGAACACTTGAAAAAATAATACTTTAAAAGATACGTATTATTTTCATCACTTCGAGCATGAAACACAGGGTTTAAGTCATTTGCCCAGAGTAACAAGTAAGCCATGACCAGTATACAATTTTATTAGAAATACAATATATAAACATAAAATCACAGAAATACAGTGTAGAACTGAGCAAAACAGGATGAGAGGATATGCCTCCAAATAACCACAAACCCCATATATACTTCCCCTTCACCAGCCACATTTTTTTTGGATAAAAATTCACACAATACTTTTCTTAGAGCTCTCCTGATCCACATTCTTACTTCATTTTTTGATTCTGCCATAAGTTTAATTAAGGGTAAAATGCCACAAATTCAATATAAATGCATGTGCTGCAGCATGTTCACAAAAGCCTTCTCTATCATGGTGGCAGAAACCAGATTGTCCCCACATACTCCTGCCAGAAAAGAAAATTCCGGGAATCTACTGAGACAGATGTCAAGAGAATCAGTAAGAGAGAAAAGGAATGTCAGAAGAAAAAAATGCAATTTTAAAGGACAAAGGAGGCAGGATGAGTAAGTGTGCTGCAGCCATTGCCTACATTTCAAGAGAGACAAACAATGCCATTTGCAAAGAACAGATTGTTATGGTTATTTGTTTCCAAGAGCTCTGCATTTACCTGAAGTGCAGCCCAAGAGATGAGGGTAAGGCAGGTTAAGGGCTTGTGGATTTCCAGTGAGCTGGTGGATGTTATGGAGAGATTCAGATGGACAAAGATTCTACACCTGAACCCCTGAATTTTTTTGTACCACAGCTGAGCCATGCAGACTCCTTGCTAGTTTATACACAAAAATGCATTTACCCATTGGCCAGCAAACTACCTTCCTTGAAACAACATCACATCTGCATTTGACTGGAAGATCTTTGTGACAAGGGAGTTCTTTGCCCATTTCGTGCCAAGAAGAGCAATTAGGATTTTGGGAATCTAAACTACATTTTTCAGGGTGCCTAGGAACCAACCCCTGCAAAATGGATGTGCAGTGCTCTGAAGAGCACTAAGCACACACTAGTTTGGAACTCTGATTGTCTGACTCCTGATCAGGAAGTCAATGATCTTTGCTGCCTTCAGAACATCTACTCCATCTTACATTACAGAACTGAAGTTGCACAGCAAGAATCCATTACGAGATTTCTGCAGAAGTGATGTTATTCCTGCTTTCAGAACTAAGTATAATCAAAGTCATGTTTTGTCTAAATCAGGAAAGATTATGAGTATCAGAGGAACACTTGTTTCCAGTTCTGTGTTGAACCCAGGTTCTTCAAGGGGGAACGTGATGTTTGTTAAAGTATAATGAACGAGAGAGGAATTCTTACCCGGACAAGTTTTTCTGAATCACCTCTCCATTTGCTGACAATGGTGGATGCTGATATGTTGAAAAAGGTTGTATTGCATTCTGTGGCAACAGCCTTAGCAAGCAAAGTTTTTCCAGTACCTACAAACAACAAGTGTTTGAGAAATTCACTCTCCAAAGGAATAAAATGTGAATTTTTTAATAAATTCCCCTCATCCTACTGCCAGTCAGGTAAAACCAGTAAAAACTCACAGAATGGTTTGGGTTGAAAGGGACCTTTAAATGCCATTGAGTCCCACACACTGCAATGACCAGACACATCTCCCAGTATCCCAGGGTGCTCCAAGCTCTGTCCAAGCCTGGGACACTGCCAGGGATCCAGGGGCAGCCACAGCTTCTCTGGGCACCCTGGGCCAGGGCCTGCCCACCCTCCCAGCCAGCAATTCCCAGTTCCCAATATCCCACCTGTCCCTGCCCTCTGGCACTGGAAGCCATTGCCTGTGTGCTGTCCCTGCATGCCTTGTCCCCAGTCCCTGTGCAGCTCTCCTGGAGCCCCTTGAGGCCCTGGCAGGGGCTCTGAGCTCTCCCTGGAGCCTTCTCTTGTGCAGCTGAACAGCCCCAGCTCTGCCAGGCTGGCTCCAGAGCAGAGGGGCTCCAGCCCTCATAATATTTTGTGGCCCTTTCAGGATTGTTGGAGAAAGTCAGGTAATACACAACTGCAAATGCAGATTCTCCAAATCCTGAAGTAGGGCATGCTGAAATGGTCAGATGTCTTCTGTGGCAGGAACACCTAAACATTCACAGGAACAAATGGATTTCATTGCAGAGAGATGCTCTGCAACCTGACTCAGGTGGTTCTTGTGCCCTCTGCCCCCTTCCAGCCACATCCTGGTGTCAAAGTGGGGCAATGGGAGCAGGGAAGCTGCACTAACAAGGAAAACGCATAGCTAGAAGAAGGCAAAGCTTCCACCCCATTCCCAAAACAACCCCTAAAAGCAGAAGAAAGGAAGGACATTTTTCAGTACAGAGCTAAGTCCATGGCAGATTTATTGACATATCATAGGATCATGCCAAACTTGATTAAAATGGTCCAAGCTGAGTAAAAACAGAGATCCGAGTCTTCATTCCCCTGAATTGCTAGTGTAAGTACTGTCTCTGGAAGATTCAGGTATAAAAATAGCCAAGGCTCACAAGAAAGGCCAGGTTTGAGTGTCAGAGATTAACATAACCATCCAACATTCTCTTCTTTTAATTTATGTACAGAACGTGTTCTTTTTTAACAAACTGATCTAATTAACATTGATGATTTATCCACAGGATAAAACAAGAAGCAGTGACAAACACAAAGATGTGGTGAAAAGATCTCCATACCTGGCGGTCCATACAGCAATAATCCTTTCCAAGGGGACAGAATGCCAGTAAACAGTTCTGGATACTGTAGGAAAGTAATTTAGATATTTAAAATATATAATCTAAAACAAACTCCAAGGGATTGTAGTCCTCACGTTCACTGCTCCTAGCACATTCAAGAAACATAAGAAATTTGAAGAGAGGCATAAAACCACACCAAAACAATGTGACGTGTATGATCTGAGTACTGAGAAAAATGCTGTATTTATTATTTGAAATCTGATTCCAGTGTTTGTTTTTTTTTTTTTCAAGTGACATTCTCTTCTGTAAGTAATTTTTCATGGAATTAATATACACTAAATCCAGCACTTCTGGATTCTTCTGCCAAAGAATCGGACCTAACCCTTACAATATTAATATTGAAAGGTAATTTTCCTGTAGAAGAATGCAGGTGCCATTTCAGATGGAACAGGAATAGTTCTGGCATGAAACGGGAACACCAACAGCTCTAGCACGAATGGGCTGCTGAGAACCCTAAAACACCACTGTAATTGCAAGGAAACAAGCTAACGAGCCCAACACTGGTTTTGCCAAACCTATTTAGCACCTTACCTTTATGGGGTAAACAACTGCTTCCTTGACCAGCCTTTTAGCTGCATCCAGTCCTATAATATCATCCCACTTCACATTCGGCTTATGGAGATAAATGTCCTGCAACACACATCACATCTTGTTAGCAAAACTCCTTCTGCAGTCGGGTAATGACTCTGGCAAAGTACAAGGATCGACTCAGGGATAAAATAGCGGTGCTGTTAAGTGATACAGGCTGTATTGTTTAACCCCAGGTACCAGGGACCTCCCAGGAGGGAAGCACACACAGCAATCACTTCCCCTCAAGGCCCCTGTTTCCCTAATGTAATCCTAGCAAATGTAGATGCTGAGCACATCTTCTTCAGATCTGTTCTCTGTTAGTTTGGTTTACGAACCAACCAACATATCAAGAGCAATTGTAATATGAAGGTTTACCAACCCTAATATTTTGTCTCTACTGCTACAAGTATTGGATGTTTAAAAAAAGAAGTACAAGTAATCATAGTGGCACATTGGTTCAAGTTTACACCCATCAATGGACTTCAGTAATTCAAATTACATCTGACTCTTTCAGCTGTAACACCTTTTGACACTCATTCTTCACTGAATTTTTCTTCCCTCTTTTAAACATGCTTATTTTATAGTCACAATTTCCACAGCTCACTCATGTGCAATGTAAAAATATTTTGGTTTTTTTTAAAACTTGATGCTCAGTAACTTTATGGTTGCACCTATTACTTACATTATTATCCATTATAATGTCAATCCCTATAACTTATGTTATTTCTTGTGTTGCAAGTAACAGTGAAAAAATTCTATTTACTCCACTCTATCCAAGATTTTATATGCTGCAAGAAAAGCTGTGAGAAACTCTGCAACAGGAAGAAATTTTTCCCCTAAGAGTCTATCAAAAGATATATGGTAATTAGTCTATGCCCTGAAACACTCATTAAATGAATTTCATTCAATTTAATTTATCAAACTTTCCAAATCTTCTATGAATCTTTCCATTTGCCTTCATAATATTTTGTAGCTTTGTGTTCCAGGGGCTAATTGTTCTGCAAAAAACATCGCATCCTCAGTACAAATACTCAGGATAAATTCTGCTCTCCAACAAAAATACTCCACACAGACTGAAGAAAAATTATGTGGTTGTATCCAAGGGGAAAAGTTAATTCAATTAGAAAAAAATTATTTATATAGAGTAGATTACACTTTCCCTGTCTATTAACAGTGAATTAAGATGAATCAGATTTCTGCTATTAAATAGAGACTTACATAACTGTTTCCAAATTAAATTAGATTGTGTTATGAAATAGATATAACATGCTATTTATTTGTATTGATTTATACAGTGTTGATTACCATAGCAACTAGGAACATAACCATATTGGAGCACAATTCAAAAAACACACAATAACAAATTGAAAGCTATCTTTTATTGCTTTTTTTTTTTTTGTTAATGCAGCAGCAAAAACAACATTATTTTAAAGGTCTACCATAAATAAAAGACCAGACAGGAATTGAAACAAATGAGAATTTTCTTACTTTAAGGTTGGAAAGACATTTCCTAAGACATTTCTTAAGTTCTACTAAACATCAAATACAAAACTTGCAGACCAAGAATTTCGGCCATACACAGATATAAAAATCTGTGCAAAAGTCTTCCAGCCTTTTTAGAAAGACGATTATAAGCCGGTTTACTCAAGCTGATACCACTCATGATATTTATATCCAGAAAGTCACAATACTACCAAACACTGTGGTGTTATGAATTCTTTTGGATGAATGACTCACCCAAAGGTGGTGGATGCTAAGCACTTGTGTGTGCTGTAGCCACGGATCCCCAGCAGACCAGGGCCGGTTTGTTGGGCTATACTTCAACCCAGGAATTAAATAAAATGCTGCTGACAATGCTGTGCTTCCCACCAGAGGTCAAGCTGCCCATTCTGGAAGAATCCCCAAGTCTGCCCTGGGATATGGTGTATTATTGATGCTGCTCTGGCAGCGCTGGGATGAGGGCACTGCTTGCAGAGCCCACAGTTACAGCATCTCTCCACTGCACCACGTGAGAATGCACAGGGAGTGCAGATCACGCAGGCTGTAAAAAGCAAGGCACAGGGCAAGTACTAGGCCAGTGGCCCCTGGGCTGTCTCAGCCAGGCTGTGACACAGCCCCAGTCCCTGTGCTGGCACTGCTGAGGCACCTCCAGTGCTGGGGACAGCTCTGGGCCCTCAGGACAAGAGAGACACTGAGGGGCTGGAGCGTGTCCAGGGCAGGGAACGGAGCTGGGAAGGGGCTGGAGCCCCAGGAGAGGCTGAGGGAGCTGGGAAGGGGCTCAGCCTGGAGAAAAGGAGGCTCAGGGGGGACCTTGTGGCTCTGCACATCTCCTGACAGGAGGGGACAGCCGGGGGGGTCGGGCTCTGCTCCCAGGGAACAGGGACAGGAGGAGAGGGAACGGCCTCAGGCTGGGCCAGGGGAGGCTCAGGGTCTGTGTTGGGAGCAATTCTTTCATGGAAAGGTTTATCAAGCCTTGGCACAGGCTGCCTGGGGCAGTGGTGGAGTCCTCATCCCTGGAGTTTAAAAGACATGTTGATATGGCATATGGGGACATGGGTTAGTGGTGGCCTTGGCAGTGCTTGGCAGTGCTGACCTGATGACTTGAGATGGCTTTTCCAACCTAAATGATTCTCTGCTGCTAAACCATGCAGGAATACCAGGGTTTAATAGTAGTTTTGGTAGATGCTATTTAGTAGATACATTCAGAATTCAGATATTGCTGTGATACTGGCACACCAGTATCACAGAATGACTACAGCCCTATGCCTGGAATGGAAACTTCACCTGAGGGGTGGAATCAAGTTTTTTTCCCACTACCTGATCACAGCTAGATAAAACACTAGATAATAGTTGGTTTTAGCTAATATATTTAAATCTCTCCAGTTAAGTATTGCACTTTCTTTTGTAGCAAAGAGGAAAGCCATGACAGTCTGCACAACATGATGAAATTACCTGTTCCCCATTAGAAAGGAATGGACTTAATTATTTCCTCCCACTGTGCATCAGAAAGAAATATCATTACCTGTAAAGAAATGAATTGTTGGGGAGCTATGTGGAGGGAAAAATAATTTGCACATTCAAGAATGAGCACTATCAATGACAGTAAGAAGACACAAACAGCATTCCCAGATGACAAAGATAACTAAAATCTCTCTACAACTGACATGGAGATCTGCTCTTACTTTGCTTACAACCACTGCAAGTTCTCTCATCTCACCAGTCATGCCAGTAAAAGCACTAAGAGGTTTCAATAATCGTTCCTAAAAGAGAAAAACAAGTTCTTGTCAGACTGCAAGTATTTTTAGGCAAACTATTATGTATTTTTTTAAAAACTGATACATCATAGTAATATCAACTTTAAAAGTTGTAGAAATATGTGTAATAATACAAATTTTAAAGTAAACCATATTTGCAGTGTCATATTTTCCTCTGACAGAATCTAACCTTAATCAACATTAAAATAAGCAACTTTCTTATTGCATTTATAGTCCTAAATATGCCCTACATAGATTAAGAGGAGTGAAAAATGTAACCGTAGGTCACTGTTTTGTAACATTTTCTTTTTGGATAGTTTCTTCCAGTGTAGCAAGTTGCCAGGCAGACAAGCACCATGAAAGCTGGATGCACTATGTAAGTTCTGGCTTGTGTCTGCAGTGTTTACAGAAAACTTATCTCAACCATCAAAATTCTGTTGTTGAGGCAAATGCTAGAGACTTACTGAGCTGAAAGGAACCAGGATTTCAGCCCAAGAACTTCTGCAGGTGTCTGCAAATTTATTTTTTTTTTTATCTTAAGGCCTCATTTTTATTTGTTGCCTGCTTTCATGTTTGGAAAAAACAACTGTCATTAAATTAGACCACTATCAAGTATGGCTGTCCCTTCAAGGAGGAAATACACCTCTGATAAATCCAAGGCCTTTTTTAGCACTTTGGAACAAAAACAACGTTGTTGCAGTATTTTGTTTTGTTCCTGGTAGGGCAAAACTCAATTTCATATTGGTTGGATGGAAATATGAACAGAAACACTTACTGATGGATCTGGATCACAATTAAGGCTGTTCAAGGGAATTCCATCTGGTGACACTCTGACAGCATCCTGAATCATCCTGCGGAAGTCAATTATTTGGCCCTAAAGGAGAAAAAAAATGTTGCTGTAGGCATTGCCACAAGAGTAGTAGCACTACTCTTAAAAATACACTGGACCAAATTTTGCTTGCAATTACAACAGTGTGTTTCCTTACTGCATATACAGTCCTAATTATGGCAAAAATTGACCCCAAAAACTGTGGTAGCAATAGGGATAGAACACACAACTCAGTCAATTCAATAATTTAACTGCAGAGCCTTTCATTACCTTATTCAGGAATTCAAAATTTACCTTCAATCATAGTTATTTATCACCAGGGTTTAAAAAAAAGAAATATTCCTCTCTGAGTATGTTTGAAATAGTATTTAATGCAAAAAGTGCCTCCTATGCAAGGAAGTATAAAACTTTTTATACAAAATTATAAAACTGACTCTTCAGCTGACTATACAGAAACATTTTTATATAAAAATAGACAAAAAACCCTACCATTTGATATTTTTGAAAACCTCTGTGATTTTTCTTCCCCACATAGATATTTCTCTGAGAAACCACATACCAGGTTTCCACCAACCTTTCTTGGGTGAGAGCTGTCTGCTCCAGTTTTGCTGATTCCTGAGATGCTTAAGCCAAAATCAGATTGATCCAGAGAATCTGCACCATCACTATCCTAAAGAAAAATGCCTTTTAAAACAGACGTGTTGCCAAGTAAATCAATTGAAGGTATTACACGATAGGTATCATTCCCTCTCTTCACACAGGTCCAGATGAAGTTCCAAGAGAAATATTGATCATTTAAACACCCCTATAGATTTAATTGTACTTCACCTGACTGGTGACAGCAGTGAAAGCCAAGGCTCTGGAGCTCAGCAGTGAAGTTATTCCCTGTACTGAGCAGAAAACTGCATTTTACATAAGAAGCAACTCTTATGAAGAGTGGAAATGACAGGCCAAGTAAAAGGCACAGCATGTCAACTCAGAAATGAGGAGCTATTTTAGGAGCTGTTTTAGCAACTTCACAGCAGTTACTGCTGTAAAATCCAAAAGGCAAAGTTTTGGGGTATTTTTAGGGGTAGGAATAGGTCAGAGAAGAGTTCCTCTTGATGCAGAAATATAGCCAGGCCCTTAAAAAAAAGGCTGCAGTTGACACAGTTCTTGTCCACCAACTTCCTGTTCCTGTCCACCCTCTGTAAAGGGATGATAGTAATGTAGATTTCACAGCAATCTCACCAAAATGAGACTCTCAAACCTAAACATTACAGACCCAAATTACTCCCTCAATCTCAAACAACTTATGCACTGTGAAGATGCTTACAGCTGACACCTCTTCATTCTTTATTTGTTTGTTTTGTTTTCTGGCACTAAAGGATGAATATATTGGTATTCATGGAAAAAAAACCCCTCTGATTACTTTCAATCACAGTTTCACTCAGAGTATAGGTTGGATTATATGCCTCCTTTTCCTCTAATTTTTATCTGTGACTGCCCCCAAACTCATGGCAAGAAAATCTCTCAAAGTCTTGCACCTATAATCCTTCAGTGACAAAATCAGTAAAACCCATTAGTTGCACAATTATTAATTGTGTAAGTCCCATCCTCTTGCTGCCTACAGACTTCCCAAACAAAATCCCATTAATCTCAACTGCACTGCTGCCAAGACAAAACATTTAAACCTGTCTGGGGCTCTCCTTGGTGGAGGATTTAGGTTCTGCCGTACTCCCAGGTGAAGTATTTGATACTGATCGTTGTTTGACCCTTGCTACATTCTGAGTAGAAGCTGCTGTCCTAGAATAAAGAAAAAAAAAATGCAAAACGTCAATGAATTTTTTTCTTCAAAGTACCAAAAGACTAAAACCCAAAGCTTTGAAATAAAAGTTTAGGCTAACTTTGCTTCCACTGAAGTTATGGCGTTAATTTCAATCACAGCAGAATTCAATGCTTACTTTTTTCAAACACCCCACCCACCCCACTTTACCCACACTGCAGAAGCTCTCTAAATTGTCTGCCTCTCCATTTGGGAAATAAGTCTCTAGTTTCCTCTAGCACATACAGAAAAACGGCACCACACAGTCAGGAGCATGACTCTAGGCTTTGGTACTCCTCTGGTATCACAGCATTATCTTAACCTCTGTGCATATTTGCTTTTACTAGGAAAATTTTTCTGCCCAGAAAAACATCCCACACATATATCTCACCTTCTTGCTCTTCCTCCACTTCTCAGCTGTTGTTTATTTTCTGCTGAGGCAAAATTAACATTAAAATGGAAAATAATTAAGGATATAAAAGAGGGCAATTTAAACCTTTTTTTTTTTCCCTTTAAAAATATTTTTAAACACACAATAATGACCTTGGAAATAATAATAATGCATAAACAGGAACAGCATGAGTATAAGCACTGCAAGCTTGCAAAAACTTACGGAAAACAAACTGGTGTCGGTTAGAGTGCTTTTCCTTCAAGCTTTTTACATTTTAGCTCATTCAGTCTTTGGTTACATTTTAAAACCAGTATCATGTTCACAGTAAAACGGACACCACCAGAAATTAGATTAAGTGCAATAATTTAATATATCACACAGAATGCTTATTTAATGCTAATAATTTTTTCATTGCTGAATTGGGAAATATGAATTTGCCTTACTCCTCTGAAGAGGAATCAAGTTCAACATAACAAGACAGAATAAATGTCACATTGCAATAGTGGTTATCAAACTATATTATCTTTTGCATTTATATAATTTTAAACAATTTCTGTCAAATGAGAGCTTTTTTTTTTTTTTCCCCCACAAAATGTCAAACTCACAAAGCCCAGATGTGCACTCATACAAAGAGTTTGTATTGCTACCAGCATGCCCCTGGCTGCTCCAAAACACCTCTCCTTTCAGTGTTCTCTTTACAATGCTCTTCCCCTCATGATTCTCACACACTTGCATAAAATAATCCTTCCCAAACAGCTCTTTCCCTGAAGGAGCTTGGCAACATGGTGTGTTTAAGGGCAGCAGAGCCCATGGAGCAACCTGTAATCTTGTGGGTATATCTACAACACCTCCAACTGGAATTCAGCATGGAAGTGACCAACCCTTTACTGTAGGACTTGCCAAGAGTGCTGCAAAGAATTCAGTAGGAAGGAGCACCACACCAAGGATTTTATTTAGATCTCCAGGTCTGGCAACAGGCACAATTTAGGGCATGGTGAAAACTATGTGCAGTGCAGGAGAAGAGGCTGCTTATGCTTTAGGGAAAAAGGATGATGCCTCCCTGCCAGCATGGTCACAAATCTGGTCTTAGGTAATAGCAGTCTGCTCCATGCCCAAGAAGCTTTACTGACCAAAAAATGCATAATGAGAGCTTTTAAGTGTCCAAGAGTGGCTTTTTGGGAATTCTTTTTTACTTAGTCTTGCCTACTGCTCTGTTTGACTACGATGTGAAAAAATGCTTTATAATATATTATCACTCTTGCCTCATAACAAATCTTTTTTGTTTTGCCCTGCAGGGCTTTTCTTCTTCTTTGTAACACCACCAATCCATAGGTATTAGATGTACATGCCTTTTTCAAGCAAATAATTACTGAACTCTTTAAGCTGGAAAACACCTCTAAGACCATCCTGTCCAATCACTCCCCCACCCCTGCAGAGGCCAACACTGATCCACATCCCTGAGTGCCACATCCACATGTGTTTTGAACCCTTCCAGGGATATTGCTCCACCACTTCCTTGAGCAGCCTGTGCCAGGGTTTGACAACCCTCCCCACAAAGAAATTTTTCCTAATGTGTAATCCAAACCTAGATCCTTCAAGCTCTTCATCTCTTATGCTCACACAGCTTTTCTTATGGCTTCTCCAAGTTACATTTTGTGAAGAAAATGGATAAATATATCTTTGCCATAATGCTTTGTGCTTAGCTGACATCTTCCAATAACAAAGCAGATTTCAAAAGACAGAAAAATGCCACCTTCTAGTTCCTTTATATAAGGAAAGAAAGAAAGAAAAACAGAAGGGTTCAATTCTGGTGCCTTGTGTGCTAGAACTTCAGATCTGTAACTGTAAGGGTTGGTACATTAAATGCTGACATACATGACAAAGACTGTGAGCATAACAAGGAAATACACATTTTAGACTTTGGAAACAAAAGCTTTCTTTTTGGAACAGAGCCACATACCAATGTCCAGGACTTTTTTGGTAATTTTAGGATATTTTTGAAATTTTACAAAATAGTAGCTTTCATATTCCATCAAAATTGTCTCAAGATCAATGTTGTCACAAACTTCAAAGCCACGTAAACCTAATTTTGTCTCTTGTTCCAAAGCATTTGCAGCATCAACATATCTGGCAATTTAAAAACAAAACAAACAAAGATCAAAAAACTGACAGTCATTATCTTACTCTGATTTCCGACAGAAGGAGCAAACAATGGCACTAGTAAGCATATAGTATCGTTAATCTGTCCAAAGTCCTATTTTTATAGAAGTATAAAATCTACTTTAATAAGCTTTGTTAGTTGATCTAAAGTATTTTTAAATTATATAGGGAATTTTTGTTTCAGAAACTGAAACAATTTAGCAAAGCAAACTGCGAGGATACCTCATGGTAGTTTACCACTTCCCCACATCAACCCAAAGGCCCACACTGTCCACTCAGCCAACAGAGGGACAGAAAGATGCAGTACAGCAGGTCAGATACACACAATCCCACAAGGGTAGAGCACTATTATTTAAAAAACATACCCTTCCTCCATTAAATAATGCAAAATTAGAATGAGGAGATTTTTCCGACGAGCTTCTGTTCGCATCTCCTCCTGTGAATTAAGACAGAACTCTAGATCAAATGTAATATTCTCTTTATTGCTGTTAACAACATCTAAATGTAGCCTCTGGAAACAAACAAATTAACACAACAGCATGTAAGAACTGTAAAACAACTCACTGTTAATAAACACAAGGAAAGTGGTTTTCAATCTAATTTTTCTTACACATTATCAGGGCTAGTGGATGGGTAGAAACGTTTTCCTAGAGAAGAGAAAATTACTTTAGGGTTGGACAAATAACTTACTTCCCTTACTATGGTTATGGCTCCCAACATGACCAGACTGCTGTGAATTTCAGGGCAGGACTCTTGCAGACCTCAATGCTTCAGGGACTGTGCAAGGAAACCTTGTGCTCCATCCTCGCTGTGTCCTTCCCTTGCAACCAGAAACCTGTTCTCTGAGTGCCTGGAGAAGGGGGGCTGGTGAGCAGGTCTGGGATCTGCATGACTCTGCTACAAAGACCAGCTGTAACACCTGCTGACACCTCCCATTTCATAGGCCTCGATGTTTAAACACAACAAATGAAACACAGACACTGGAAGAATTAGTGGATTGGGGTAACATAAAACTTGCACGATTTTCACATAGGACTGACTAAAATCAGGATGCAACATAAAGAAATTCAACATGGAGTCAGTCCCATGGATGCCTTGGCACAGACTGGAGAACAATAAAAACAAGGCAGCATAAAACATCCAAACATCCTTTTCTTCATTCAGTGAAGCTTCATCTGAGAGAGTATCAGATGCAATATCAAGTAGAAGAAAAAGCACTATGGAAACAGAATCATGCAAGATGATGGAATAAAGCCTTACTCTGATGGAACATGCCATATATGCTCACTGTCTGCAGAAAACTTCTGGGATTTTTGGGTCGTAACAGAAGGTGCTACAATGAAAGCTGTAGAAATCAGCACATTGCCTTTGGTTTGCCTCACTGGGACTTGAAACTGTGACCACAGGGAAAGTAGGTATGGCCAAATACACATTTGAGTAAATTAATGACTTTCCTTCCCTTTTAGGTTGGGAGGCACTGGGAGTTGGACATGACCCTCATGTATCCCCTCCAACTTGAGGTATTTTGTCTTTCCTGTGATTGTGTGATTACTTGTGAGGACCCAGTGTGAACAGGAAGGAGTGTCACTTAATGGATGGGGGAAAGAGCAACAATTTCTGTTGATTGCACAGCACGCACACACACCCCTGATCACACTGCACAGTAAAGCTACACAGGCTCCTGCTTCCATCCCCAGTTTCCCTCCCTTCTATCCCAACCAAGCAGCATCCTCATCCACCCCCAAGGAAAAGCCCAGCCCAAGTGTCATCTGCTGCCTGCAGGTGCCAAATGCAGATTTCTGTCCTCTTCATACTGCAGACAGAGCCTCACCATCTGTACCAAGGACTTGGGCTGCTCTCTGCCTGTGCCCGGCACACAAAGATGCCAAGGAACTACTACTGACCAAGGCTGATGTTTTTAACCCCCAAAAGATGTGCAAAATAAATATACATACATAAAGACCATTACTCTATTCTTTCTGGTCTCTTGGGAGACAGAGCAACAATAGCAGACTTCTGATAGTAGAGAATCATTTATTCCAAAAATTAAAGGTGTTTTTTGTGTGATGCAAAACCAATTTACCTCTTTACACACTATTCCTTTGCTAGGTTAGACCTCCCTCTGCTCTGTACACAGCGCTGGGTATCACATGGCATTTCACAGCTAATTTCAACACTTGAGATAGCATCATCAGCTACTGTTTTATTTTAAAATAAAATCTGCCAGCCTGTGAAATGTACTGGGTAGAACTGGGAAAGAGTATCCCAGTCCAGCAGGTATTTCCTAGGACGTTTGCTTCAGTCGTGGGGCCATCTAGTGTCACAACTAAGGAAGAGCTGCGGTTTGCTTTTAACATTTCCTGCAAAGTCAAAATTGGCATTTCACATACTGCAAATAAGATTTGTAGAATGCTCATTCTGGTTTTCTAGAAGGAGGGCTAAAACTGGCTAGGGAAAAAGGAAAAAATCATAACCCCTTTCTACCTTTACTACCTTCGATATCCTCTTGAGAAAGCATTTCCAAAAGGAAATTACAATACCACTACAGTGGCGGTACAAAGATAATTTTTCTGAACCATTTTGGAGAGAAAGGAGTGCTGTGTAAATGTTTTCTAGATTGGTAACTATTGAATGAAGCAGACTGGATCCTGGGAGGTGCTGCAACAAGAAGTGAAATAGTTCTGAGAATGCCATGAGCAAAGAGAGAGCTCACACACTCTGAGACGAAAGAGTCTTTTCCTTATTAATATTTGATATGCTGGTGCTTGGAAAACAGATTTTGAATTGTTGTCTTTTTCCCATTTCTCCTGGATGACCTGAAACTTCTGAAACACATCTGGAGATGCAAGAAGGAAGCTGGAGTCATCAGTTGCTGAGAATCCCACCTGTACATCCTTTGAAATGCAACTGCTCCTGAAGGTTTATGTTGAGAAAGATTAACTGTTGTGTTTGCTAATGTATCAAAGAGCAAGGTTAGAGCTACCTCTGAATATTTAAAATACAGTATGCAAACAGAGTGGCTGACACAGAAGACAAACACCTCAAGTGTTTCATGTAATAAACACGGATATTCTGACAAGAGAGGAATTGCCTCTGCTTGATGGACTGACAGGGTTCATGATCCATGGTTGGAACCTTCCTCGAAAAGAATTTGTGTTCTAGCATGTCATCTGCTGCTGTTCATCCCCTTTTGTTACTTCTTCTATCCCTAAAGCATTTTAAGTTCTAGCGTAAATAGTGATATAGTGATTGGCAGCATCTCAAATAATTTAAGTACAGACTTGCTCTGGGGGTAGGATAACATTGTGTCTATGTGTGAGCCACCTACTTCAACCTGGACATAGCAATGTTCTTCTGGTTGTGCTGACCAAACAGAAGGAAAAATGAACCTTTGCATCCCGAAAGAGCCCTATCTAAAAATGAGAAGAGAGTTTAAAGGTTAATTCTTTCTTTAAAGAATTTCTTTGTTAAGAAGAATGCAAGCAGCAATGCCTGATTTTGAGAAGTCAGACGTGTCCAAGCAAATTTAACTAATATGTTAATTAGTTAATCAACTGACAATGACTTGTATTAGGTTGGACCTGAAAAACAGAACCAAGGTATCTCTGGTAGCTCACTTCTGTGAGTGTTCTATAAATCAAAGAAAAATCAAGGATCTTTCAGCATGCAACTGTTACCAAGTCGTGAATCTGGTGAACCAGTGGCGTAGGGATCATTGCCTGACCAGTCCCACCAATCTCTTTCCTGCATTTCACCATTATTTTAGCTGTTATTTCAGCAGATTATTATTTCACTGGTATTTTAGCGCACACTCTTGGCACGAGGCAGATGAGCCTCTGTCTGTGTCAGTGCCACCAGCAGCTTTATCTGTCCCTTAAAAGAGTTCTGTGCCCACCCTGGTCTGCTGTCCTGAGCTCCAGTTCGTCCTCTAGGACTGACCCACTGCACTTATGTCCAAAAAAAAGCTGCCTGCCACAGTCCAGGCAGATACTAACACAGCCCAGGGCTTCTGCTGTGCTTAGAGAAGAAATGACAAATCTTACACAGCATGAAAAAAACAGGAGTACTTACAAGTGCAAAGTTACTTAAAATTCAGTTTAGCTTTATAGTGATCTAGCCTTCCTGTTTAATTAGTATTTAGAATTGCATGTTGTTTATAGCCACTGGTATTTCAATAGATGTTTAAATGTTTAAAGTTTAATAAGCTTCCATTCTTAAAAGAACAGAAAAACATATGTAATTAAATTTTCAATTACTATAGGGGATTTTGGGGTCCATGAAATTAATAAAACCTTAAGGCACTTAAATGTGATCTTGTTTTAAAAACTAAATAGTTGAGCATTTAGCTAATTAGCTTCAACACTCATAGTGTTATTTTCTTTATTTCTAGCTTAACAAAAGTGTGGCACATATTCCTTTCTTTGAGTCATTTTGAATTAAACTCTAATAGAGTCCTGCATCTTTAGGTGCAATTGTTTGTTTAGTCATTTCCACACCTTTCACTAAAATGCATTTACACTCTAAATCAACCAAGTCTCTTGTGCAATTTCCCGAAATTAATGGACCTACTAAAACATTAATTTAACTCAGTAACATTTCATTATCATCTGACCCTATATATTCCGCATGAATTCTGCATGTTTGTTGAGATGAAAAATAAAGAGCTACAGGAGTAAGTCATCATCTGGGGAGCTTGGGAACAAGAACTGTCCTACTTTAGTGTATGCACTCTGAGGGCATCCAGCTGGAGCAGTCAGGATGTGTTCAGAAAGATCTCTGATTAGGAATTCGGACAAGGGGCAGCCAGGTGGCTGTGCAATCACACAGGGAAAGCACTAATCCTAATACACATACAGAGCCTCTTCCCTCTTTGTCTTTGGGATGCCACGATGCTGACAAGCATGGAGTTCCCCAAAATCAAGCTGTCATCGTGTGCCAGGACAGAGAGACTTGATGGGCTCATCTAGTTTTCCTCCTCCGTCCCTCCACCACCCTGTATTCCCACAGCTTTCCATTCCACATAGCCCTTTGGATATTTGCACCCTTGACAGGCTTTTCAGAAGGCTGAATGTTCAGTTCTTGCCCGGCTTGCTGACCGTACTTTTTGAGAAACACAAGCAGAGAATGGAACTGGTGAGTTTTAAACAATGTATAACTTGGCTGCCATTGAATAGAATTTCCCAGGACAAAGACAGGGTGCTTTGCCCTCCTCTCTCCTCCAAATAATACAAGGCTGCTGCAAGCAATAGAGTTGCCAAAGTTTTTCAAGGATTACAATGAGTTTTCATAATTAAAGACATACAGCAAGCTCACCATAGAACTTATGACAGGGAACAAGAAGGAAAAAATCCGCTTGGCAGCTTCAGGTGGTTCTTCAAGTCACTAATTAAAAAAAGAGGCTCTGAACTTCTGCTCCTCTGTGAAACACAAATGACTCCCCTCATCTCTAAATATACTCAAAATATAGACTGTTATCTTCAAAAGGCTATGGAGAAGCCAGTTTACCAAAAGCACATCAAACCAAATCCTGTGGCACAGCTGACAGAGCTCTCGAGCTCCAGTTCTCAGTCCCACAAACGTTCCTGCATTTAGTATCCAGCACCATCTTTGGGACAAAGGCCATGCAAATCCCCACTGGTGAAGTTAAAAATCAGGTCTCCTTTTCTCCTCTCCTCCTGCACGTTGGTGCTGTTTCAACACACCACACCTTCAGGCTCCATTCGCAGTAGTTCAGATCTGAACTCAATTTAGGGCTCAGAAGGAGACCATGCTAGAAGATCCTATTCCTAGGTAAATATATCTATCCTATTAACACTTCCTAAGGAGAGGAAATTGAGGGGCAGGCAACAATCTCTTCTCTCTGGTGATCAGTGACAGCACCCAAGGCAATTTCATGGAACTGTGTCAGGGGAGTTTTAGGCTGGATAGCAGGAAAAGGTTCTTCCCCCCCAGAGGGTGGTCAGGCACTCAAGGAGTTGTCCAAGGCCACCAGAGCTCCAGGAGTGTTTTGACAATGCTCTCAAGAGCATGGTGTGAGTTTTGGGGCTGTGCTCTGCAAGGCCAAGAGTAAGAACATGGTGATCCTTGTGGGTACCTTCCAGCCCAGAACATTCTATGATTCTACAAGAGGTTGATGTAACACCTAAAGCTCAGTTTCAGGTCTCCTCCCAAACACCTCTTCTGTGAAGAATCCTGTACTTTTCACTCTCAAGTAAGAAGAGGGATTGGTGTATGCATGCAAAGCACCCAACAGCCTTATGGGAAGGCTTTTATCATCCCTGCAGCCTCTCGCCCTCTGGTGTAATTTAACCAGCAGATGGAAGCAGAAGAACAGGTTATGAAATTCAGCAAAATCTTGCTGTTTCTCTGCTTTCTAGAGCAAGAACCAAAGAATCATTGAATTACAGGATGATTTGGGTTGGAAGTGACCTGAAGACCATCCAGTTCCAAGCCCTGCCATGATCAGGGTCACCTTCCACTATCCCAGGTTGCTCCAAGCCCCGTCCAACCCGACCAATGCAGCCGTGACTTTCTGAAACAAGAACGAGTGGAGGAAGGAATACGGACTGTCTCCTTTGGCCGTGCCTACTGCTCCAGAACTATGCAGAGAGGGGCTGTGAGGGATCCACGCCCGCCCCTGCCCACCATGCCCAGCCCCGTCCCCGCCGCCATGACAACGCCAACCCCCGCGCATGCGCAGAGCCGCCCCCCCCCCCGCTCCCCGTTGACAAGGCAACCGCGACGCGCAGCCGCGCGCCCCGCCGGTGCTCACCGCTTCCCTCGCCTGGTGGGTGGCTCTCAGCGCCTGGCAGGCGAGCTCCATGGTGGCAAGGGGTGCCGCCGGGAATGTTACCGGGAGCGCCGCCCGGAATAACGCGCCGAGCGCCCGGACCCGCACCCCCGCCGACCCCCGAGGGGCGACAGGCGCGCCCCGCCTCACCCGTGTAGCCAATCAGAACGTCGGAAGGTGAAAGATTGACTGAAGATCTGCCCAATCACGAGCACAGGAGTGTGGGTGGAGGGCGACGCTGGCCAATGGGCGCCGGGCTCGCCTGGGTGGGGCGGGGCGGTTGGGTGGGGAGCTCGGGCTGAGGGGATGGAGCGGTCCGGCCCCGAAACAACCCAAAACGACCCAAAACCAACCCAAAACAAGCCAAACCCAACCCAAAACAAGCCAAACCAACCTTAACCAAGCCAAATCAACCCAAAATATGCCAATCCAAGCCAAACCAACCCCAAACAAGCCAAACCAACCCAAACCATGCCAATCCAACCAAACCCCACCCCAAACCAGCCAAATCAAGCCAAAACAACCCATGAATGAGTGCAGCCCAGCTCACGCCATTGTTAAACTTGCCCTGCTCACCCACAGACTAAGTTGTGCCTGAGAAGCAGCAGGCTGCAGTCTGCCTTTCACGTCAAGGATGCGCCAGTGGGCATTAAAATGGAGACCAGCGCGCTGAGGGAGCACAGGGCTGTGAGAAGCGCTCTCTTCGGAGCACAACTCGGCTGCCTGGTTGCTGCAGCCTCCTGGGGTTCAGGGTGTGAATTATTTGAGAGGTAAATTGTGCCTGTTGGGTGTGGTCCAGCTTCAGGAGAAGAACCTATGATCGGGTAAGACGAAGCCTAAAGGCTTCAGCATCAGGATCTCTACCAAAACTCCTCTTCCGTGAGGAATGCTGTTACGCTTTTCTCGCACAGTGGGAAGAGGAATTGATGGACACATGGGCAGCTTTGTGGGAAGGGCTTTTGTTATGCCTGTTCCCAAACCCAACAGCTGCTCAGTTCTCGGACAGGGTAATGACCAGGTTCTCGCATCATGCAATACAACCTGGTCTAATGGAAGGTGCCCCTGACCATGGCAGGGGGATGGAGCTGGATGAGTTTTAAGGTCCTTTCGAACCCAAAACATTCTGGGATTCTATACCACGCTTGCTTAGCATCTCATCCTCGAAAACATGTTTTTTCCAGACATCCAGATCTTCTTCCAAAAACACTCCTCAGTATAAGCGTCAAGCGTCAATACCCTCTTATGGCTTTGTCCTTTTGGTGTCACTCTGCTCCCACTCTGGAATGTTTCCCCAGCCCTTTTCTAAAACGTTCCCCATCTGGTACATGCCAACACAGGCTTCAGTGTGTGTTCACAGCTCAGGTAGCTGTGCTGCAAATGTTTATACATTCATCCTGTCACGGATGCAATTTAATACACGTTTTCGTTACGTTTTATTACATTTTACTCCCATAAAACGTGGAGTTTTTTCAAAGTAGATCAGATTAATGTTTTTCTAACTAACTTAGGTCCCCTCCTATTAGAATGTGTGTTTAATTTTGTGGCCTTAATGTGGTAGTAGAGTGGTAATGCATTTGGTTTTCTATTACTGTGGGCTTCTTTTTTTTTTTTTATGGCTCTGAAAGAGAAATTCCTTTAATTTAAGTTAGAATTCAAGCCATCCCAAGTTCATCACTGTTGGGAGAATAGCCTGGGTTCAGGTCTGTGCTTGACTGGAGAGTTTTCCACCATTACTGTTAAAGGGGAAATGCTACCTTAATATGTGGTTTCCTATAGTTTTGATGGATAAAGTGACTCTTCAAATCCTTTGAACAAAAATTGAGGATAATTTTCACAAAAACTGTCCATAGAAGCAAATGCTCACCCACAGTCAGGGAGGCTGTGTACAAGACTGAAATCTAGGCCTATGTCAATAGACATAATTTAATATCTATTAAATAACAGACATTAAAATAATAATGACAGAAATAATAGACATAAAATAATAATGATCAAGTAAGCAACTTCATAGCAAAATTTAAATATTTTGCTGTTGTTATTACCAAAATATAGGTGTATCACTGTGGTATGTTAGGATGGGCAGGCAAAATTAATATTTCATTATCAAAACTGATTAGAATATATATATATTTATATATATATATATATGAATACGTTAGATTTCTAATTTAGATTTTTCTAAGCTTTAATATGTCTCTTGTCAATGTAGTATATATAACTATATTCATCATGTCCCTTTGTTGCCTTTGTCGCAGACTGGAAATGAAACCTGAGATGATTTTAGTAAGGAGGTAATATAAAAGAGGATCTTTAGTGAAGGTCCTCAGGAACAGTTATGGAAAGATGTCCACAAAAGCTCACTCCCCACCCCACCCCCCACGGGGTGAGTATATTTTTATAGGTTTTAGGAAATTAGCATAATTGATAAAAGGCACCAATTAGGAGGACAAGTGGTGATGCAATCCCCCCCCCAGGTCAAGCCCCTTCTCTGCAGTCCCCCCTTCAGCACTTTGTACTTTGCCCATGAAAATGTGTCTTGAAGGGTTGTCCTCAGCCTTAGCTCCCAGGAAGAACCAAGACAGCACAGAGCCTTGTACCTCCCGGGGCTTGGAGCTCTGGAATTTGTTTTTTCTTTCTGCTTATGGAAAGGCCATGGAAAAGTACTGGGAAAACTAGCTGCTAATACAATAAGTGACAGAGTTACAAATATATGTGTGAAGAACACAGAGAGCACATAAAAGGAAAAAGGGCAAAACCCAAGCAGCATCACCCTGACAGAAGATTATGTCCCACCCAAACTCTGTTTTGTCAAACAGCTGCATAGAAAATGCAGATACAATGCAGGCACATAACTTGTTTATTTCCAATAAGCAGAATCAGAGAACCAGGATAGTTGGGTTGGAAGGGACTTTGAAGATCGTCCAGTTCCAGTGCCCTGCCTCAGACAGCGACACCTTCCAACAAGACCAGGTTGCTCCAAGCCCTGTGTAACCTAAGTATCCAGCTTAGAATATTTTGTCCTACAGCCAGAGCACACATATTTTTTGTCAAGAGCATGATTAAGGGTGTCTTTCAGCCTCCCTGTTTTGACAGCTCTAGACCTCACACAAGAGGGTTGTAGGCACTGACAAACACTTAAATATTTTTGCCATTCACTCATAATGTTACCTTAAAAAGTACATGACTGTGGGATACCAGTGATGATGGAGAAGCTTAAGGTTGACCTCATAAAACTCTTCCCTTTAAACACAGTACACACAAAACAAATCTACTTTCCACCCAGTCACCCCAGCCCCATCCCTGCCTGCAGTTCACACTCTGCAGTCTATTAGCAGCTGGTTAAGCAGCACAGGAGGGGTTTGATGAGGTATAGTGCTGATAAAAGCAATTGTTGCAATCCTGGGAGTAGCTGTAGAGTGGTTTTGTTTGTTATTTTGGGCTTTTTTTTTTTTTTTTTTTTTTTTTTTTTTTTTTTTTTTTTTTTTTTTAACCGCAGTGTTTGTGGAAGGCTGGGAGGGTTTGTTTGGATGTTCAGATGTCTTTCCGTCGTTAACACAGCTGTGGGAACAGGCAGTGCTTATATAGACGTACTGTGCATAGCACTAGAAAGATTACTAGAAAAGGTTGAAACCAGATGGGTTTTTTTTTTTCCCCTAACAAGCCTCAATTTAGGGGGCAGGTTGCTTAGCACCTACAGGCTCGTTCTTTACCCTAATTAGAGCCTACTGGGGAAGACAAAAACCCCAGCAACTAATTCAGTGATTTTCTGGGAGACAGGAGTATGCACTGGCTTCCTTGAGGAAGGTCTCCTCCTCCAATGGCTGATGCTGGGCCGAGTTCTAATACTGCAAATTCAGAAAATGCCCAAGGAAAGAGCCTGGGAACTTGTTCAGAAGACGCAGCAGCAGGTTTAGTGAGAAGGAAGAGGAGAAGAAGAAAGGGGTTTTGGAGATGGAAGTCCAAGAAGAGGCAGAAGTTTCAGATCCCAGAAGAATTTCTGACATTTGAGGTAGGTTTCTTAAAATTTTGGTGGAAAGAGAAATATTAGAAATGTTGAAATTTAGCAAAGATTACTTGGTAGCTGTGGAGTATAAGCCTGGAGTTAATGTGTTTGTGAGAAGTTATGATAAAACAGCAGGATTTTGAAGGCCTAGAGCAAGGAGATTAATTAAAAGGCAGATTAATTCTAGTTACTGGAAAAACAGAAGAGGGAGATTTGAAAGAAATTTTTGTGTGTGGAGATAATGGGAGAGAAAATGGCCTATGCCCTACGAGAAAATTGAGGAGGACCAAAAGTCCTTTTTTTCTTTTGGAGGATAGGGCCCCAGAGATGTGTAGCAGAAAGGTTGTGAGGGAAAGATGGAGGAACACTTCAGTAAAATATTATGGAAAGCTACTACGTAAACTCATGTTATCTTATGTATGTGAGATATATAAAAATAGCATTTCCTCTTATCCTTACAGATACTGGGGATGAGATGAATGGAAATGTTGAAAGATACAGTTATGAAGTGAGAGGTGAGCTAGAAAAGAACTGCCTGGCTCTGATGTGAGCTTGAACACTGATGTCCTTCCTGGTGTGTTTGAAGGAAGGAACACTTGAGGGTTTGTTAAAAGAACAAAAGAAGGCTTTGGTCTGGTCATGCTTTAATGATCTAAGAGAGTCTAACCTGCAGCTTGCCCCTTTAGTTTGGCATTGAATTGGAGGGGAAAATAAGCATTTGACGGACTTAGGAGTTGAACTCATGCAGTGGTGTGGCAGATGGCACGTTTTATTAGCCTGTCAGTTCTTGGTTTTGACTAACAGAAGGGGTTTGAAATTAATGAAGTCCTTATGTTTAAATCTAAAGGGGTGTCCTAAGACCAAACACAAAAGCTGTTAGTGCAGAGGACTAGGTATTTGTGCCTGCAAAGTGGAAAACTTTGGCACATTTAAGGGTTTATCTTGGAGTAAATAGTAAATGAAAAGGAAAGCCTGTCTCAGCAAGCTGTTGCAAAATTGCAACTAATGATGTTAGTTGAGTTCCTTGGTGTCCAGGTCTTATAGCAGCAATAAGTGCCCCTAGGTAGTGTGTATGGCAGGGATCAGTATCCTGTAGAAAAGGTCAGCTACTTGTTCCCAAAATTGCCTGCCAGCATCCCTCCTTGCAGAGCCTGCTGCTGACGTGACCTGTCCCTTGGCCCGTAAGTTGCTGTTGTAGTTGCTGCTCTGGGTGTGTCAATCGTGCAAAACGAGCTGCCTTTTGGTTAATATGAGCAAATATGTTTTGCATTTCAGGCCTCTCTTCCAGCGTCTCTTTATCTTTTTGTTTGGGTTGTGCTGGCTGTTTGCCTGTCTGTTGGATGAGTCTTTCATATTTTTTATTGCAATAAATCGGTTGTTTGGTTTTACAGCCAAGTTGCTGATGAAACGGAATATTGTGAGTAGGTAATTATTGTGACTAGGTAATGATCTCTGGCTGCTTTTGAAAACAATATTCTCGGCTGCACCTCGATGTTTATTTTCTGTAAATGTCTCAACATTTACATTCCTTACAGCAGGAAACCCATTATCCAGTTTTTGAAGCTTACTGCTGGTGACATTTTCCCTTCATTTTTTATTAATAAAACGTGCTGCATCATCATTATAACACAAATTATGAGTCCTCTTGACTGGGTGGATAAACTGGGCTGTAAAATCACAAGCTTTCTATTTAATCCACTTCAATTGCAAACTGGAATATATTCTATTTATTTTATTCTATGATTTGCTAGTTTGGTTGGTTTTCTTTTTTATTTTCGTTTGGTTGGTTTTTAATAGAAAATTTTAGTTAAAGACCGGAGTGTTAATTCTGGAGGGTAAGAAACATGGCAGGTGTGTCCAGATCTGGGCTCCTCGGTACAGGAAAGACAAGGAGCTAATGCAGAACGTCCAGTAGAAGCACAAGTAGGAACTTGCAAGTAGGGGTCTAGAGCATCCCTTGTGATGAGAGATTGCAAGACCTGGGTAGGATTAGCCTTGAGGAGACTGAGAGGGGATCTCATTAATGCAGATAAAGGTCTCAAAGGCAGGTATCTAGAGAATGGTGTTGGATTCTTGAGAGATTGCAAGACCTGGGTAGGATTAGCCTTGAGGAGACTGAGAGGGGATCTCATTAATGCAGATAAAGGTCTCAAAGGCAGGTATCTAGAGAATGGTGTTGGATTCTTTCAGCGGTGTCCAGCAACCGAATGAGGAGCAATGGCCAAAACTGAAATACAAGAAGTTTCACTTCAGCATGAGGAAGAACTTCATTATGTTGAAGGTGGAACAACTCTGGTAGAGGAGTTCAGGGAGGTCCGGGAGTGTCCCTCTGTGAGACATTTGAAACCCACCTGGAGTTCCTGTGTTGACACTGCCTTGTCAGGGGCTTGGTCTAGGTGATCTCCAGAGATATCTTTATTTTGTGATTCTGTAATCCCTCTGGGATCTTTTCCAGGGCCACTTGAATTCTTCGCTCCCTGCAGCTGCTGCAGGAGCACCGTGTAATTGGGGCCGGTACCTACGGGCACATGTGTATGCACCTGGACTAGCTTTCCCTCACAGTTCCCAGTCTGTACCACTGCGGGTGTGTCCCGGTGGCTCCCGGTGTGGCCGTCCCACTCCAGCCCGGCTTCCCCCGAGGGTTCCCGGTGTGTCCGTCCCACTCCAGCCCGGTTTCCCCTGAGGTCCCCTCGCCCCTCCCTGCCGCCCTTCCCGCCGGACCGCCCTCCCCGTCACGTGCCGGGAGCGCGCTCCGGGTGCACGATGATGGTGGCGGCGGCGCCCGGCGGCGGCGGGTAGAAAATGGCGGATTTCGAGGAGCTGCGGGTGAGGAGGAAGGAGGGAGAGCGGTGGCGGCGGGGGCAAGATGTCGGTGCTGGGGGGGGGTCCGCGCCATCCCCGGGGTGACAGGGAGGGAAGGAGCGGGCCCGCCTCGACTGCCCGGGGGTCGGCGGGGTCTGCCTGGGGAGACCTTCCCTGTCAGTGCCCAGTTCCCCGTCCCCGCCGCGCGGCTTGTGCTGCTGCCGCCGCCGCCGGGGAGGTTCTTCGCTCTCCTCCCGACATTTTAAAAGCCGTCTCGGCGCTGCCGAGCGGCCCCCCCGGGCTCGAACGGCTCCTGCTGGGCCCCGCGCTCCGTGCGGCTAAAGGGAGGGCGGTGAATAACCACCGGGCTGTTAAAAATGCTGATAGTTGTGAAATCTTTGGAAATCCGTGGACCGCTTCCCTAGCATGAAACCCAGTGCCGGTTTTCAGACCTGTTTTATCTTCGGTTCGTTATCTTTCATATTGTCGCGGTGGACTCTCTGTAGCAGATTTGTCTGTGTGGGTGTGTGCGTGCGTGTCCTTTCATTTTGTTAAGGTGTGTACACAAAGAACCGACTGCATAGTTAGTGCTTTCTCTCCTGTTTCCTGAACAATCCGCTGTTACCTTTGTGTGGAAGGAGGAGGTTGTCTTTCAGCAGCGTCCACGCTGCAAAAGTGGAATTCTTCGTGAGAATTCTGCGTGCAGGCCGCTCCCCCCCGACCTGGACTTTGTCACAGGAGGGATAAAAGCCGGTTAAATAGGAGCTGCTATGAGTTGGGCTTTAGTGGAGAGGAAGAGCTGGTGCTGGTGTGACAAGTGGGAAATGTGCTGCAATGGCCACAGAATTTCCCTTGCTCAGGCTTCTTCCAGCACTAACAGTGGTAGTGCAACTGAGGAGCTTATAAAAATATAAAAATGTATATATAAAAATATAGTGGAAAGAACTGTGTTTCTTTGTCTGAGGACAACAGTGCTCTGCCTCAGTTTTAGGTTTAGGAATTGTTGGCTTATTTTTTTGTGCGTGAGCCTTACGTTGTCGGGGTTTTTTTCACCCTTTAGATGTGTTTACACATTTTCTTGCTCGGTATCCTCACCAATTCTCAGCCCTCATTCCAAGGTGTTTCAAAGGGTTTGGCTAAAGCCCCGATGTAAACTTTGTGCCAGTGGTGACTCTTCTTTTATCTCTTCCTCTCCAGTCTTGAGGTGAAGTTGTGATCTGTCTCTCCCGAAGCACGTCAGCGCTTTTTGAGATATCCATAATTATTGATAATTTCCCTCAGGGCATTAGGTTCCTGAATACCTCTAAAACAAGAAACTGAGGTGCATAGATAGATGTAATGCAGGAAGTATGGAGGGAAAAGGAAACTGTGTTTCAGGCCGACTGCAGGGCTGCCCTTTCATCATTCAAGAGGTACCACTGGTTTAAAAAAAAAAAAAAGTCTGAAGGTATATCTTTTGATATTCCCATTCACCTTATTTGTAAACTGGAGTGCTTTTGAGGTGAATCTGTTAGCCTGGAGCTTCTTTAAATGTTCAGTATCTGTCTGATAAGAATTCATGGCCTGTTGTTGGAAAGCTCAAGGTAATTTTTGGAAGAGAATGTCATTGTTTGCCTCATGTCTGCAAGGCCATGGCTGAATTTTTCCTGTTTTCTTTTCACATTTGAGGATGCATTTGAATGTCTCTGCTTGAATACCAGGTACTTGATTTTGAGGCTGAATTTTTTTTTCAGACTACCAAATCTTCCTGCTTTTGACCAAAAACGAGAGAGATTCCCCCACGCCCAGTAGATTTTGTGAATTGACCTTTAGGTGTGATCTGAAATGGCTGCTTTATAGATTAACCTACTGAATGTTTTTATGGCAGTATTGTTTGCTGCTCTCTTGTTGATTGCAGTTTCCTGTAGTATGTCATCTCTAGCTGTTTTATAAAAGACCACTTGGGCCATTTTGAGAGTGGAATTTAGTGTAGTAATTTGTTAAGGACTGTCTAAAGGCAAGAGATCAAAGTTCTCTCTTAAACACTGTTTCTTGAGGGAAGCAAGCAGGTGCAGCTTTTTTTTTTTTTTTTTTTTTTTTTTTTTTTTTTTTTTCTTCAGGGCAAAGGAGCATTTTAATATTTGTTAGGACTATCCCTGACATCTTCTGGATCTTCACAGTAAAAGTTCTGTGGAGTTTGAACTAAAGGGTTGTAACTGACAGGCTGTAGTGAAAGGAGCCAGACTTCAAGAAACCTGCTGTTACATCAGGCCTTTTGGAAATCTTCAGTTCTGTTAAAGTATTTGCTACTTCTCAAGATATTGGTGAAAATGTCTGGTCTAAGGCTTACTCTTCTAGACGATGTGATTAAGATTTTATTGATTACTGTAGATTACTGGTTTCTGGAGTATTAGGGAGTGGCTGAGAATACGTGGAGGGCACAACAGTGTCTAGTTACAGTTAGTTTTGAGATACCATTTCCAGGACTGCTGTTCACAGATGTGTTTTTAAACCTGGCTCATACCTTTATCCATAATCCCCTCTCCAGAGCAGCTCAGTAAATGATGAAGGAATTACTCAGGCACAGGCGGATGTGGAATAGAATCATCAGTCTGGTGTGGAGGCCAGAAATGACGAGTAGACACATTTTTGAACAGAATTGGCCCAGAAGTGGGGAACTACAGCTCCTCCTGAGAGCCATCTGTGAGGCAACAATTCCAGCTCCCAACAGATTCTGAACTCACCAAGATTTACTTGAAGCTTGTTGAATCTCAACAAAATGCTGCAGATAAGAGGATCAGTTACATATTATTATTTCATATTCTTGGGTCCCCTGTGTTTCTGCTGGCGTCCTGACTCTAAAATGGAAACAAATAATGTGGAGTGCATGCAGTCTTTGAAACAGATCTCTAGTTTAGGTGACAGCATCAGTCTCAATAGTTCGTGTTTAGTCACGTTTTGAAGTAATTTGTTAGTGTCATCTTTGTGGGGGAAAAAAGAAGGCTCTTTATATGCAAATGGCTCTGCCTGTGCCAAAACTAATCTGTGACGCTTGAGATCAGTTTCATAGCCATTGTGGAAAAGAACTTACTTGGTTGAGAAGAGATGGAGGTGTGCTAACATATCCTTTCTGGTGGGAGAGATTGCACAAAATTTACTGGAAAACCATGTTTATAAATGCTGGAAGTAGGTCCTACTTCTGCTTTTTGCTCTTGCACACCTAATAGTGAAGTCACACGATTCAAATGGGAGGAGAAATGTTGTTTGGATGCCATATTAAAATGCAGAAGTTGAAGTCTCATTCTTTTATACATTGGATCTCTTGTTAATACCAGACTTGGTGCCTTTTCCACTTCACTTGCTTTATTTTTCCAGTCTGGAAGAACAGTGTAAGTGACCGCCTCACATTTACCAGGTGAAGCAGTGCTTAGTGTTAAATTGCTAACAAGAAAATGCTGAGAGCTGTTTTCGTGTGTCCTCTTCAAGGTCATTGACAAACACTTTTATTTTATCTGTGTTAGTATAATTTTATTGTCTATGCTGACCAGTTTTTGTTTTTGATGCAGAAATCAAATTCAACATCATGATCTGAGTTAAACTTAAGATGGTGAACAGAGTAGATATGAGAAGTTGCTGTTGGTGCTGTCATGATCCTTAGGCTGCAGTTAAATGTATTAAATAACATAAATGCTGATAAAATACTCCTGATAGCTTATGATAATGTGCTGTTACCTTGTATCTGCACGAAATTCCTGTGTGCTCCATAGGTTCACAGTCATTATTCTAGATCATTGAGGTTTACTGAGACACCTCAAAAGTTTATTTATGTAAAGTCATTAACAATTAACTGATTGTGCTGAGATACAGTGTTTGGGAGAGGAAGGAGATACTGAGCTTTTAGGTACTCTAAAAAAGAAGCTGCAATGAAACGGCCAAGCTTTGTTTTGAATGTCTTAAATATTTGTGTTTGTTTAACTTAGGATTTTTCTTACTAAGTGCATGCAACTTTGGAGCTGATTCCTAATTAAGAAGCCAGGCTAGAGTCTGTGCAGAGGAAAATCTCCATAATACTAAGGATCTGGTGGTTGTGATTTGCATTGACTATGGTTTTCTTTAAAGCTGCTTTTGCTGTCCTGTACTACTGACACAGATTTCAATAAAGGCATCTTCATTTTTCCATGTGACTTGCATTTCTTTATCTATGGTTATGTCAGTTTGAGAAAACATTTCCACTCAGCAGAGAGAGGTCTTCAACCATCCTAGGACACAAGTTGTTTTTCCTTACCATCATTACCCATTTCTAGCCTGCTGTAAGTCAGCATGGATACAAATCTGCTGCAAAAGATGTCACAAATGTACTGCTTTGCTGAATGTCCATGAAAGGGCTTAAAGTCAGGAGTGAGGATTTGTGGAACCTGTCCTTGGTGTGTCCCTTCTGTACAGAGCGTTCAGACACTTTGGGGATTATCTGGAAGCCAGTGGGGCTGAAGCAGAGCTCTTAGGGCCAGGCTGACTTCTGAGTAGGCTGGATTGCTTCTGCAGTGCAAGTGTCCAGTTGGCCACTCAAGCAGTGCTTGCCTTAAAGCCACAGTTGCTGCTGCTTATTGTAGGGCATATATCAAGAATTGAACAAATTTAACAGGCATTTTCAGTTACCTTCCACTGAAAAAAAAAATACATATATATATAAAGAGATGTAGAGTGACTATTAATAATGCAGGGAAGTGTGAAGAATCACACAGCTCTTGTTTGGAGAGATGTTTGATCCCTTACTTTGCTTTGAAACATGCCTGCCCCTTAATTTCAGTGGCATGTCAGCATTTCCTGGGCTCCTTAACATCATCATGCCAGGGAAATTAATGCCATTCCAGATACACCTACGGCTTAATGCTTTAGAACAGTGTTTCTGCTCATGAATCATGGTTGCTGAAGTTTAGGAAACAAAAAAGCCTATGAAGCTTATAACCTTTAAGTATGAATTTCAGGGGGAAAAATATTTCTGGAATATAAAAGTGCTTGAATTATCCAGTCTGATTTCCTTAGAGTTCTGTCAAACTGCTTTGTGTTCATGGAGTAACGTTGAAACTAAAATGGCTTTGGTTTTGCGTTAAAAAAGCTTTTTCTATTGGGCTGTGCAGATGTAAAGAACTTCTCTTAAGTGAAAATGTCATCTACATTACACAACTTGAATGTCTAATTGTAACTGAGTGATGTGAAAAGCATATTAATAATGAGTCTGCAGTCTTCTGCAATATGCTGGAAAACCAAAAGAAAGGAACTTGGTAAGGGTTTGTTGGAAGCAGTGTCTGCCTTGCACTATGATTATAAATGTTCTCAGACCTACATCCCCATAAAAGTTTATTGATGCTAATGAATGTCCACTCTGCATTTGTAAATGGAGTAGGAAGATAAGTACAGAATCATAGGTTTGGTTTGGATGAGACCTTAATGCTTCACTGCATTTTATCCCAGGCTGCTCCAAGCCCATCCAAGGCCCAAGCTTGGCCTTGGACACTTCAGGGATCCAGGAGCAGCCACAACTGCTCTGGGCACCCTGTGCCAGGGCCTGCCAGAGGGCCAGCAGTGCCTCCACAGTATCCCATCCATCCCTGCCCTCTGGCAGTCGAAGCCATTCCCTGTGTCCTGTCCCTCCATACCTTGTCCCAAGTCCCTCCCCAGCTCTGCTGCAGCCCCTTTAGGCACTGGCAGGTGTGTTTTCTTATACGTGTTTGTTGTTGCTTTAAAGGAAAAGTAGAAACAGGTTTAGAGGGAAAGTGTTGTAAAAGCTATTGTTTAGATATTCCTGTAAACCTCGCTTTTTGCAAGTCTTCTTTCTAAAGCCTGTGTAAGATTTTTACATTGGTGGACAAAACAGTGTATATTTTTCATACTTGCAAGCATTTTTCATGTGGGTATTAATTTAAAATTTTGATGACTATGGTATTGAAGCCAGGCTATGTCTTCTAGTAAAATGAAATCCATCTTGTAACAAAGTGCTAGTTTGTGAAATTTTTTTTGTATGAAATGTTAGCTATGTTGAGGCGTGACTGACTGCACATTTCACCTTGATTAACTTGCAGGAATGCACAGAAGGCAGCAGGCAGGGTAGTAGACAGTATTTTGCAATACATGCTGTTTCCATAATTTCTGTGTAGGATTATTTTACTCATTTGCATTGTGATTACGGAATCCAGCATCATGCTTACTGCCTGCATCTGAAATAAAGGAACTGGCATTGCAATCAAGCTTATGCAGTTATCTACAGAAGCATGCAACATGAAGTTTTCTGTAAATTCTTGAATACTAGTATTATCTTTTCACACGGTTTCTCTTTTATGTCATAACTATAAAGCTGTTACATTATTCCAAGCCATCTTTTGTGAATGTGGAAACACTTTATTTTCATCACTCTGAGTGCAAGAATAAGTAGAAGGGGAATGCCAGGTAGAAACTAACATTCTCCATCTTGTTTTGTTGTTGAGGGAAGTTGCTGGGACGAAATTAAGGTGACATCTGCTGTTGGCCTCTTCAGAAGTTTGGGTGAGCCACTCAGTGGCTCACATGACTTTTTGCTAGCTGCTGTGTCCATGGTGCATTTATAGACAGGGTGTTGGGGGAATACCTGTGTGAAGGCTGCTGTGTTATCTCTGCTCAGAACAGCTTCTTGATAGAAGAGTCACTGGATCCAGATAGGCTGTCTGGAAATGCTGAAAATCAGGGGCTGAAATGCAATAACCTTGTCTCATCAGTGATGAGGAAAGGGTGTGCCAGATGAGGTTTCTGCTATAGTGTTTTAGATGGTCATTTTGGTTTGCATGAATAATGTGGCCCTTGAGAATGCAGGTCCTGGCTACTTACTCCTGCTGTGTTTTAATGGCACAAGAAATAGCCATTGACTTGGACTTGAGACAGCATGTGCCCGGACATGGGTCAGCGTGTGCCCAGGTGGATAAGGTGCCCATGGCGTTCCAACCAGGGTGTGACACAGTCCCAGGGCAGTGCCCGTCCCTTGTGCTGGCACTGCTGAGGCACCTCAGCAGTGGTGGGGACAGCTCTGTCCTGGGGACAGCTCTGGGCCCTCAGGACAAGAGAGATATTAAGGGCTGGAGCGTGTCCAGGGCAGGGAACGGAGCTGGGGAAGGGGCTGGAGTCCCAGGAGCAGCTGAGGGACTGGAGTTGGGGGGTGGGGGTTGGATTCTGCTCTCAGGTAGCAAGGGATAGGACAAGATGAAATGGCTTCAAGATGTTCTAGAGGAGGTCTAGATTTGACACTGGGAAAAAATTATTGACCAAGGCTGTTGTCCCACCCTGCACCAGTTGCTCGGGGCAGTGGAGGAGTCCCCACCCTTGGGAGAGATTTGAAAGTCACGTGGATGTGGCATTTAGGGACATGGGTTACTGGTGGCCTTGGCAGTGCTGGAGCAATGGTTGGTCTTCATTATCCTGGAGGTCTTTTCTAACCTAAATGATTCTGTGATTTTAAGTTCAGTTTTGATCTGAAATAATTCACTGGTCTTACTTGCCAAAACAATTTTCACAATATTAAAAAGAGAATAGGGAAACAAGCCAGGGACACAGGGAGGATTTTGACTTTTATTGGTGACTGACTCAATGTTTGGGCAAAAATTGTGTTAAAACTTCAGCTGAGATCAGATCTGTGTCAGAACACAAGCGTTAACTCTGTGTAGTAAGGACTTGGAAGGTAAAGTCAAAATACTGTGTTTTGAGTTGTGTCCCTTTTGAAATCAATGCCAAAAGCTTTAGTAAGAGTCCAGATGCACTTCTGAACTGTTTTTAAAAATACATATGATCCCAGATGTCCGCTGTTTCATACCTTCTGTTAGCACCTTTATCTCCAGTCCTTGAGTGTGGAGTTGTCATGGTGCAGCAGCACAGATTGAAGACTGGTGTTCTTTCGCCTTTAAAAACTTTACCTCCTTGCTATAGTGAAAGTGTCTCCCAGAAATAGGAAGGAAGTTGATTAGAAGTATTCTGGACAACTTTATACCTCTGGAATGGAGGTATAAATTGCTCACAAAAATGTGAGATGATGCATCTGTGCAAAGTTAATTGTTAATAGTAATGGGGCACAAGATTGTGTCCTTTTGTATCGTGGCCTTTTTCTTTTTTTTTTCTGTTTTCAGAAACAGTGGGAGTCTAATTTTTTTAACTTCACAGTTCAGTCCTCAGACTTCCAAAACTAACCTGATAACCAAGTAAATAGTATTATTTGATTTGAAGATACCTTTGTGACACTTGATACCAGAATATGATCTGAAAAGGAGAGGGCGTTCTTTTGTGACATTTGAAGAATCAGTTATGTTGTTTGTGTATCATACTGTATGCCACAGCATACAGTAAATAATGTAGCTTTTGAGAACTGTCCTCCTTGCTGTGCATATCTTTCAGCAGTGAAATGTGGTACGCCTATCAGTGTCCAAAATAAAAGGAGTTTCACAGTAAACTATCCAGAAATTAAGATATAAAATAAAGAAGTGCTTAAAGCGTGTTCGAAGACAGGTGATGATACTGATTCACTTGATTTTTTGGGTTTGGTATTTTGTTCCACAAAGTGTGACAGATTCTTTGTGGTACAGCTTGTGCTTGTGCTGTGAATTTAAGATTTTGTTGTTACTATTGTTTGAGTGTGGAAACAAATCTTTCATGGGCAAACTCAACCTGCATCCTGGACGCTTTGTTTCTTCATTTTAAACTAACTGTTTGTGTTCTGTGAAGGTGTGGGCAGTACCCATAACCAAGTAACAAGTTGTCAGATTAGATGATGAAAGATGCCGCACCATACTCCTTGAAAAGGCCTCCTTGGGGTGCTGTTGGCTCACCTGTGCTTTTCTCTCTTTCCTTTTTAGAATATGGTATCAAGTTTTCGTGTTTCTGAACTGCAAGTGCTGCTGGGGTTTGCTGGACGTAATAAAAGTGGGCGCAAACATGACCTCCTGATGAGGGCACTGCACTTACTGAAGAGCGGCTGCAGCCCAGCAGTTCAGATCAAAATCCGAGAACTCTATAGGCGTCGGTACCCAAGGACGATTGAGGGACTGTCGGATTTATCGGCTATAAAACCTGCGGCGTTCAACTTGGACAGCGGCTCCTCTCCAGTCGAGCCTGACTTGGCTGTCGCGGGCATTCACCCACTCCCTTCCACTTCAGTCACGCCTCAGTCTCCATCCTCGCCTGTCAGTTCTGTGCTCCTCCAGGACACTAAGCCCCACTTTGAGATGCAGCAGCCATCCCCTCCGATTCCGCCTGTTCATCCTGATGTTCAGCTGAAAAGCTTACCTTTCTACGATGTGCTCGACGTGCTCATTAAACCCACGAGTCTAGGTAAGTGTTTAATACCTCTGCAGCTTGCTTAACTCATTAAATAAGCTTTGCTTCTGACAATACTGAGCCCAGACTTCAGTGGGTTTTTGCAGCTGGGACAAGTGGAAACTCCTTTCCTTTTATATCTTTACCTTTTCCTTTTCTTTACCATTTTCCCCAAAAGTGCAAAACCACACTTCAGAAAATAGAGTTTTCTGTTACAAAAGTAATATGATTAAAGATTTCTCTCTTTTGAATATTAAGAAGAAGTGTAGGGTTATTGTTAGAAGGTACCTACTATGATCTTCCAACTGTGAACAAAAGTTAGAGAATAACAGTTAAGGGCATTGTCCAAATTCCTCTTAAACACAGCTGACAGCATTGACTGCTTTTCCGTGAGCCTTGTTCTGGTGTTTGGCCACCCTCTTGGTAACAAAATGTTTCCTAATACCTAGTCTGAACCTCCACTTTTTGGCTGAAAGATCTGGACCTGAAGTTTCTGCCTAGTGCAAATGAGGAACAGTTTTGTCAGAAATAATAGAAAGTATAGAAATAATAGAAAAGGGATTTCAGAGTCAGTAATTCACAAGTTGCAGGGTAAAAAGAACATGTTCATTGGTTTGCTACTTTACCCTTATCTCACTTGGAAAAATTGTGCAGGCTCTGAGATCTGGCACTGAAATAGATACTTTGTGCTGTGACGTTCAGTGTTGTGCTCAGAGTAGTGAAGTTTCTCAGCCTAAAAGTTGTGTGTTACAATATGGAGTGGATATTGTCTTCCAGATAACCTGAAATCAGGTTTATCTTGCCAAGTGCCTCAGTCTTGAACATTTTTAATTATTTGGAGCTACATCTTCTGTCTTGAAATTCAGTCTGGCTTACCTTACATGGCAAAAAATGTTCTCTAACTATTTAGTAATATGTTTATAAAATAGTTTGCATCCTCTTAAGCATTTCTTAACTGATCATGAAGTCTTTTAGGCTGTGACTCATAACTCAATGAGGGATGACTGATCATCTGCAATCCTCCAGTACCTAAAGCAGAAAACTTTACCAACAAACAGTAATTTCACTTCTCTTTGTGCTCTCATTTGTTTTTGTACATTTGAGAGTTAAGTATTTAAATAACAGCTAAGTCAGAGAGGTGGGAGTATAGTCCACCTCATTGCTTCATGCTTGAGGAGGGATGAGTGTGGTATTCCTTTGCACTAATTTGAGAGCACAAGTGTAAGTGTGGGGTTTAGTTTTAACCCACACCAAATTAAGTAATAAATTACTTCCACTGTCTTTTTTTTACACGTGTTCAAGTATTCTTAAATATCAGATGTGCTCTGTGGTGTGTGTGTGTGTGCATACATGCACACTGTATCTGCTTGGAATTGCTGGAGGAACTTGGTGCGTGTTTCGTCCACCTGGGTTCCATTTCATGTTTGCCTCCTTTTTGTGTGTTTTTTGTTGTTTTTTTTTTTTTTTTTTTTTTTCTGGGTATAGAAGCCATCTCCCCTGAATGTCACAGTGCACAAGACAGTCCAACTCTTCCAAATTTGCTTGGTTTAGTTGTGCCATTTTTGCGTTTGTCCTCTCCCTGCTGCTTATTTTAAATAGGACATGCATAATTTGCCTTCATTTCAGGTCAAAACTTATAACTTCTCTTCAATTTTAAAGGAAGTAGGAAAGTGACATGTGCCTACTGTGGACTTTAAATATTAAAATATTGCCAATTCCTGTCACTGACAGACAAGTTATATTCTGGTGTGAACATTGTATTTATTTATTTTTCTGTCAGATGCCACTAGAGGGTAACTCCCGACATGAAGTCTAGCTGGCTTTTCTGGCGTGAGGGATTGTGGTCCCTCCCTTCCTCCCCAAAGATTTTGTTACCTGTAGCTGTTTGTGAATTTTCCAGCTGTCCATTAATAACTTCTGGTGCACATGTTCTTCCTTTGGTACCTTACTGTAGTTGTTGGTATCTCAGTGGTATTCCTTCTGTCAGATATCCAGTGAAATATTTTGTTGTGTATTTGTTCAAACCTTCCTCCTTTGGGAGAAAGGATTTTAACACAGTTTGCCAAGCTGCTTTAGTACTGAAGTGTAATGTGTTATTAAACCATCTGAATGTAGTTTAATGAAAGATTCGTTCCACTGCTTTTTTTGTTAACAGTTACATGCAGTTCAACCACCATTCGAGTGACTTAATGCCTTGTTCCAGGTGTAAACTGCAGATCCTGTTTTAATCAATGGCTTTAATCACCATGGTTCAACCTCTTTTGTGTCTTTTTTTCTTCTTCTAGTACAGAGCAGTATTCAGAGGTTCCAGGAGAAGTTTTTTATCTTTGCTTTAACACCTCAGCAGGTCAGAGAAATCTGTATTTCCAGGTAAGAAGTGAGAGTGTGGTATAGTGTAGGTAAATTTCTTCAGAATTTCAGGAGAAAGTGTGAGCTTTTCGTTCACCATATGCATCACTTTGCAGATGCAGAGGGATAATCCTCACTGAAGTTACTCTTGAGTTTATATCTGTTCTGTTTCCTTCAGGAACAACTGTACACAGAATTTGTGTGCATTTTGTGAAAGTCGTACCCTGTTAAAGAATTAACGATTACCTAGTTCCGAATAATTGTCACTGTGCAGAGAGGTGCAAAGCTTCCCTACATTTCTCCTGGCTGCAGGAATGGAAGCCTGCTTTTCTGGTTTTTTTCCCAGGGTTGATGTTGTAAACTATGAAAATTCACAGGTGGTTTTTCATCCCTGGCAGCATCCTACTTTAATGTTGCTATGAACTTTTGGTGGCGGATGCTAATCCTGAAGCCCTGTGTAACTTGGGAGTAGTTAAACAGAAATGTCAGTTGTAAGGGGTTCATAGCTCAATAAAACAAAACCAAGAGCAAAGTTTACTGATGCTGGGGCAGGTGTGTCAGTTGTTTATCCGTATGGCTGCAATATGAGTCCTGCTAAATGGGTACTTCTCTTTTTCTTTCTCTTTGTCACAGGGACTTTTTGCCTGGAGGCAGGAGAGATTACACAGTCCAAGTTCAGCTAAGGTACGTTTTCTGCAGTGTTCTCTGAAAACTTAATTGGCTGATGGATGTTCGTGGGGACACTTGAAAATAATGCTTTCTCTTTCTATGGATACAGGCTATGCTTAGCAGAGACAAGCTGCCCTCAAGAGGATAATTATCCTAATAGTTTGTGCATTAAAGTAAATGGGAAGCTGTTCCCATTGCCAGTAAGTATGTATATATGTATTTGTGGCTTCTTGGTGACTTGTGGAGTGTGTATGTGTTTTTCTGTAGTGTTAGCTTGCCAAAACAGTCAAGCTGTTTGTTATCACTCAGATTTCTCTAGCGTTAGGTATGGAGTTTGTACATTTGCTGTGTGAGATAGCCATTATTGCTGTTAATCATATTACAGCCACTACACGAACTAAATGGGATTAAGCCCCCTACAGCAAACCTCTTCTTTTGCTGTTAAGGTAACTAAATAATTCAAAAACAATCTGCTGTCTGCACGGAGAATCCTCCTCACAGGTGCTCATACTAAGTTTATTTGAGGGTGGTAGCCCTTGCTGTGTGGGCTGCCTGTATTTGTGAGAGGCTTGAGTTCCTTCTTGTTCTGAGGGAATGGGATCAGCATCTTGTGTGCCACTTTGCACTGCTCTGCATCTGTCTGTTTAGAGCACCATTGTTGTGGGGATGAAGAACAGACATGTTTTAGGGTTCCTAGCACATTGCAAATACTGTAACAGAACACTTGGCAGTCACACTTCAGGAGTGTCTGATGTTGCAAAAATCAGTACATAGTCACAGGGTGATCTGGAGGCTTTCTCATTCTCAAAATGTCTCTTGAATGGGTTTCTCTCTTTTTTCTTCCAATAGAACAGAGAGAAACTCTTGCACAACCCATTCAGAAATACTTCTTGCAGCTATAAAGTATGGTAAAAGTCATGGAACAGAGGGTTTTTTCAGTAGTGGGTTTGGAAAGATACCGTGTGGAGAGAGAAGGTGTGAAACCTCTTTTTCAGATTGTTTTTAACCACCTTGGTGTGTCAGACATATTGTCCTGTAGCTTCCCTCCTCCCATATGCAACTGTGACTGCTTTTTTTTTTTTGCCTCTACTCAGTTTAAATAAGACTCCTTAGGTTATCTTCCTCCTACTTCAGTCTTCAGGTTATAAAAGGTTTCTTTCTCATGTTTTCTGGTCAGTGTTTTCTGCAAGTGCTGGTTACATTCTGTGTGATAACTTCGAGGGTTTTCTCTTCTGTAGGTTGTCTTTCAGCAACCAATGAAAAAGAATTCAGTCTAATGTTATTTTTATCAGTGTCAGCTGATTCTCAGTCTCATTAATATAGGTTACACCCTTCTGTGCTCTCCATTTTGTGTGTAAGGTGTCACAGTTGTTGCAGAAACTACTACTAATCTTGGATTATTACTTTGCTTTAGGCTTAAATCCACTAGGTTCTTCCTGCACATGGTAAGATGATTTTTAAATCTGTTCAGCTGAACCTTAGGTGGGATAGTGAATAAATCACTATTGTCTTGGCAACTTCCACCTCCTCATTCACTGTGAGCTGAATGACAAATAGAGTCTCAGTCTGAGTGCTTCTACAGACTTTTTTTTGTTCATTTGGTCTCTCTGTGCATCATCTGGCACTTCCTTTCTGTTGCAGGAAGTGTAAGGTAACTTCTTTGCCTCACAGACCACTGTTTTCCATTGCAGTAGTGTTAGGCAATTAACCAGTGATGCCAGTTTTTATTGCCCACTTGCACAGTTCGTAAGTGAGCTTCTGTCTTTGCCTGGTAGGGCAGTTCATGCCTCTGCAGAAGTCTATAAATTACTCTTGGTCATCTCCTTGCTTGCAATCCTTACCAGAAGCTTCAGAGAAATGCTGCCTGGGTTGTGCTCAGGTTAACATCATGTTTCCTTGTATGCTGCATCTGTGTCACTGGGAAAAGCCAGATAAATGAGCAGTTAGGCTTTCTCCTGATGAATTTCCTTGCTGTGGCAGAGTCTACCTGCCTTGAGTAGTGTGGTTCTTTGAAGAACCATGGAAGACTTCAAGGCCCAAATAATACTGGCAGTTTCTTGCCACTAGAGTTGGCAGCCTGCCTAAACAGTGCCAGGCCATGCTGGTTGTGAGGCAAGCAGAATGCTTCTAAAAGGACAGGAAGGGAAGGTTCCAAATTGTTGTAGGAGTATGAGAGTGAACCTGTTCTCAAGAATAAGCTCTGTGGAAGAAAAGACTAAAAGATTCACTGAAACAAAGCATGTGCACTGCAGAGTCTCTCTCTGGAAAAAAAAAATTGGGAAATGTAAGAGAACTTGCATTCACTCTCTTCTGAAATCATTCTGTATTTTAAATGTGAAATTGTCATCAGTTCCCATACATCTGCTGCCTCTGTGTTCTGGAATAAAGCCCTTGTGGCATACTGGGCTAGTGAGTAGAAGAGGCTGTTTTTATTTTTATATATATATAAATAATTTTTTAAGAATTATTATTAATTTTTTTATTTCCAGACTTAGCATCTTTCAAATAACTCCTTTACCAAGCACTAGGTTGTGAATGTGTGTGCATTTCTCTGGCTAAAGAAATACTTTTTTTCTCAGCATGTACTTTCTGGGTGAGTTTTTTGTTTAAAACAACACTGTCTGGAAATGCATCAATACAGTCTGTGCAAGAGGCCAAGCTGCATCTTGCTGGCATCCTTCAGGTGCAGGATGAGTTTGAGATGAGTGGCTGCAGGCTGGCTGTGAGCTCAGAGCAGGGATTCTCAGGGTGGCTCTGTCAGACTGGCTTGTTGTCATCGTGACAGATGCAGCGTGAGAGGAATAAGCCACAGGCTTATTGCGTGACGAGGGTGTTGGAACTGGATGATCTTTAAGGTCACTTCCAACCCAAACCGCTCTGATTCCATGATCTCTTAAATACAGCTGGTACTCCATGTGCAGTCCTTCTTCAGGGGCCTTGGCAGAGGACAGGTGACACCTGTTGCTAATGGGGCCAGATGAAGTTGATACGAGGCAAAGTAGTCACTGAGGGGATGTGGAGCTCTTGGAACAAGGTGTAATTGTTTCTTAATCAGTGAAATGTTTTCAGTGTGTGAGACACTGAGTTAACTCTTCATTACTTGCTCTGTTTGTCACTAAGGCTATGTATGACCTTGTGATGTTTTGCTCTGTTCCAGTAGGGCATGGTGAGAAAGAGGACAGAACTTCCACATGACCTTTTACTCTTACTACACCAGTAGTTTACTGGTGAACTACCAGTACACAAACTGTGTTCTCTTTCACTTTTCCAGTGCTTCTGTAAAACCCTTTTAAAACAGCAAATGCCTAATAACTGTGTTTGACTTTGGTGATCTACTGTGAAAGTCTGATATTTCTCAGAATAAATGCTCTCCAGCCTAGAGAGCCTCTAAGTTTGCCTGCTTCTCATAGGTCTTTTTAAAACCAACAAGTATGTGTCAGCAGTTTCAGTGCACTGGGGAGTCTGGGTAACACATCCATTGTCCTTTTTTCCACAGGGATATGCTCCACCACCAAAAAATGGAATTGAACAGAAGCGACCTGGGCGTCCCTTGAATATCACGTCTCTAGTTAGGCTGTCATCAGCAGTGCCAAACCAGATTTCCATCTCTTGGGCTTCTGAAATTGGAAAGGTAACCTGCATGTTATGTAGGATGTGGGAAGTCATATAGATAACCTATTTGAGCTATTTCCCGCTCCCTTCCTGCCTGATGTGGCTGGCAAGTGTTTTTTGTTAGGTGGCTGAACTTATCAGTGCCAGGAAACAAGGTTTGCTCTAGAAGTGTGGAAGTTTTCAGTAACACATGTAGGATTTACATAGAGATGGAAAGGTTTTCTTACAGGGTTCACATTTAAAAGTCTGCTTTTAGAGTTTGCCTGAAATACATGTCAAAAATAAACTCTTTTTGTGGTGTGAATAGTAAATGCCCTTGTAGATTTATTAAGGAAAGAAAAGGAGAGTGCAAGGAATTTTTTACTTTATCCTAGGTTTAAAAAACTGTTGCAGCACCCTTTCAGCTGTTGACAAGTCAAGAACTATTTATTCCTTATCTGTTTGTGTTAATTCTGGATGCAGTTATCAAAGTAGTTTTCTCTGTGGGGTTTTATTAAAAATCAAATTCTCTGGACTAAAAATACCACAAATTTCAAAGAGACTCCAGTATAAGCTTTTATATTAAAATTTTAAAAAGAGATTGGATTGAAAGGTAATGTTCAAAAAATTAATGAAGGGCAGTGCTGACATCAAAGGATGATTTTCTAGAACAGGGATGGAGACAAAGATCTGAGCCATTGCTTCCCAGTCAAAGCACAGAATCTTAAAATGGCTCCAGTCCTGTGTGTGGTCTTGGCCTCTCATGCTGAGGCCTGCTAGCTTTCCTCCCTGTATGCCAAAATACACTCTGATGGAAGCAGATGACTTGGAATGCTTGGACATCCTCCCCTTGGCCTGAGAGGTGAAGCAAGTTCTGTGGTTTAGTGCTGGTGCCAGAACCTGCTGCTATTCATCCTCAAAGTGAGACCCTGTGGAACAGCACCCGCTGTCACATGAGGGCTTGTTGGCTTGGACTGGGCTGATACTGGAGGGCTGCTGAGCCAAGGGGGCATAAACCCCTCACTGCTGGGCAGACTTGAGCCTGTAGAATCCTCTCTGTAAGGCAACAGGTGGCCATTCTTTAAGGAAAAAACCAAAAATCTGGGTTTCTTAGTGGTTTCATGTGCAATTAGAATGCTTTATGTGCTGCTCTAGGTAAGAGCTGGTTTTCCTATAGGTGGTAAAGGAGGAGCAGGGCTGTAGGAGTTGTTTGAAGTTCCTGTGTAGTACCCAGGCAGTGCAGGAGCCATAGTAAGATGGCTGGCAGGCAGTGGAAATAAGAGGTCACGGGTTGTTCTTGTTACATGGATGAAACCATTATTATCCTGCAGCACTGGGGCTTGCAGACTTTTCATTAGTGACCTAGAAGAGGGAGTGAACAGCGAACAAAAGAAGCTGACAAGTGGTGTGAGTTAGGGAGGAGTAGAAAATGCTGGGGAATGGGGCCAGGCTCAGTGGAATGGACATGGTGTAACAAGGCTGGGCTTAGAAGTACAGAACAAGCTAAAGAAAAGGTACAAAGAAACTGGGGCAGCTCTGTACCATCTGAAGCTGTTGTTTATACCATAAAGACCATTTATCTTTTGTCAAGTGATTCTTTGAGCTCCCCACTGACACTGGAAAAAAGGGGAAGATTAAGGAGACAAAATGTAAGAAATTCTTAAAAGACTACATGTATGAAATGTGTCACGTATGATCTTTCCAGGAGAAGAGCTCAGATTGTCTCTTGGTTGTGAAATTACCTCTTAGTTCAGTCATAACTGGAGTAGGATAATTAGACCTGGTTGGCCAGAGAATTCTGGCAGAATGTTGGACCTCCACAAAATTGAAGTTGTCTGTCAATGCTCTTAATAATGATTAAGCAAAAAGTCACATTTTTGTTTTTACTGTATGCTACAACTAGTGTAAATAGTCATCTATTGTCATAGTGAGAGTACAATATGAAATCAATGTTTAATCTTCAATTTTTCTTTTGTAGAATTACTCCATGTCTGTGTATCTGGTTCGCCAGCTCACCTCAGCTATGCTTTTGCAGAGGTTGAAAATGAAAGGTATCAGAAATCCTGATCATTCCAGAGCACTAAGTAAGTAATTAACTTGCCTGTCTGTACTTTTGGAGGGTGGTTAGTGGCTCTTTAAAACTGTAATTGGTAATACATAAGAGATTTGCTATATTTTGAGAATAAAGTCCATGCCCAGGGTTTCACAGGTTCCCCTGGCTGTTGGTGAGGCGTCACACTCTTTTTCATTGAGGGTTTTTAGGGAGCATACCCAGTGATCCCATCTGAAATGTGGTTTTGGGAATGCCACAAGCACCCCTTACTATGCTGGGCTGTGAGGTGCAGCTAGATGTCCTGAGTTGTCTTCACCTATACCTCACTCACTCATAATGGTTTATTTATCTCTTGACATGTTGGGTTGAGTTTGCTCTGTGTGGTTTTACTGCATCTGCAGCCAGACAGCATCTGATAATGTGATGCAGGTTGCCCGTTGCTGATAAGTAATGAAACTGTTGTTGTAGATGAAATAGTTTCCTGGATTAATTTCTTTTAGATAGCTGAAAGAAAAGTGTATGTACTGCTGAATCAAGGTTAGCATTTGAAATAATGACCTCTATGCATAACTTCTTTATTTATTTTAATAGTTAAAGAAAAACTAACTGCAGATCCTGATAGTGAGATTGCCACAACCAGTCTGCGGGTCTCTCTGATGTGTCCTGTAAGTATGGCTGGAAATTTCCAGATAACATTGATATTTTCATCTGTAGTGCAGAATTGGGCTGCTTTTCAAAGGTCTTGCTTTAGAAACCTCACTTGTTTTTATATTTTATTATCAAGCTAAGATAAAATAGTGGGGAGAAGCAGCAGTAACCCAGCTGTGGTTTAGGACTGTGGATGCCTCAGCTGTGATGCACTGAGTCAAGCTGCTGCTTGTGTACAGTGAGGCCTGTAGAAGGATTAATCTCCTATATTGACATGCTGAGGCTAATCAGGCAGGCTGACAGAATAATTAAAGAATGGAATGATAATTAAAACCTCTTACCTCCTCATCTTGGTGACTTTGCCTGTACTGCATATACAGAAGCAAACAGAAAAACAGGCAACCACCTTATAACAAGGTAATGCTGCCTTGGGGGTTCTCTTGTCAAGAAGAAACTGGTCATTCTGAGTGTAATAAGTACCTGGAGCTCAGGAAAACACCTGGGTTTTCTTTTACTGGGTTAAAAGAAGATTATAGAAGTGGGTACTTCAGTTGATTGTTTAATAAAAATGAAATCCTGCAAATAACATCGTTTCAGGTCCATTAGAAGTCTTTCTGACTGTTCTCAGTGTGGTGAAGCCTTAGAGCAAGGCTTAATTTTTCCTTTTCTGTGTGGGTGCTGTGATGGGGTGGATTTACTTGCAGCATCCTTAGCCCAGGCACTTCTGTAGTGAGCAGGAAGAGTTGTTTTACCCGGTGCCTCTGGATTCATTTAGGCCTGTTTCTCTGACTTCTGTTCTGACACCCTTTCAATGCATCTCCTGCAGCTGGGAAAAATGAGACTGACAATCCCATGCAGGGCTGTGACTTGCACACACCTGCAATGTTTCGATGCTGCTCTTTATCTTCAAATGAATGAAAAGAAGCCTACCTGGATCTGCCCTGTCTGTGACAAAAAGGCAGCTTACGAGAGCCTGATACTAGATGGGTAAGAGACTGGCTTTGCAGATTACACAGTTACTTAAAATTTTTTATTTTGTACTCAGAAGCTACTTCTGTGGCTTGAGGTTTAGCCATTTCATATTATTTTTTGTCAAAATACTTCAGACTGGAGGAACCATTAGAGTCCGTTAGTTTCTCTTCCCATAATGAACTATGCACATTTATCTCCTAACTGCACCATCAAATTCCTGAGTCTCAGTGTATTTCCTCTGGAGAAATATAAATGGCAACATAAAAGGACAGGTATTCCTTTTACATGTCTCTATCCGTAAAAGATGTTAACTTCAAAACATAACTTCTAACTCGTAACAATTGTCTAACTTGGTTCAAGGGGTGATGGATTCTGCTTCAGTATGGAAATCTGTGTATTGCAGTAATGTTGGAGTGAATTATGGATGGGTTGGGATAATCTTATTTTCTGATATCTGCAAAGGCTGTAATTACAGGCTTTCAGGTAAAGAGGAACTAGGGGGGGAGGAGACAAAGTGGGTAGAAGGTGATCATAATTATCTTTCTATCTGTGTCTCTTTTTCACTTAGAATAAAAATGTCACTTAGAATCAAAAGTGAAACTTTATTTTTTCAGCCTCTTTATGGAAATCCTTAATGAATGTTCTGATATGGATGAGATCAAATTCCAGGAGGATGGCTCCTGGTGCCCCATGAGGCCAAAGAAGGAAGCTGTGAAAGTGTCAAGTCCACAGTGCACCAAAATAGAAAGTATGTACATCTGGTTAGTGGTTATAAACTACCACAAAATCTTGGAGATTTAGTTCTAGCTTGGATAATGTATGTGGATGTTGGTGTTTGTTTTGTGGAGGGCTTATTACTACTAACCTTCTTGTAATTTAAGCTAGAAAAGAAAGGGTTGTATGTCTAAGAGTGCATTTTTGGTCTTTGTCTTTGCTCTTTATAATAGCAGTTAAGAAAATGAAAAGTTGCTTTTGTTTTGCATCCTTAAAATGACAAGTGAAAACAAAATTTATTCTTTAATAGTCTCAATGTGACACAGAAGAGTCACAAAGTTATTTTACTGGGGCAAAATATTATTTCTAATGGCCAGGAAGGTGATCTGGTATACAGGATCTGGGTTCCTGGTTCTCTTGCAAATAGAAACTGCAGACATCACCAGCTTTTGGAGAACAATGTTGTTTTATTTTCTTGTTCAGGTTCCAGTGTTGTTAGCAAACCATGTTCTGTGACAGTGGCCAGTGAGGTGAACAAGAAGGTTGATGTTATCGACTTGACAGTAGAAAGCTCTTCCGATGAAGAAGAAGATCCTCCAGCCAAAAGGAAGTGCATATTTATGTCTGAAATACACGGGAGCCCAACCAAAGGGTTTGTCAATTTTAAAGTTAGTTGTTATTCTGTAATGTCTCAGCTGAACTGATCTGTAGAGAAATGTACTTGGAATCCAGCTCTGCACTTGCAGAGGAGAATGTCTAGGCCTCTCCTGTAGAAGGTTGTATTGATGCAGTAACTTTGTACAGGCAAAACACTATTAAATAGATTTCAACCTCACAAAAGAACTTTTTTTTTTGCTCTGAGTGTTGCTGTGTTTTCAGGGACATTTCTCCATAGAAAAGGAATGTGACTAAGCTAGTGGGCAGTGTTCTCCTGAGAAAGTAGATTATGCCAAGTGGAGGAACTTCATGCATTCTTGCTGAGTTGGTGTCATCTTAAAGGCTTTCCTCTTGCTGTCTGCTGTATCCTCTATCTAATCTGCTCTGGTGCCCAGGGAATGAGATTGCGTTGTGTGTTTCATCCGTCCTGTCAGTCTTGGAAGGGAGCCACTTTGCTGTTTTGATTCAAGATGAGCTTTTCCTCCATCTCTTTGTTAAATTCTGGAATGTCTTGGATGCTGTTCTTGGCTGTGGTCATCAGTCAGTCCTGCACCTTGATTAGCACAACCAGTGACTTCCCAAGTCCTCTGGCAGCTCCTCCCTCTTTGTAGTCAGGCCTGACTTCGGCACCAGGCTTGACCAGCTTCTCTGCTGCTGTGCCACCTTCTGTCTGTCCTGATCTATACACCTCAGCTTGGGGGCTCCTTGTGGCTCCTATGTTGCTGCTCTTGGCCCTTGGGGCACCCCAGACCTGCAGGGAGTGCGGGCCACTGGTCAGGCTCACCAGCACTCACTGCTCCAAGCTCAGCTTTTAGTAATGGCTCATCAGTCAGTGTTGCTGCCTGCATGAGGTGTGTGTCTGTGTCTCTCTGTGTAGTGGCTTATGACCTGTACTAAAATAATAATAATAAACCCAATCCCCTTCTGTTTTGAAGGTTCCCCTTCTGTTTCAGAAGTAATGAGCAGGTGTGGTGAGTCTCTAGTCCACAGGAATGTCTGTGTGGTCCTTGGTGAGCAAGTAGTTGGTCATCTTCAACCACTTTCAGCAGTGATACTGCAATGCTGTTGCTTTTTTGTGAGGATTGTGGAGGAGTCCTTCTGCAAGAGACTCTTCCTCACTTACAAGAAAGTGTAGCTACAAATACATCTTTTAATGAAGTTTCAGAAGGCACCAAGACTTCCTTCCGTGCTCCTATGTTTGAGATGGCTACCTGCAACTGTAATTGTAGGAGGACGGACTTCTTTTCTCTCTATGACCCATGTATTTTCCTTGATTTTTGGGTATGGATATGGCATATTTTCATTCTTCAAATTCAGATCAAAGCCAGGCTTTTGGGGTTTAGCTCCTTTAAACAGTGTTGTCTGAATGCTAGTTTTGGGAAAACTGGGGTGTCTTCTTAGAGAAAGCAACAATACAGGCTGAAGTATGAGAGGTGCCTGAGAAGGGAGGGTCTGACATCCAAGGTTCTGACATCAGAAGTAGGTTAACAGGCAGGAGTGTGGGAAAGAAGATGCGTGCATAACACTCAAGGCTGGAGGGAGCGATGCAGAGCATCTGGAAGCAGAATTCTGTGTGTTTCCACCTGACTTGGAGCTCGTGAACTGTTTTATGCACGTGGCTGGTGCCTGGGCACCTGTGGCGGTGTTTGTAAGGATGCTGCCAAGAGGTCAGGCAGCATGAGGGGAAGCAGAAGGGTTGTAACATGCTCCTTGAGAGCTGAACTGGAGGCTGTGAGTAAAAACAGGCTTATATTTAATTCCCACCTGTGTAATCTGTGCCATCCTGTGGGGCAGGATAATACATCAAGGATAATACACCAACGGGCAGGCCCTTGGTGTAACAGGTGGGCACTGAGCAGCAGTTCTGTGGAGAAATCAAATGGAACACTCTCCTCCTGGCTCTGGTCACCTTCACGTCCCTCTGTGGGTGCTCACAGACACCCATTTGTCTCCGACTGTTGCCACTGACTCCAGCACTGTACTTTGTTTTAATGCCAACTTGCTCTTATGTCACAGCTGCTGTTGAGAGCCGAGATACGGTCATGTTATTATGAAGACTGTTATGAAAAAGGAAATTAGAGTGGAGTACTGTGTAGTGAGTAGCCACGCTGTAGTTGCGTTGTCGCACGGTGACTTGTGAATGAGAGTGCACAGCAGTGCATGGTTTGCCTTGTGCAACTAACAGCCAGGTTGTTTGTAATTTCCCATGCTGTTTGAAACAGGGTTCTCATGTATCAGCCATCTACTGCCAGAGTGCCCAGCGTGACGACGGTCGATGCTGCTGCTACTCCTCCTTCATTAACAGACTACCCAGTACCATTCCATCACCCACCAATATCCAGTATTTCATCAGACTTGCCAGGTAGGTGCTGGGTGTTTTTCATGTATGCTCTGGCAATAGTATTAATTTATGGGGTGGGTAAAAATGGGAAGAATTTATTAACTCTTTGTTTTTGTTTTTGGTTTTTTTTCTTTTTAATGGAACAAGTCTATATGCAGTATGGCATTGATGTGATGTCTAGACAAGCCTAATAAGGCTGTCTGCCCATTTTCAGATTGCATTTTGCAGCAGTGATGTGACAAGCACTGCTTTTGGGGTACAAACTGGCACTTGAGCACGGCAGCCAGAAACTGCTCTTGCTGTGCTCAGCCAGACTTTGTGTAAACATCCTGTAGTTACGTGTTGTAGATGTGAGGGAGAGTAGTTGCTTGTTTTAGTTACTAGAGGTGTGAGGGTGCTGACTCATCCCAGCCCTCAGTGTAGTTACTCTGCTAGCTGATTGTAGTGGTGCTCTGTCTAGACTGTATGAAAAAGGTTAAGGTGAGCTACAATCTGTGAGCTGACCTCTATTGACTTTCTTTACCTAGACATACCCTAAATGCCTATGATGTATTCTTCAACACTGCTGCTAAATATCAGACAAAAGGTGGGGATACTGATTGTTTTCTATCCTGGCTCCTTGAAAAGAACACTGTGTATAGGGACTCTGGGGGTTCTCTTGGCCGGCTGTAACAAACCCAGAGCCCAGGAAGTGGTGACTTGTGGTGACAGGTGTCACTTTGGCCTCCTGTACTTCCCTTTCCCTGCTCCATTGCCTGTCTCCATTCCTCCCCTGCAACATCTCTGGGTTTTTTCCTCTTCTTTCAGCACCAGTTTGGCAATGAGATGGATATCATTCCCCTTGTTTCTCTATCCATTTTGGCTCCCTTACTGCTCCCTCCCTCCACTTCTCCCTTGTTAAGAAGTCAGTAGTTTTCCCAAATTGCATAGGAGAATAAGCTGAGAGAATGGAAGTCTAGAACTGTTGTTCAGCTTTTACCAACCAAGTTCTAGAACTTGTACAGACAAAAGAAGCTGTCAGTTCTGTAAATGCAGCTGACCTTTAAAATCTCCTTCAAAATTTTTCTCTAATGGAGAAGAGGAGGAGAGATGTCACGGGCCAGAAGAGATGTGGAGGCGAGGGGAGAGGGAGGGAGTATATCATTTCTTTCTGTTGACATAGCAAACACAAGGCCAATATTTAGAGAAAAAAAAAAAAAAAACAAACAAAAAATGTGGTAATTTCTCATTGGTTTTATAATTCTAAACATCTTGCCCTAAATGCTTACACGCAAATGGTGTTTAAGATGGACACTAATTGTCACTGCTCTTGGAGGATATACATTGAACTACTTGTAGTTTCCTCTTCTTCGTTCCTTTTATTTGTCTAGACACAAAACGGGGATGATATTAGAAATGTTTCCTTATTGGCTGCCCGTGGGTGGAGGAAGAGACCTGCTGCTTGTTTTTGGACTTGTGCATGTTGTGACTTTACTTCATTCCAGCATCTTTAATGTGATGACACTCTTCATGTCCCAGTTTGGCCAAGTCAGGTACAATATGCAGTGAAACTTGCATTAATGAACCAACAGCTCCAAATGGCAACCTCCATCTAAGCAACCACATTGAACCACCCTGCAGTATTCAGTGAATAATACATCATTATGTCATCCTCATTATTAGAAAGAGCCACTTGTACTAGATAATTCGTTTTGCTGCTGCCTGAAGTAGTCGTTGAGAGTGGTGTCACAGTGGTATATTCCATTTAGAAACTCTGTATGAATTGCAAAATCTATTCTACAACCACAAAAAAAAAAAAAAAATCCTTAAATTTGTTGTGTGTGAATAAAAGAGAGACTTGTCTATTTATCATCCTTCTCTTCTTCCTAGGTCTGGATTTTCTTTCGCTAATCCCAGTTGATTCACAGGTATGTTTCTGATCTGTTGTGGGGTTAATTTCCAAGTCTGATTTTTGTGATGACGTGCTCCAGTAATTATCAGGGTGTCATCATCCAAACTGTGTTTGCAGTTCACTTGCTTAGATCTAACCACAGTCTAGGAAAACCTAGCAAGAACTGGTAATGAAGATGCATTAAAACAGGATTCAGTCTAGCCTTTCTCTGATGAACCCAGGCCTGGAAACTCACTCTTTGCTGATAGTTTGCCTTTTTAAAGTAAATATGTGCTCAGCACTAATTTGAATATACCCAGAGTGTATCTGAGGCCCTGGCATAGGCTGCACAGAGCAGCCTATTCCCATCCCTGGAATTGTCCAGGTTGGACAGAGCTTGGAGCAACATAGGGTAGTGGAAGCTGTCCCTACCCACTGCAGGGGATGGAATGAGATGAGTTTTAGGGTTCTTCCAACCCAAATCATTCTGGAGAACAAAAAGGGGAGGGTGAGGGAGGAGGTTCATGGCTGCCATCCCCGCTTGGTCACTGATCCGCAGAACTCCGGTTCTCGCCGTGGTCCCGCTAGGAACCTGGAGAATTCTGGAGAACAGAAATGGGAGGGTGAGGGAGGAGGTTCATGGCTGCCATCCCTGCTTGGTCACTGATCCGCAGAACTCCTGTTCTCGCCGTGGTCCCGCTAGGAACGCGTCTGTTGCTTGTTGTGTGGGGAAGATGTATCTTCAGAGCATACATTTCCCTCGTGCAGTTAGTCTCTTCACTCTTCGTTGTTTGTTTCAAGCAGTACTGTCCTCCTATGTTTTTGGATAGTCTCACCTCAACCTCAACAAGCAGCACGCCTGGCAGCATCATCACCTCCACCAGCCACCACGAGAGCAGCACACACGTTAGCTCCTCGGGCCGGGCCGAGGCCGGCGTCATCACCAGCAGCGGCGGCAGCGCGCCCGACATCATCTCCCTGGACTGACCCTCGGGGCAGCACGGGACCCCGCAGGCATTGCACAGAGCTGCTGCTGCTCCTCCTTACCCCTCACCCCCCCGGAATTCCAGCACCTCGGAGCTCACGCTGATATTTATTGAAAGGATTTGCCTCCTGGGAGAGCGGGGTGAATTTCGTTGATGCTCGGAAGAGAAGCGATAGGATGACTTTTGATTGGGTTTTTTTATTTTTCTTTTTCCTGCTCGTTGAATAGCTGGTATAGAAAAGGCCCTTTTGAGAATACATGTTCAAGCTCTTTATTTGTTCTGGGGATACTGACTTTCTGTTGTGTGGATTCCATAAGTGCTTTTTAATTTTGTTGTAAAACACAGCAATAATGTAAAAACAAATGATTTTTTTTTTTAAATAAAGAAAAGCACTTACTTGCTCTAGGACAGCAGTTAGGAAAAAGGTGCATAAGTGTAGGAATTAGTGAATTTATAATATTTTCACTGGGGCCTGTAATAAACTTCATTAAGAGAATGAAGCTTTGGAATAGCCATGACGTGTTATATGTCTTGTTCTCCACCTCCCCCTTACCTAGGGACATAGTGGAAGCCTCTATAAATGGAGTTGTTGGGGTTTTTTTCCTAGTTTCATGTTGTTCACAAATGTAACAAGAGCCCAAGCTGTGAGCTCTTCCTTTTCATGTTTTTTGAGCTAGGAAGGGGACAGACTATCTATGCAAACCCTGCATCACACAGTCTCTGTGCTGCCATGTTATAATTGGGACACCTTGCCACCACCAAAAACTCCCAGTATACAGGTGAATGTACACCTGCTTTCTGTGGTTGCTGTAGGAAGATGAAATAGGAAAGACTTTATCCAGTGCAGGAATGTTTTCTAGGATTTCCTGATTATGGTTTCTGTCTTTACAGCAACTGCTGTGTTCCATGTGGACTGTGAGGGAGGCTTGGCTTTTTAGGAAATAGAAGCCATAGCTGCACAGTGTTCCCACCTAATTTTGAATTGTGTGTTTAGGGCTTAATGATGCTTTGCCCCACATTTCCTGGCCTTCTGATTGTTGCTTTTCTACTTCAAAGGGAACAACTTCCCCATTTTACTCCTCCAATGACTGTGCTGCTTTGTTAGTGTGTATGCAGTGTGCCCACACACACCTGGGGATAACCTCAGCAGTACTGTATGTGGAAGAGGTTACAGACTAGGAAAAGTCATTTCCATGGAGCTGGAATAATGGTATTGTCTGTGTATGCTGAAATAACAGCTTTTTCAAGTGTTGCGTTTCTGTTAAGTAACTGTATTTGAGATTATTTCTTCTCTAACAACTAGATCTTTTTTTGCTAATTTTATGTTCCTTTTTTCTTACCTCTTTAGTTGGATGTCTGGTGCTTTTTGCCTTCCTGTACTGTTACAGTATTTGAACCAAGTACATGGAAATATATTGAAACAGGATGTTTTGTAATTTTTGTCTGCCCTGTACCCCTACCTTTAATGCTGCATTACTGTTCCTTATTACCTTTTTTGTATGATTTTTCACGCAGTCTTGAGTTCACATGTTGGTCTTAATAGTGCCCCAATATTTCTTTTCTTTTTTCTTATCAGTTTAATATTTTGTACCTGTTAAGGATCAGTTGTTAGCATGATTTATTTCCAATAAAACCATGCTTGTTATGAAGTTTTTCTTGATGGCCTGCAGCAGATCAGTGCTTTCTGCATCACCATTGCACGTCGACTTGACCTGTAAGTAGAGTGTGGAAAGAGGTTCCAAGAGTTATTCTGAATAAAAGATTTAAAACTGGTCTCTGCTGAAAATGCTGTTCATGCTCTTAATGTCAAACTCGAGTGTGGCTGAGGGGATGAGAACATCTTGCATGTACATCAGAGAAGTGAAGTAAGGACAAGTGTCTTTAGGATGTGCTCTAAACCACTCAGGGTATAATAAAATACAGCTGCAGTTTTGTAAATTACTGTGCCACATGTAGCAGGCAGTAACTGGGGCTGAGGCAGGATTGTGTTCTTCAGCTTCCATCCTTCCAGATCCACGACGCCAACAGAGCAAGCTGAAGACATTTCAGCCTCGATTGTCACAGGCCGTGGTGTGTGTGCATTTCCTGCAGTGCCAGAAAGTGCAAGGCTTGTGTAACCCCTGAATCCTTTAACTCTGCTGGGGATGAGGGCGTACCAAGGTGTCTGAGCAGTGCAGTGTCCTCTTCCATCTTCCTGCTTCCACAAGAGAGCAAGGAATTTGTTGGGATGGGTGGGGAGGGGCACAGGGGCTGCAGCTGAGGTGGGGCCTGCACCACTGCCGTGCTGCTCAGCCAAACTGGCCGGTGTAGCTAGGTGTGGCTTTGCTTTTATTTCCCTTTCAACAAATCCTAAAACACATCAGAATGTCTATCCAAGAACTTCTAACAAGAAAAAGCTTGGAGAAAAGGTTAGATAAAGCCTTTCCTGTTTGTTCCCGCTGTGGGAGTTTATGGTTGCTGCTTTGAGTGGACTGTATCAAATACACTTTTGAGCCAGCTGCAGAAGGGCAGTAAAGCTGATGAGGTTAACACACGAATTCCCCCCCACTGCACAGATAACAGCATGCTGTGAAAGCCTTGCTCCACACACTGGCCTTCTTCCCCTCACCCATTCATTTGCTATGATTTTTTCTGCAGTTTCTGGAAGTGAGCTAGCTGCTAAAATTCTAGTGACAGGAAGACTACCTTCTTAAAGGCTCTCAGCCTGAACTGGCTTCTGATTTTCATATTCGTCATCAGATAAAGCTGTCGGAGAGCCATGGGGGCAGGCCTTTGCTGCCCAACACCACCACACCTGCTCCAGGAGATTGTGCACCCATCCAGCAGCAGGAACAGGCATTTTCTGAATCAGAAAACAGCATAGCCACAGCCCCAGGGCAGTGCCCGTCCCTGTGCTGGCACTGCTGAGGCACCTCCAGTGCTGGGGACAGCTCTGGGCCCTCAGGACAAGAGAGACACTGAGGGGCTGGAGCGTGTCCAGGGCAGGGAACGGAGCTGGGAAGGGGCTGGAGCCCCAGGAGAGGCTGAGGGAGCTGGGAAGGGGCTCAGCCTGGAGAAAAGGAGGCTCAGGGGGGACCTTGTGGCTCTGCACAGCTCCTGACAGGAGGGGACAGCCAGGGGGGGTCGGGCTCTGCTCCAGGGAACAGGGACAAGAGGAGGGTGCAGTCTTAGGCTGAGCCAGGGGAGGTTTAGGTTGGACATAAGGAAGAAATTTTTCACAGAGGATGATTGGGCATGGGAAAGGGCTGCCCAGGGAGGAGATGTCACCATCCCCAGAGGTATTTAAGGAAAGACTGGATGTGACACTCAGTGCCATGCTCTGGGTGACAAGGTGGTGGTAGGGTCACAGGTTGGACTCGATGACCTCAGAGGGCTTTTCCAATCTAATTCTTTCTGTGATTCTGAACTGCCAGCCTTTTGCCATCCATCCCCCAGAGCACACAGGATTCCTGTTAGGAAATCAAGGAACACATATTTTGTCTGAGAGGACAAAACCTGACCATTCAGCAAGAATTCCTGCCAGAGCAACAATGATGGGAGGCACTTGCTAGGTAAAAATAATTGTGGTCTAGGCAAACTGTAAAGAACACCATTAGTCCTAGGTGGCTTTTTTTAAAAGTAGGTTTTTGACACAGGCAGGAGTGGTCACAGATAACATACAGGCAACAACAACCACATAAGTCAAATTCAGATGTCATTTTAATTTTTTTTTATTTAGGTGGTCATGTCATCGTCACACTTTGTTAACACTGTGTGCATTCAATGTGACACTCTAAAAATTTTCCATTTCCTTCCTGGTTTTAAGAGGGAACTGTCAGGGCAAAACTGGGCAGTGCATCACACACCATGAAACAAAAGCAATTACAACTTACCTGGGAAGTTACCCAGAGGTGGAACAAACTCCTCGAAGCCTTCGCCTTTACCTGTGTCAGTCACAACTTGCCAGGGATTTCCAGGCAGAATCTGCCAATGATCAAAGATGCACTGGAAAAACCTGGCTGCCAGTGTTGGGTCTCAAATTGGCAGTAAAATCTAGTGGGAAGGAGAAAAAAAAAAAATTAAAAAGGGATGAGCTAGCTATAGGAAAAAACAGGACTGGCTTATTCTGTGTTTCTGCATAGACAAACCCTAGAACATCCTAATGGTAGCTAGGAAACAGCTGCTTTCCAATTAATTCTTTAAAGCAGGTAAAAGTGAGGCCAACTCCCACTTGCAGAAAGATCTCATGTGCCATTTAATTGGCAATAAAAAAGCAAAAATTCAATTCACATAGACAGAACGGGATATGGAGAAAAAGGTGTTTCACACGTCACAGGAGCTGACCTGGTCAGCTTGAGCTCCTCGGGCCATTATAAGGACCCAGAAGTGTTAATTCAGTGCTCAGAAGCAGCCAAGATGAGAAATAGAGTGCTTGCACCTGTTAGGAAAGGAACAGGACACAAAACAATACGTTCAGTGACAGCCTGTCCTTTATCATGAACCTGTGCAGTGTGGCTCTATTATTAACAAAGCAATTACTGCAGAGAAGGTTCCAGAAGGGGAACATGAACAAAGCCCTGAACACACTCAGCCAGGCTGGGGCCCTCCAGCGTGGGAAAGGCAGCAGATCCAGAGGGCTAAAAATTAAACCTGGGGGGAAAAAAAAAAACTCCTAAATACTCAAACCCAGCCACCCAGCAAGTATGTAAATTATTTTTTCAAGAAGTTAGATTACCAGTTTAGACTTTTTAAGTTGGCCACCTCTTATTTCATCACTGATTACTTAAGCAGCTACCACACTGATACTTTGAAAGGAGACACCTCGAGAATAAACATGGCATTTCTTGCAGTTTTTTTTCATGTGAGGAGTTCCAAATGTTCCCCATGAAACCTCCCCATGCCACAGGATACTCCTGAAGTGCATTTTTAAAACGGCAGGAGTGAAATGGGACACAAAACCAAACAACAGTACCAGAGGAAGGGCTCTGTACCACACTGGAAAATGTTTCAGCAGCAGCATAAGATCACATTATTTTGAAGGTAGCCTAAGGATTGGCAAGGGAGTGTCCTGTCATGGAAGCTCCTTTGGCTGGCACGGTGTCCTCCTTTTAAAGCTTCAAATTCGTACTAAATTTTCTACCCTGCTGCTGCTGGTGACCAACTCTTCCTCCCAGGCTTGCTGCAAAGGAAAACCTTTACTTAAAATTATGGAAACCCAACCTGAAAAGGAAAAGTCTAAGCGTGCAGGAGCTGCCACATCTTTCTGGCACCCTCTGCTGGCTCTAAAGCCTGGAGGAGCTGTCTGCCAGGAAAAAAGGAGTAAATTATCTGAACTGGAGGTGTTCTGAACTGAAGATGTACAGGACACCAGGCTGACAAGCAGTCTGATAATTACTGTACAAAAAAACCCCATCAACTTGGCTTAGATATATCACTACAGCTGCAAAACTCCCCTGCTTTGCCAGGATAGGTCTCACAAGTCACGGAGGTGGAAAAAATTCTCCATTTTGCTCTTTTGTCCTTGCACTCACAACCTTCAGCCCTGATGGCCAAGAAATTTTTTTAAGCAGCAGGGCTGGTATATTTCCTGCCCACCACTCAGCACTGTGGTCTAGAATTAACTTTTAAAGCAGGGTTTAAATCTTCCGATTGCTTTTAAGATACTTAAGACAAATTGGTATGTGAAAAGCTGGGTTTAGTGATAAACAACTACTTTTAGGATGGAATGTATTTTCCAGGCTTTTTGTGGAAAAATTTAATTTAGTAAGAAAATCTAGTTATTCAAATGCCAGAAGTTAATGTTTAAACAGTTCAAAAAGAGTTTATTTTTTAAACCCCAATTCTTTCTGCTCTTTCTGGCTATTTAGGCTACTCATTGCTTGTTATCCTAAGGATTTAGTGACAGAAAGAAAGAAGTTACCTCCAAATAGTAACTTCCCCAGAGGAAAGGTAATTTATAAATAACAATTTACCTACCCACCTACATTTTGCTATTTCCATTTAACATTTTCATAACTTTAGAATAAAAAGCCACCTAGAATCACAGAATGAGGATGGTTTGCGTTGGAAAGGACCTTCAGGTCCATCCAGTCCCACCCCCTGCCATGGACAGGGACATCTTCCATTATCCCAGGGTGCTCCAAGCCCTGTCCAGCCTGGCCTGGGACACTTCCAGGGATGCAGGGGCAGCCACAGCTGCTCTGGGCACCCTGTGCCAGGGCCTGCCCACCCTCCCAGCCAGCAATTCCCAGTTCCCAATCTCCCATCTGTCCCTGCCCTCTGGCAGTGGAAGCCATTGCCTGTGTGCTGTCCCTGCATGCCTTGTCCCCAGTCCCTGTGCAGCTCTCCTGGAGCCCCTTGAGGCCCTGGCAGGGGCTCTGAGCTCTCCCTGGAGCCTTCTCTTGTGCAGCTGAACAGCCCCAGCTCTGCCAGGCTGGCTCCAGAGCAGAGGGGCTCCAGCCCTGGCAGCAGCTCCGGGGCCTCCTCTGGGCTGGCTCCAGCATGTCCAGGTCTTATTTTGGGCGCCATAGAGGTGGACTCCAGGTGGGAATACTGAGTCCAGCCCCTCTCCAAGTTTCTGCATCACTGATCTAAAGACATTGTTCAATGTTCAACATTAGAACAGAGCTGTTGTGGTTTCCTGCAAGTGAATGAGAAAACACATTTAGGTGTCTATCTGTGGCATCTCTGGTTTTGTCACAGTTAGGTTTACAGTTGGGTATGATGATCTTAAGGGTCTTTTCCTCCTCAAATGATTCAATGATTTGGCAATTGCAAGCCCAAGTACAGGTTGGTGCAGAATGAATTGAGAGCAGCCCCAGGAGAAGGAGCTGGGGGTGCTGTGGGTGAGAGCTGGACCTGCCCCAGCCTGAACCCCCTGCCCGGGGCTGAGCCCCCAGCGTGGGCAGCAGGGCAGGGGGGATTCTGCCCCTCTGCCCCTGTGCTCAGCTGAGAGCCCACCTGCAGAGCTGCCCCAGCCCTGGCTCCAACAGCACAAGGACGTGGAGCTGCTGGAGCCAGCCCAGAGGAGGCCCCGGAGCTGCTGCCAGGGCTGGAGCCCCTCTGCTCTGGAGCCAGCCTGGCAGAGCTGGGGCTGTTCAGCTGCACAAGAGAAGGCTCCAGGGAGAGCTCAGAGCCCCTGCCAGGGCCTCAAGGGGCTCCAGGAGAGCTGCACAGGGACTGGGGACAAGGCATGCAGGGACAGCACACAGGCAATGGCTTCCCCTGCCAGAGGGCAGGGACAGGTGGGAGATTGGGAACGGGGAATTGCTGGCTGGGAGGGCGGGCAGGCCCTGGCACAGGGTGCCCAGAGAAGCTGTGGCTGCCCCTGGATCCCTGGGAGTGCCCAAAGTCAGGTTGGATGGGGCTTGGAGCACCCTGGGCTAGTGGAATGTGTCCCTGTCCATGGCAGGGGTTGGCACTGGACCAAACCTACTCTGGGATTAGAGGAGAGCTCTGTCTCCTTAACAAAAAAAAAAATTAAGTGAGCTAGAATTTAATCCTAGCATTCCTCCATCATATTCCCGCTGATCTCAACCACACCTTCTCTGAGTCTAAAATAAATACAATTTTGTTTCCCACACATCAGCATCCAGCATATAAAGACATAACCTAAACTTTGTGTGGTACCCCAAGGCTTTTTTTGCTTGTTTTCTCTTTGCAATATCCTGTTCAACAGTGCCAAATTACTAATTATAACACAGAACACTTAATCTAAATCCATTTTAGGCAGTTTTGCTCATGTGTGCAGGAGGAGTGCTGTATTTTTGACAGCCCTTGTTATTGTGGGGATTTTTTTTTTTTTTCCCAAAGCAGCTTCGCTGTCAGGTGGCCCCTCATAGAGGAGTGCACAGTGGTGGGTTTTTTTGCTGGTACAGGGTAGGGTAGGTGAATGGTGATCACCTGCAACATGGCATGTCCAGCAAGGAGTCATCAGCACATCAGGCACGACCTAGGAATCCAAAATTCACACTGGAATTTAAACTTGTTTCAACAAACATAACAACAAACATCAAAATAAACTTCTTGGATTCCATGTAGAAGGCCTAAACTAGGGATTCACTTCAATTCAATTCAATTCAATTCAATTCAATTCAATTCAATTCAAAAAGTCATGGCAGCCATTTGAGATTTCCCTGTGACTACTTAAATCTTTTAAAGCTATGAGTAAAATACTTACTTAGAACAAGCAATTTGGACACAATTCTGTGTTTGAATTACTGAAAACCATCACTCATTGTTGTCTGTGTTTCCTTGGGCTGGTGGCTTATGTTCCAGCCAAAGGTTGGGATCTTGGGTTATATTAAGCTCCTAAAATAAACCCCATGAATGTCCTTCAAAACAGTACTATACAGTACTAAAATGAAAAAGGTTCATAGATAGCCATATTTTATGGTTGTATTTTCCATATAGAGAATATTAAAAATAAACACAGATGTTTTAATAAATCTCTGGCCACTTGTCACAGTGGTGTGTTAGGATTTCCCTTCTGCAGTGAAGAGTTAAAGAAATTTACACATCCCCTGGGACCCCTTTTCCTGTGGGTTTTACCAAATCTGAGGAGAACACGAGTTACAAAGAGAGCTGGGCAGTTTCTTAAATTCTCTTCTGTTAACATTCAGTGCTGCACAGAAAGGGCAGATGTGCTTTCAGGCATTGCTCTTCCAGGGACTGACTGGAATTCAGTCTTTTTGGGTACACTGGAATCCATTGAGAGCCCACAGAAATCTCATTTTGATTGCACAGACACAGCATTCGTATCAGCATTGCACTGACACCTTGAGAAGAGGGAGGGAGGCAGTACTGGCGTCTCTTTCTAGTATGAAATTAAAAATTCCTCTCTTTTCTTAGACCAGGTGTGTGCTTTGCGTGCTGCACCACTCTCACATCCTGTTATCTCCCTGGCAGATTCAGTGCAGTACACTCCTGGCACATTATTTCAGATTGTGGCATTCCTGAGACACAAATTTAGCACTGATCAGGTTATAACAGGACAATTGGATATGTTATTCCAGGTAACAGACTGTTCAGATTCTTCTTCTATCCCACATTTTTCACACTGTTCTTTTTTTTTTTTTTCTAATATCTACAGAAAGTATGAACCTACTTTAGAAGAAGGTTGGCTGTCCTAAGGGTTAACCTGCTAAACTAAAAAAACAGTCTACACTTACCCTCTTGCAATCAAATCAAGACAAAATAGTGTTTTACCTTAAAGACAGGATCCAGAACTAGCTGGCAGAATGCCCTCAGCAACTTCTTTCCATCTGGGCTAGAGGCTGATTTACTGAGTTTTCCAATTGCTGGATCAAAATATCTGAAGAAGATGTTTATTTTTACTCATCCAGTTTGAACTCGCGGAGTATCCACTTCCCCTGCAAACTTCCACTCAGTTACTTTTAAAATAAAGCTTTGCAAAGTTTCACATTTAAGCAGAGATTCGAATAACAGAGGGTGGCTAATTTCAATATAGAATAACTACTAGAAGTCTGTGGAGGCAAAGGATGGCATTTTGCTAATTTAGGTGATTGATTGATTAATTGATTTTACGATAAACACTTTGCATTTTGCCAGGTTGAACAGGGTTTGGAGCAACCTAGTCTAGTGGGAGGTGTCCCTGCCCTTGGCAAGGCCTTGGAGTAGATGACTTTTAAGGTCCCTTCCGACCCAAACCATTCAGGGATTCTTTGATTTCTTGGCTTTTACAGGGAAATAGGCACTTAAAGTAACTTTGCTATCAAGAATTCTCCTAGTCTAGCCTGCTATCTCTAACTGCCTTTTGAAGCCTTGCTAAAATCATTTGAATAAGATAAATCCTGGAGGAACCCGTGAGCTACATGAGTCAAGGTGGGTCAGTTTATTATAAGGCACCAGAATACAAGCAAATACATTCAACTTTCACACCTGTGTAAATCATTCTGTTAACAGCAAGCTGTGTACACAGCTAATAGCAAATCGACCCTGTCGATTTCAACAATTTCTGGTTCGTTAAATTCACACAAATACTCAGTGGAATCATAAGACTGGATTTGGTCCATCATCTTGTGTTTGTACATTAATTTTACCCATGCAGGCCAGTGAAATCATTTAGGTTCTGAAGCTGTGAATCTTTTCTCTCTGCTCTTACAGAGGAGAGAAGGCACAGGCAGAATATCTACATGACAAGAATTTTCCTTTCTCAGCATCGCAGTTTAACACTCAGATGTTTAAATATTTTTGTTGCAGGAGTTCCAGACTCCCTCCTGGGGCTGCCTGTGGGAGCTCAGCCTAGCAGAATCACTTGTATGCACCGCTGACATCCTCAGAGTGTCACTGTGGTATCTCAGCATGGATCTGCAGCCTTCCCTCTGCTTCCTTTCCACCCCAGAGGCTTCTCACCGTCTCTTCCACTTCATTTCAAGCTCAACCGCAGCTTTGAAGCAAGAGTCTCATTCCATACGGTGGGAATATTTATAACAAAGGTTAAATTGAAACTTGAGAAATGTATTTGTAAAGCTCTGAGTAGGATCTGGAGGATGATTGCTTTGTGATGAGTGTTAACTGAGTTGCTAGTGAACTTTCTCTGGCATTTAAAACAGAGGTGGCTCATTCCTGCCACACAGATGGAACTGGCCTGACTTAAGAGTGGCTGAGATCCATGGAATATAAGAATCAGGGTAAAATCCTATCTGAGAGACCTTTGTTTCAGTAACTAGGTAAGCTGCAGTCAATTTTAGCTGTAAAACAAGGCAGTACAGGAGAATTCCATCTGAACAAAGGGAAACAGGACTCAAAACTGGTGAGAAAGTCAGTCTTGTACCTCTTTGCTGAAAAAAATAGTATCTGCACAATTCCTCACCTTAACAGCTGGATGACCAGAAGAAACTTCCAATTGACTTTGCTTTTTTATTTTACAGTTCTCAGCTGCAACACCGGAAATACAGTTTGTCTTTTTTTCCAACTGTGCTTCCAGAGGTATCCAGCACATTATCATATAATTACTGATAGAAAAACATGAGACTTACATCTTCATATCAGAACAGAGCAAATGAAGTATCTTCTCAGTCAGGAATAGCAGAAAGGCCACGTTTCTTGTTGTGTAGGTGACAGAAGCAGCAAAGTGAGGCACAGAAAGCCAATCTTACAGATTTAAAGACCCACAGCTCCCCTTCAGCAGTTTGCTCCAGGCAGATGTCTGACGTTTGCGGTTTGAATGACACTGAAAAACCACCTTGAGGGTTCATATTTTGTCACTAGAGGATGACCTGCTTTGTGAATTCTCCCTTCCCACCCAGTTGCTTTCACTCCCCAGTTGTTTGATCTGAAATAACATCCCCCCAAAAAAAGAACATGGGGCAATGAGGGGGAAAGGGGACTGAAGAATGAGTCTGAACTGCCATAAACATATGCAATTATTTTGCTTCAAGGCTGGTACTCTCCAAAACTGGGTTTCAACCACAGCAGTTTTTATATCTTCTTTACCATAATATCACTCACTGGTCCAGTTTCACCTTCTCCATACGTGGGAATGGTGGCAGTGAAATTTTCCACAACATTCTGGTAAAGTTCCTCCAGCTCCAGCTGCAATCCCAGCAAAGAATGGTCAATTTTGTTCATTGTCAGTATGGATTTGATATGTTCTGCAATAGCCTGTCATGGAACTGTCTCTGTCTGTACACAAAACCCTTAATAAAATATAACCACAATTAAAACTGGTATTATATATGGTCAAGACCTCTAATCTGCTTGATAGACTGGTGAATGGGAAAGTCAAACTGGTACCAAAACCCTCATTCTCAGTTGCCTGTACTTTTCTAATGGAAGGAGAAGAGAGACAGGAACCTCCACTCTCCAGGATTTTACTGTAAGATCGACTTTATTTCCTGCATTTCTACATTATTTCCTTAATTCCTACACACTTGTATTTACTCTACATTCAGCCCACAAGATGGATATGGAGTGCTACAATCTCCTAAGATAGAGGAAAAGCTATGGGCTAAAAATGCATGTCAGAATTCATATCATTAGAAGTTAAACTGTTAGAGAAACAAGCTTCCCCCATCACTTATGATTTTATTTTTTCCTTAAGAAGATAAAAGTAAAATACACTGAGTTCTTTCCAGCTACAGAGCATGTTTACCTGAAACAGTCAGTCACAACAGGGGCACCATCAGTGACAGGAGGGTTGCTGTGAATTCAGAGAAGAAATCGACGTTTCCAGGGAAGCCAATTAAGTTAATAAGAAAACTCAAACCATCCCTGAACTGTCTGATTAAGGCCACGGTGCTGTCTGAGAGTCTACAATTCACAGAAATAAGAGAAAAAAATAAAAATAATAAATTAATAATATATTATTATAATATTAATAATTAATAATTTAATTTTCTGCCAATTTTATAAATTGCATTGGTTGAGCAATTACTGTGCCAACACAGTTATTCTGCCAATACTTCTTAATATACTTCAATATTTGAATTTCTAAAGTTATTATGATCTAAAATTCTGCTTTTGGTGTAATTAATTTTTATTCTTATTCAAAACCAACACCCTGACCTAATAGTCACAGCATGACATCACTTTGAGACACTTGTAGAGCAATGCTCCAATTCACTTTAAAGTATACTCACTTTAAAACTTTGCAGTTGCAGACCTCAAATATAGAGGAAATAAAAAGGTGAAGCCTTCCAGAGTAAGAAATCCATGAAAAATGAAGGATCCTATTAAGAAACTCTCCAAAAGCATCTTCCTCCATACTGAGGAGCAGGTGGGAATGGTCGGTGGGTACCCAAAACTGCTGAGATTTCACTATGAGGACTGTGAGCTTCTGTTCTGTAGTGCAGAGCCTGAGGCACATGTCAACTTAAAAAAGATCTGGCGAGAGGCAAGGCTTTCAGCAGAGCCCTCTTCTGTCTTCAGGTTTTAAAGAAAAAGACAGGAAGAGAAGATACAATCAGAATTTACGTAGATTCAGTTATGACACATCTTTCTTGCTCTTTTTTTGTGTCTGTGAATCAGGTTCCTCAAGCTCTGGCTGAAGAAATCACGCTCTACACACCGAGGAGTCTGACAAGGTTGATTTGTTCTGTTCTACTGTGAAATTCACCCTGAGGAGGGAGGAAAAAATAATCAGCTATGGCTTTCTTTCAAAGTATAAAAATTATATGAAATTTTAAAGTTTTACTGTCATTAAATTCACAACCTAAAGAGGAAATGAGGCTGCTCATGATTTTAAGCTTAGTATTACAAATATCCATTCACATTTTTGGCATGTTTGTGTGAGTACAAAGAGCAGAGGCACAACTTAAAATACACCCCTGGTTTTGTACCACCACAGAAAATGAAGAACCCACTTGCAGAGACAGAACAGCTCATCCCTTCCAAATGTTCCAGGAGGGTTTGGTGCACACAGCTGAGAGCTGCAGCCATCTCCAGAGCTCCATCCTTCTCCTCTCCTCTCCTCCCACCTCTGCTCCTCGCTGTGCCAAGCCCTGCTCCCGCTCCAGCTCCCCATCTCCCAGGATCTGAGCTCTCCCAGGTGAGCCTCTCTTCCCGGCCTCCAGCACACCCTGGGTTTCCTCCTTTTGGAGACAAAACACCAGATCTAGAAACTGGTGGTCCAGCTCGGCTAAAAACCTCTTAAAAACCATTACTGAGCCAAGTGCAGAATTTTTAGAGCCCCTTTCACAGATTATGCTGCTGAAATAAATAGTTCTTATTTCCATAATTCTTCTACCTCTTGCTAAGAGTATTTTCCCTCTTTCAGCTTGTAAAAAAAGAAAGGAAAAAAGAAATCTTGACCCCCAGAAGTGCTGGTATTTATCTGTTAAGTACATGAGACACCTTGGCAAAGACAGGTGAGATGTTTCTAATCTTGGCCTGTCTCAGTCTGTCACAAGCACCTTTAATTGGTTATTCCTGCAAATCCCCTTAATGCAGGAAGTGCTTCACAGGGACAGGGAAAAGGACAGAAGTGGGAGGGAAAAATGAGAGAGAATAGCAAACAAACAAACACAGAAATCCCATGTTACAGCAGTGGTTTGTACTTGTTGATCAAGTGAAGAAAAGTACCCCACAAGAAACAACTAAATAGGTTTCTTGTCTGAGCTGGAGTCACAAATGACTGAAAAATCAAATTAAACATGTGTTTCTATTGCTACACCAACAAAAGTTTCCAACACAGCTGGAGTGCTAATGAGCACGTCTTCCTGCAAGGAAAAGATATTAATTTAAAATATCAACCATCACAGCTCAAAATATAATTAAATGTAAGAGACAAAACAGGATTATTTTGTACGTGGACAGATACACTGCAGATATAAATTACGGCGTGTTCTCTTACTAACTTTGGCTCTTTAATTCACTTCTTTTAATTGTATGTTTTCTCAGAAATTGCTACTCATTAAAATAGCCAAGTTCTGTTTGGAAATGAGAAATATCTAAGCAGCAGCCTGGCCTCTTCACCCAAAAATGTGTTATTTCCCCACAGTCCTTTTCATTTCTAGTTTCTTTCCTACTTAAAAGTCCGTAGAAAACAACCAACCAACACCTCTCTCTTTTGCCACCAAGGGAAACTAGTATAAACAAGACAATTTTTACTGTATGTTTACATTTTTGTCAGTGATCCACCTCATATGAAGGTACTTAATTTCTGAATTTGACTCATTGGGCTATTCTTCAGCTTAATAAAGAAACATTTATATTCCTTTTCCAGAAAGTTCTACAGTCTCCTGGCACCCAAAGTCTCACTCACAGCAACACTTACATACTTCTTCTGAACTTTGAACTATTTATTTCTTCTCTTTCTTTTCCATTTGCAGATGGCACCACCACTTTTCTACTTTTTCCTGTGTTTTAAGTTGTGCTGTGCTAAAAAAATCTAAAATCAACTCTTAGCAAGAATTAAGTATAGTGCCAGAAGTGTGCTATGTACACTTGTTTCTTAATGCAAATAAATACCTAAGCGTTGAGAAATGTACCTACCTGCTCTTTGTTCTTCCTAATTGTACACTTTCTTAATGGTACAACTGAAATTTGCACCCAATAAATATTTAGCTAGAAAAGATAATTGCATTTGGAACTGAAACTTTTCCCATTGTCTTCAAGTTTCTACCACATTTATACGCACTGCCACACTGTGGTTTTCTTTTGGGACAAGGAGCAGAGATGGCCACAGCTGTTTATTTTTATTTCCTATTTTAAGCCTCCTACAAGTGTCCATTTACACTAATTCTAAATGTAAACATCGTGGACATATTATTTCAACAGGACTGGTTGTTATCCTGTGGCAGAAACTTCAGGATTATGTATCAATAAATGCTGTCCACTTCCAAACATTTTATTTACCACTTCATTTACACAAATTCCAGAACAGGCCTGGACATGTGCACTGCTCTGTAAGAGAGAAAAGCACAGGCAGCACAGTTTTTTTTGGTCTCAAATACAATTGAAAACACAGATTCAGACTGAAAATTAACAGTGACTCTAATTTCAAGTGATTCTAATTGAAGAGCTGTTACAGAATTTCTGTTCTGCTGTGTCAGTCAGCAACCAGATCAAAGGTATCTTGCCATGAAATGCTTCCTGCAGAGGGGTTAAGATCCTCTGGGTGCTCCAACAAGCAAGAAATTAATGTGGTGAAAGCAGTACCTGTAGAAGGGAGAAACATCACCACTTTATTAAAGACAGAACTTCACTTTTTTTCCCAAAACTCCCAGGTTTCATGGCCAGTATGGGCAGAAAATGACCTTCCTTCCTTTTAACTTCTAGCTGACATTTGGGTAGCTCACATTGCAGTGCTGCCAGTAATGCCTCCAGACTAGACTTTTTCTGCAAGGCATCTTTTCCTCTTAAAGATGTTGAAATTCTTATTGTATTGAACAATTACATGCTTCACCTCAGAAATAAATATCCTGAAAGCCAAAGAAAAATGAGAACACTTACAAAAGCTGACATGGGTAACAAGAATGTCCATTTCAATAAAAAGTAACATTAATACAAGGAAAGACTACAAGAATTTGAGAAATAATTTAAAAAGGGGAAGAATTTTAATGGCATTAATTCTCAAGAAATGCAAAGGTGTGCAAGCATCTGTTATCACTAGAATAAAAACAGACTCAAAATGAATGAAACATATTATGAGAACTGCAGTGATTTAAAGGAATCATAGACTCAGAGAATCCCAGAATGGTCTGGGTGGGAAGGGACCTTAAAGCTCATCCAGTTCCACCCCCTGCCATGGGCAGGGACACATTCCACTATCCCAGGTGGCTCCAAGCCCTGTCCAACCTGGCCTTGGACACTTCCAGGGATCCAGGGGCAGCCACAGCTGCTCCGTTCAGCAAGGACTGATAGCGGGGGAGAGCTCTCCTTTGCTTTTAGTTAATTTTTAGCTAGCTGAGGCAGAGAAGCTCCCTGGACTGTGGTTTTTCTTTTTCTTGGAACTGTTCAAACCTGCTCTGCACTGAAAATCCAGAAGAAGACCAGGAGCTCACACCTGTGGCCCATGGAGCCTGAGACGCAGCATTTTCCAGTGCCAGAGGGACTGATAAGGCACTGAGTGAGCCGAGCTGAACCCCACAAAAAGGACTTTCTGAATTTGCCATTTCTTCAGAACAGCGAGAGATATTATTGTTTAATATTCATTTTTTTTTCCTTGTGAATATTTTGCTTGCTAAATAAACAGTTTTTTCCACTTTTCTCCATGGGAATATTTTCTCCAATCAGTTGGCGGATGGGCCACTTGAATCTGCTTTCTAGAGGGATCGCTTTGGAAGTTTCCTCCCAAATGTGCCCTAAACCAGGACAGGAGCCTTTCCCTGATGTCCACCCTGACACAACTCCATGCTGTGGTGTTCACTGGTCTGCTCCAAGGGACCCCCCTTGCAGGGTTTTCCCTCTGTTTAGTTTTGATTCCTGGCTTGGAGCAGGTAGTCAGTGCTGTAACCCCCCATTAGTTACCTTTAAAAACGAGTTAAATGACTGCTCGGTTCCGTGTTGGAACGCAGGGATGACACCGAGTCCCTTTAAAAATAAGTCACTGTCGTGGAAGGCAGTAAAGTAATAACAGCACTTCACGTTTCTAATGCAGACTTTCATCCAAAAATGCCTTTTAGAAATATTAGGTAATTATATTGTCAAGCACAGAGTGAGTGTGTGAATGACTTCACTGAAAAGCACCAACTTCAGGGACCAAGCTAAGGGAACATTTATACAGTAATACTTCCAAAGAACTGAAGGTCAGGAAAGATGAATATCAAATCAAGCATATTATTATATACAAAGCACTATGAGTGGGATAAATGGTTGTATCAGCCCTATAGAATGAAAGATCCTTCTTAAAACCCCCGTCAGCCTTGGGTGTGGAAAAATGCTGCTGCAGCTTTCCACAGAGCTGGCAAAAGAGAATTTGCAGGACTTGGTTCAACTGGATGAGGCTTAAAAGCTTAATATGATTAAATAAGTTTAAGATAACAAAATACAAAATAAACGAGCATGCACTCAAAGAACATCAGAATGCAGGAATGTGGAAATTCTGGCCTGCAGTGTTTTTTTTTTTATTAAATAGCAATTTCAGTGGTCATAAATGCTCAGCCTGGAGTTCAAAATTACATGTTGCCTCAAGGGCATTGTTCATTTTATTAAAAAGCAGGTATTAGTTGCACCGTGCTCCTCAAAGCAGTGCCATAACAGAGGAAAAGCTGGATCTGAGCGCTCCAAACTCTCTTTGGCCAGACAATTAACAACTTCACATTGAGCAGGCTGTGAGCCCTGCATATTTGATGCCTTGTCAGCACTTGTATTAAAGACAAAATAATCTAAATAACTAAAGTCCTTTATTTGGCCAAGAAAGAGAAGGGCTCTTTAGTTCATCTCCTTCCCCTGGACAAGAGGAAATGTTCACATGACACTTCTCTGTCAGGCTTTTCCTGCCCAAAGGCACATTTTTCTTTCAGCTTATCTTTGAGGGGTTATGAAGCAGATATGGAATAGTTTCCTTTAAACAACCTGGTTGTGTCACAGCAGAGGGAAAGTACTGTTGTTTTGTTCTGAAGAGCTGAGCAGCGCTTGTCAGGGCCTTGCTTGTGCAGTCTGAACTTCAGCTCTGCGCACAGTTCTTTGTCAGCATGAAGAGTCCTTTCCGAGGACTTGATGTCTGGTAACAAAACCAGCTTTTCCTTGTGTTTGTGTGCCTTTAAATGCACAATTTTTGGACCATTTTGCTGAGCCAGTGCTCAGGCACAATCCTGTATATATAACTGAAATTTATTTTCCTCTGGCTTTTATGCCTTTCCAATTTATGCCAATCTGTGCAGGAAAACAAAGCTTACAGAAGTGTTGAAAAGTTTCCAAGTTAACAGGTTCCTGGAAAAAACAACCCAGTGTACACTGGCATGCCATTATCATGGGCATTTTATTCTTTTTTGACCTCTATTCCATTTTAAAATGACAGCTCTTCCACAAATTGTCTTTCAGGTTGTTCCCTACCTACAAAAAAACCTCCTTACAGGTGCTAAACATTCCTCTTCCCACATATGCCTTTTTTTTTTTTTTTTTTTTTTTTTTTTGCTAAAAGTATGCTCTTTTGTGTTTCTGGAGCAATTACTGTCCTTATTCTCTCCTCCACAGCATCGCCTTCAGCCCTGGATGTGGAGAGTGCTGTACTGAACCCCCTCCCGGCTGTATCTCCAATCAATATAATCATGTAAATTGTTCCTGAAGAATGAAAGAGCTGTGTGCAATTCAGCACACATTTTAAAGGCAGAAGGGAAATTGAAGAGACATTATTTTTGTGCTTGCCTTCTGCCAGACTTGATTTCTTTAATATGCTGGGGTTTTGCTTAGGAGGAGAATCTAAAATGGTTCTGTGTAAGTGATCAATTGTTCTGTCTTTAGAGCACTGTAAATAAGTGCAGACCAGCAATTCTGGAGGATTGGAAAATGTTGAAAATAGAGGTTTGTCAAAGGGTAGCTGAGGCTTTATGAGGAGAAGTTGGTTCAAACTGTACCCAGTATTTTATCACCATTGTACAGAGGGTACAAAGACGCAGAGCCCTTATTCAGTAACAAATATTAGAACAGTTAAAAAATTTCTTGCTAGTTACCAGATGTGTGGCAGGAGGTGCCATGATGGAACGGGGGGAGCCATTTCCCATGGAGTTTTAATCCATTTTCACTTACCCAGTTTTGTGCTGGATCCACCCTTTCTCATGCACATATTCAGATTTTTCCTGTGCGATTCATTTTGGTCTAGGTTCTACTTTCTATTCAATTGAGATAAATAGGTTTGCCTTGCTCTGTAGTGCATGGAGTACTTGGTTTTCCATGCCTTGTCTATTCAAATAAATTTTGGTAACATTCAGTGGCTCAGAGGATGGTGTTTCTGAAGTTTATTGGTACTTTATGGGCTTGTGTGGACAGGCAGGACCCTCTCTGGCTATCACCCAGGGTAGCCAAGCAGAAGACAACTCAATTATCATTACTCTGTAGTTTCCACATCAGTGCTGCCTCAGATCTTGAGAATTCCAAGTACATCTGAAGAGTTCAAGTCTGCCTTCACCTATTTGTACATAGGTGACTTTGCCCTGAATAATTCAAATTTGAGCCCTCCCTGGATAAAAATGGCACAGCCTTTGCTTAAAATGTATTTTATTCCGTAAATCAAATGCATTGACTAAAATATTTTCTCATTTACAGTATTTTCTCATTTGCATTATTAAAGCACTGCAGTTAACCAAGATTGATCTGCAGCCTATTTATTTTATTTACCAACTGCATTTCTCTATACCTACCACTAACAGCTCTGAGGGATCCTTTGAAGACAGAAGGTTTTATTTCACTATATTACCTGTTTGAATTTCTAGTAATGATGCATAACTTTATTACTAAGTCAATCTACAACAAAATCTTTTACTCTTATAAGATACCTGATGGGGGCAACAGCTTATCTTCACATACTCTCAGGGAGCAATCCTGCAGTGCTGGATCTCAAAATACTCAAATTATTTACCTCAAAAATACTCAAAATGGTATTGTAAATCTTCTACTTTACAAGATCCCTGTGTGAATAAAAGCCTGTGATGGATAAGTTCATGGGAGCAAAAAGGTACCTGGTCAACAGAGTGTTAGAAAATATGCACAACTGATGACAGTAAACCTCATGCAGAGAAGAAAAAGTCTAAAATTTTTAAGTTTCAGGAGTGGGAAAAGAAAATTGTGTTAGTTGTAAGTTGAAGTTGTTTGGCATAATAATCTTTGAAAAGCAGTGGATAATTTTAGCTCCCAGCATTTGGGATTTTCCAGGGCAGCACTGAAAGTTTCCCTAATCTGTTGCCATAGGATTGGTTTTGGGTTTTGGTTTTTTGTTTGTTTGTTTTTTTGTTGGTTGGTTTTTTGGTTTAATTTGGAAACCTGTTACTTCAAGCAGCTTGTGTGTTTGAACATTTGAGCATGGAACTTAATTTAAACTTGATAATCAGGTTTATTTTATATAGTTATAGATTAAGTGTGACTTTAACTTTTCTTTCCCACGGAGGCCTTTTTTTCTACCAGCACACCAGTCCTTTAAAGGTATTAATCAGAAAATTGTTGCTTTTTTTGCGATGATTTTTTATTTTAAATTATGCACTGGCTACAGTCAAGCAATCTCCTTGAATTTTGCCTTCATTTCAGAATCACCTCTGTCCACCTCACAAAATATGAGGCATTTGACAGAGATATATTCCTTGGAGGCCTTACTTAGGGATGGAGAGAGACAGGCACTTCAGGAAGGCATTTCAGCTTCTTGTTTGCCTGTGATGTGTTATGACTGAATGACAAGGAGGATGTGCCACATGATATTATTTCTGCTCCTTCACTGGATGCTGTGCAAGAACATCTGATATTAATTCTAACACACAAAAGCAGCACATATGATCTTCAAAAGTGCTGCATTTATTCAGTTTTCCTTAAATCAGTGGGATCGCTCTTGTCATTTTAAGCAGTTTGCCCCCAAATGACTGTTTTTGAAAAGCTGTAAGAAAAAGAGTGCTAAGCAAATATAATTATGTGTATATTTGAAATGGATTGTGTGATCATTTGTGCTAGTGAAACACATTTGCTTGTCTGCCTGGACCAAACGAATGAGTAGGTAAGTCATCCAAGCTTATTTAGAGTTTAAGGCCGGCCTCATTAAAAGGCATCTGACTACATTTGGGAAACAAATGGAAGACATTACTGAAAATTTACATAATTTCTTTGCCAAAAGGTCCCTGCTTGTGAATGAAATTAACAATGCTTCCTTATCTTAAAATAATGTATTATTATAATATATTTTACAGTTATGTATGACTACTTTTAATTGTAATATTCCATATAGTGAAATGGATGGAGAAGTAGTTCTATGTTACCAAAGATTCAAAAGGGATACATTTTAGTGTTCATTCAATTGTGGTTGCAAAAGACAATGAAAAAGAAGCGAAAGCACAAGGAATGAAGTGTTTTTCTGCTTCAGGAAGGACGCAGGCAGATTTTCCACAGTGCATTAAATAAGGGCTACCACTCAGCCTTTTGGTATATTGAGAACATCTGCCAAATTGCACTGGGAAGATCGCATTCTGTTTATCTGGGAGCAGGATGTGTTCTGTGATGGATTGAAGGGAGGGGTGTGGGCCAAAGTGGCCGGGCAAGGAGCCTGTCCCGAGCAAGGCCCGTGCAGGGCTCAGCAGGCATCCAGGGTGCTCCACCAGCAATGAGCAGTCACGGGTGAACCCCTGTGCACAGGTCTTGAGATATCAAAGGAATCCATGAGTCTTCATTTTTCAGGAAATGAACAGATTAAGACTGAAAGCTCCCAGGCTGAGCCAGGCCCAGCAGCCATGTTCCCTCAGCTCATGGAAGGCATTGAGGGGCTGGAGCGTGTCCAGGGCAGGGAACGGAGCTGGGAAGGGGCTGGAGCCCCAGGAGAGGCTGAGGGAGCTGGGAAGGGGCTCAGCCTGGAGAAAAGGAGGCTCAGGGGGGACCTTGTGGCTCTGCACAGCTCCTGACAGGAGGGGACAGCCGGGGGGGTCGGGCTCTGCTCCAGGGAACAGGGACAGGAGGAGAGGGAACGGCCTCAGGCTGGGGCAGGGGACAGTCAGGCTGGACATCAGGAGGAATTTCCCCATGGAAAGTGTTGTTAAACATTGCAATGGGCTGCCCAGGGAGGTTTGGAGTGCCCATCCCTGGAGGTGTCCAAGGAAGGCCTGGAGGGAGCACTCAGTGCTCTGGGATGGTGACAAGGTGGACATCGGGCACAGCTGGGACTGCATGGTCTTGGAGGTCTTTGCCAACCTGAATGATTCTGTGGCTTAGTGGTAAAACCACTGCGGCCACTTTAAAATCTGTGATGGAGGAGTGGAAGGACTTGGAAGCCCAGCTGGATCAGCTGCCTGGGGCAATCTCTGGTCACAGCCTGTACATGCAGATGTGCCCCTTTGAGGCAGAGGATGTCACAGGGCTAAGTTTGGGGTGGCCAGAGGAAGGGCAACCTCACTAAAGGGAGGTGGAATAACCCTTCACAATTATATTAACCGAGGCTGGTGAAATAAGAACAGAGTCTCACCACATTCCTCTCATACCCAGTGGTGGTATGGGCTGGTGAGACTTGTAATAATCAACTTTATGCAGGTTTTCTTTTTAAATATAGCCCTCTTCTAGCAGAAGTGATCAACATACCTCTTTCAGAGCTACTGTGAAAGGAGGTGAAAATGATTACTGTTACAATAACATCGCTGTTAAAATATTTCTGCTTACCCAAATGATGAGAAGGTAGTTATAAGAGCTTTTTGTATAGTTTCTTATTCTTACATCTTTTAACATAACTACTGCTTCCCTCACCCAGCTGCAGTCATGAGCAGGTTACTGTAATGCTGAATATGCTCTCAGTAAAAAAATGGCATTTTAAGACTGACTGTAATTAGGGGTAAATAACTGTTGTTGTGCTGAATGTTTGCTCCTGTCAGTTCTTTACAAAGCAGTGTTTTTCATTTCATAAGCAGAAGGATGGTTTTTGTAAGGTCACACTTCCAGGACACTTTTTAGTGTCCCTGCCATAACTGTGAGGCACCAGGTTTCTGCAGAGCAGGCAATTTTTCAGTGATGCATGAGATGAAGTAGTACACAAGCCATGCCTTCAAATTTTCATTTGGTCATAATACCAACAGGTCAATCGACTTGTTTTTGTCATTAGTAAGAATAGATAGGAAGATTTTTTTTCATCCTTGGGTTGAGCATGTTTCATAATCAAATGTTCCTTTAAAGCTGGGAAATAACATTAACATTAGGAAAATAAAAAAAGAAAAAGGAACATTTTCTCTTCTAGGCACTGCCATATGTCTTTCCAGGTGGAAATACAACAGGGTGCAGTAAGGCAAGGATTGTGCAGGGCCCCTGTTGTGCTTGGCTGTTGGAAAGCATATGGTGCAATAATGTTCCAGTTCTGACTGTGAATTTTCCTTCTCTTGTCTTCTCTGGCAAATATGATTGTTCTGATGTGTATTCAGCTTTCCTGTTTGTGGCTAGGAATAGTGTGTTCCTCCATCTTCAAATGTACCTGTAAGATCAGATCCCACTTTGGAGAAAATCCCAGAAGAAAAAGAGAAAAGGTATGAAAACTTTTCTCACTAGTTGTTTGAGCCACTTTTACAATGTTGAAGAGTTTTCAGAGGTTTGGATTTCACCAGCCTTAATGGAGACTTTAGGATGCTGAAATTCCAGGAGAAGGAAAGAATTGAAAGAAAACAATGCTGGTCCTCAGGCAGTTTTTATGCCCTTGCAATAACACAGACCTGCAGTTGGCTTGGTCTCAGTGCTACCTTCCTACCCTTGGAGTTGATTGCTTGGGAAGTGTTGCATTTTAGAATTTATTGTTTGTTGTTCAGGTTTCTCAGTAGACTCTTCAGGCCGTGATGCTGCTGAAGTTTTAGCACTAACCTGAGCAGGCCTGTCATCCTGTTCCCCTCTGCTTGGCCAGGCATGCCAAGAACTGCACAGCGAGCTTCTGTGTCCCCAGGGCCTTAATTTCTGTGGGATGTGCTGAAATGCTTTGGACACGTGTGTAACCAGAGATTATGGCAAAAAGCAGAAGCAGCTGTATTTGTTTCAGTCTCGTGCCTCAGGATCAGGTCAGCACACAGTACAGCTTCTGAGGAAAGCTGCTGCTTGTGGCTTCCGAGGAAAAAGGCATAAATCTTGGGCACATGGCAGTTTTGAAATAAGAAACTCATGCAGGGAAGTTAATCTGGAATCATAAGCAGTTTAATGACTGGCTTCTGTTCTGAAGATGGAGGGAGCTACCTGTCTCCAAAAATATCCCATTGTTATCTCCAGAGCTACTACCTCTATCATAACTGTGGGTATTTCCATTGTCCAGTCCTTTTTAAAAACCCTATTAAGCTATTGCCCTCTGTGATTTCTGTCTGCAGAAAATCCCTTGGAGCAAAATGAACTTCTCACAAAGTTCCCTGCACGTAGGGTATTTCTACACTAGGTTTCTGCACTGTGGTACGCAAACATTTGGAGGCCTCAAGGTGTGTTTGGCAGCAGGGCTGAAAGGAAATTGTGGGTACCTGTTTGGGCAAGGCTGTAACCTGTCAGCTTTGCAGTGTGGTTGTAGAATGGCTGTGACAGGCCTAAAATACTGAGTTCTTCACTATATTCCTAAAAACTAGCTGTGCCTCCATCTCTCTTCTTCCTCTACTTCTCTTTATTTCCTTCATGCCTGTTGTCCCCAGGGGATGAAAATGCAGAGTAATGCAAACTGACTCAAACTCAGAAACAAGTAGAGATGCAAACAAAGCAAATACTGCAGATTCTCTTCTTGATTGCAATCCGAGTTGTACTTCCAGGCAGTGACTTGTGAGTGTCACCCCGTGTCAGTGGAGCACATGGAGCATCCTTCAGATTGTTTATCTGTCCTGCTGCAGTTGTGCCTCTATAAGCTGGTTGAAGAATTTATGTTCCATCATCATCATCGCTGTGTTCTTGACAGAAAGCTTTCTTTTATTTCTCAAATGTTGAGCAGAGCAGAGGTGGCAGCGTCTATGAGAATGTCATTTGTGGCATTAATAGCAAAGTGGCAGCATCATCTTTATTTCCCAGCAAGTGTGTGCTCTATTAGCACTCTCCATGTGCTGAGGGCTTATTGTATTTTGTGTTTTAATGTTTTTGCTCTGGGGTCAGGGTGCTGCTCCACAACCAGCAAAAAAAGAAGGCAGCAAGGTTTTGTGAAGGTGACAATGGACACTGCTGTGTTGGTAGCAATATCCCTTGGAAGCAGTAGGACCTCATCTTCTCCCCGCTCAGAAGCACTGGATCTCTTTAGTAGCCTGTGCATGCACATTTACAGCATTTCTGAAATCAAAGCCTTTTGATCTGCTTTGTTTCCTTGAGATAAAACTCTCTGTGAGTTCTCACTCCTGAGATACTCAGTTTGAACTTGCCACTTCTCCTTGATCCTCAGGACTGGGTGAAAACGTTGTTCTCACTTTCTTTTTACTGCCTTTTCTGTGTGAGGAAACAAAATTTTATCCCTCATATTCCTATATATCCCATTGAATCCTACAAGTATATCTGGTTTGAGGGTTCTGAAAGCTAGAATATGGTACAGCTATTAATCTCACTGAGTTAGAGTCCAGATTTATTGGTGGATCTAAACAGAGAGAGTTGTTCAGAGCTTGGAGAAAGCATTCTCCAATTGCTTTTTAAGTCAAGTAAACTGTTAAATTATTACAGAATTGCAAAAGGCTGGTACAGAATTTCAGAGATCTGGCACAGAACTGTACAAGAAAAGGTATAGTCCTGCAAATGTAACTTTTCTTCCACAATCTTATCTGCATGAGTGTCTGTAATCAAGCTCACACATTCATCCAGCTTTAAAACTTCAAACGCGATTTGCGGTGCAAAATGTGATGTAGAGTTGATAAGGCAGGGACATTTCTCCAGAAGTCATCAGCAATCTGCTGTGAGTGCTCAGTCTCTCTGCAGATCTACACCCGAGGCTTTTTGCAGGAGCAGAAAAGTGCTTTGTGCAGTGTGTTAAACAAACAGCAGCAGTCAGTCCTCCGCTCAATCAGATACTAAGCTAATAACCCAGATTCTGAAAAATTTTAACCTGTTTTGTGCTGCCACTATACACACCTGAGTGGTCCCAAACAGGTCACTGTTGGAATCAAGTTGCTCATGAGGCAGTTTGCAGGATTACCCTGTAGATTAAATGTTTAACTAAAAATTATGCAGGTAATTTCTTTCACCAGCCCCCACCCCCCCCCCCCCCGTTGTTTTTTTTGTTTTGGTATTTTTTTTTTTTTAGTTTGTTTGGGTTTTTTTGTTGTTGTTATTGTTGTCGTTGTTATTGTGGTTTGGTTTTTTCTCTTTTTTTTTTTTTTTTTTTTTTGCTTTTTAGCACTCATACACATAAAAAGTTGCACGGATTTAAAATTTTAGATTTAGAATCATGCTATTTTGAGAGAAACACTCCCCTTTGAAAATGGTCTAAATGTTTCTTATGGATATAAAAATAAAGTCTCATAGAAGAAATGCTCCTTTGAGAAGTTTTATTGACTCCAGGGGATTTCAGTGCCACTGGAGTAACTGAAAGATCTGTTTCGAGGAAAGGCAAGGGATTTAGCTCAAGAAAGAGGCTTCCCTCAACACAAACAGCCGTTTCTTGTCACGTAAGAGAGAAAAGCTGCAAAAGAAATGGGGCGTCAAGTACAGAGTGAATAAAAGCGCTGCTTCTCTGCAAACATCCCTTGCAAAGTCTGGAGCAAAGGAGGGTTTTCCAGCTCATGATGCAAGAGCCGTGGGCTGGGCTGAAACTTGACATCAGGAGGAAATTGAAATCCAGCATTGGTGGAAGCTGCCTGTGATGCAGAGGTGAAGGCTGGATCTGGCTTGACAATTCGGGAGGAAAGAGGGGGATTCTTTCCAGAGAAGCAGGAGTCCATGAGTGGCAGTGGAGGAGAAATCAGAGAAAGGGGCAGCCTGGCAAAATAGGAGGGCAGCCACAGCATGTGTGGAAGGTAAACAAGGGGCAATTTGATTGCAAAGCGCCAGGTTCCTGCTGCTCTCCTAGTCTGGCTGGATTCCTTGCAGAGGGTATGTGCTGTTCTCTGCTCGGCACGTTTCTGATCCATTCCCACCTGGCTCCACAGCGATCTGCATTAATCTGAAAGCTGGGTTAAAAACTGTGAGTCAACTCCAAACACAAAGGAATTAAGTTTTTTCAAATGGTAATTTTTCTCTCTAAAATAAAATACCTTTATTATGTCAGGAAGTGGGAGTTCAGAGGCAGGCATGGCACATCTGTAAGATGCATGCGTGCTATGGGAGGGGGGAATTGAAAGCTAAAGATCTCTTGCAATTAGGTGCAAAACTTCACCGTGGACTTTAGATTGCTTCCTTTAGATGTGCTAGCAAGCTGCTAACACCTGCAGGTAATGGAGTTGCCAAAATCCTTGGAGTACTTGAGTAATTCTAATAGTAGTTTCATCTGTTAAGAGAATGGTGTGAATTGTAGGAGTAGGAAATAAAGAGGGATCATAATGGAGACTGGCTGTGTGATGAAGTGTAAACAAATCAGAAGTCAAATTAAGTCCTATTTAATCTGACTCAGAGCTGATTTGTCTCAACATGATTTCTGTGGGGTTCTAGGGTGTTTTCTCCTGTGCTACCTAAATAGAATTTGAGCACTGTGCAGATGCTGCCAAGTGAATCAAAGAACTGTTCATTTGAGCATGAGCATGAGTTTTCAGGGATGAGTGCTCAGGGTGTTTGCTGAGGCTGCAGGTCATGCAGGACCCCATCAAACCAAACAGCAGGGCAGGTGATCCCGTGTGGGGTGGAACTGGGAGGAAAAGGAACCCGTGTCTTGGCACCTGACCCCACGAATGTGACACTGGCTCTGTCCTTGGAGAAAGAGATTTAAGATATTGTTCTCTGGTTTCAAGTAAATCTCTTATCCAGGATCCATTATCCATTTTCCACCAGTTTGCTGGGAGATTGCAGTAATAAATCTTTCCATCACGTGCAGGGGAGGCTGATAGCAGCACTGCACCTCTCTGGCATTACACGCTCTAATTGCATGCGAGGTTTTCAAGGGTGCAGAGACATCATGGAAGAGAGAGAAAGACAAAAGCCAAGATTTCAAAAAAATGACCCAAAACCAAAAAACCCCAAAACCCAGACGGACCAGGAGCAGATCAGATAAAACGCAACAGAGAAAATGCAGCTTGTTTCATGGGCAAAAAGAGAACACTCAGCTATCCCTGCAAGTGTGTCAGAAGCCACAAACACAGGCTGCAGTAATTGCAATTAATTGCACTCCAGAGGGATGATGCAGCACCCACGGCCTATTACAGCTTTATTCTGAAGAACAAAATGACTCCCCAGCCACCCACTGGCCCCGTGCTCAGCACTGTTTGCCAGGAGGGTTATGCACATAGCTCCCTTCTCAAAAGACTTTTCCACAGGTGCATCAGTTTGAAGGATTTGATGGACTAATTATTTGTATTATTTTAAATCAACAGTAACCAAACAAGTGGATTTTTTTTGCTCAAAAATGATCCAAATTTCAGACAGACCACAAATATGCTTGGTTTAGGATCAATGTACAGAAGACCCTAAACCTGTTTCTAGAATAATTCTGATATTTCTAGAGCGTATCAATATGTGTATGAATCATGGTTTTGAAAAACTGCAACTATTTTCGATTAAGCTGTTTAAGGAGCACAGGGATTTAGTTTCCTCCAAATCTAAATCTCTGCTTTAGCAGAGTGATTTTCTTCTTGGCTGTTATTATGTTTATTTTAATATTAACTTATTTTTAGGCGTTAACTTCATATTTCAGGCATAAGTGTTTTTTAAAGTATTGAAAGCCAGCAGTGTTGTCTTGTCAGAAAAAAAAAAAAAAATGGGAATAGTCAGTATTTGCATTTATGTAGCATCTTCCCTCACAGGATATGGGAGTGCTTTCAAAATACCAAGTTACCCAAGACAAAAGGGTTGTGTGATAGCTACAGATCTATCACTGACTACAGTCAATGGAGTGAAGTAGGTGCACCCAGGAGCCTCAGAGCTCTAGGATTTACGTGGGAAAAAACCTTGGAAAAATGGAAAACAGCCTGTCTCATTAAATAAGTCAGCTGTTCATTCTGTGACCCTTGGTAGGACACTTTGGATGGCACCTAGGGAGCCATGCATGAAGAGAGGGACAAGCTTAAGTTGTTGCAAAGTTCCCAGATAGCTCAAGTCTCACTGTGTAGAGCTTCTAAAGACCATATTGTTAAAGGATTGCATTAGAATAACCCCCTTTTCTTGTTGGGTTTGATGAATTTACGTCTGCCTCATTTTCAGAACAGCTTTTACTTGGAAACTATTTTTTTAATTGGTATATGGGAGGCTTGCTAGGTCACTGAAAATGACAAAATAGAGGTGTAATCAATAGTCCATTTCTGGGAAAGAGTGAGCCAAAGGAGGTGATGCAGGGCAGGTGAATTGCTCTAATAGGATTCAGAGTCACAGAACAAGAAAGCTACTTTTTATTGTGTTTGCCCATCACCACCAGTTCTAACTCCTAGTGTTCATTTATTAACTTTCCAATTATTTCCCAAAGAAATAGGATGCAATTGCCTTACAAAACTCTCAAGACAGTGACTCTTGCTATTTGGGTATTAGGACATGCTGTAGAATACTTACATTTATTGATTATAACTCAATGCAGTCTCTGTTAGGAAAATTAGCTTTAATTAGTACAAAACCCCCACCTCACTAGTGTTCTCACTGAGCGTCTCTGGGTCTTACCAGCAAGGATGTGGAGCCACTGAGGAGCTTCCTGCTCCCTTTTCCAAGAAGAGGAAGAGAGGTACAGCTTCTGAAGTGAAATCTCACACTAATGTCTTTGACCTTTAAAGTCTGAACTTCTGGTGTGACAAGTTTAAATGCTAATAATATTTTTGGTGTTCTTAGTTACTTGTGTAGTTTCAGCAAAATGCCACTTTTTGAACCTCTAAGACTGGGCAGATGATAATTTCTGGTTTGTGAACTCAGTTATATATATCCCAGCTTGAGATCTGAGAAGGAAATAGCTGTTGGCCTGTTTTTCCTGGCAATGTGAGAACTGTGTGCTCAGTTATCAGTTCTGTTTTGCTGCTGCTTCTGTCAATATCTTGTAAGTGATTTTGCAAGTAAAAATTATGTGTGACCATCTTTGTTGGAGGGAATGTATGCTCCATGTGATCCTGGCAAGCTGTCAATATTTTGTAGCTCCCAAACTATCAAATGCTGTCTTTTAAAGAGCTTTCTTATTTTTTTCAGTAATACTTATTTTACCGTTAATTCTAAAATGTTATTACTTTCAATATTTAAGTTCTGATATATTTTTCAGTAAGGGTCCTAGTAAGGGGCTTTTGTTGATCAATAGTCTGCCCTTGCTTAAGTCGTGTAATTTATGAAGTTTCAAAAGTGCAATATTCTGTTCTGAAAAGAAAAGTGTCATACAGTTTTAGTCGATGTATATGCTTGTACTTATTGACGTAAAGGTAACCATAAATTGACTAAGAACCTCAACTTCAATGGATAACTGAATTTTGGAAATAAGGCCAACAGCTGGTGAAATTTTCTTAGCATGGGCAGCTCCCTAGACCTGCAGCTGAAACTGACACCCTTCCCAGTTAGGCAGCTAATGAGAAAAATATCAGTTTCAAAGAGCAGATTCAAAGCAGGGCAGATGCCTGTCCACTTCACACCTCAGTAGATCTGTTTGGCAAGAAGGATTTCTTCTTAACGATGAAACAAAAAAATATTGCTGTGTTATATGTTGGAGTAATTCACAGCTTCTGGTGGCCTATGCTCCTGAATTAAAATCACCAGAAAACCCAGGATTGTTGTTATTTGCAAAAAAGATCGAGCTTAGCACAAGTGACATGACTCCAACTGCTTTTTACCTAAGCTTTTGATATCTCTCAAGACCTGGAACAGAATGAGAGTCATTATAAGTAAGGTAATTGAATATCAGCACTTTTCAATATCTGACCAAAAAAAAAAAAAAAAAAAGGTTTACTTAGGGCTGAAAGCAAATTGCTCAGGGTCCTAGATTACACCAGATTTTCTGGGCCACGAATCAAACTATTTTTTATATTTTCACTGTAGATTAATTTTGGGAGGCACTGCATAGATAGAAAGGAAAGAAAATCCATCCTGAAAAAAATTACTGAAGTTTTGTGAAATTTCAAGGCAAATTTATTAAGTGGGAGCATTCATTCAACATTACAAGGGGCTGCTAGCAGGAACTGTGGAATTCCTTTGGAGATACTCAGACCTTCACTGGAGAAGGCTCTGAGCAAACTGCCAGTTTCAGGGTGGGCCTTCTCTGGATGACACTGAACAGGAATAGAAGATCACCAGAAGTTCTTGCTTTCAATAAATTGTCCCTGCCTGCGGCAGGAATAGATTCATATGGGAGATTGGGAACTGGGAATTGCTGGCTGGGAGGGTGGGCAGGCCCTGGCACAGGGTGCCCAGAGCAGCTGTGGCTGCCCCTGCATCCCTGGAAGTGCCCAAGGCCAGGCTGGACAGGGCTTGGAGCAGCCTGGGACAGTGGAAGGTGTCCTGCCCATGGCAGGGGGTGGGACTGGATGAGGTTGAAGGTCCCTTCCAACCCAAACCATTCTAACATCCTGTGATGAGCTCAGAGCTCTAGCTTCTTTACAAAAACTAAGTGACTAAGATAGAATATCCTCCTAACATTTCATCTAAATCATTCATCTTTTAGGTTAAAAGCATTCCCCTTTTCCAGTCACTATCTGTCCTTGTATAAAATTGCTCTTCCTTTTATCAGCCCCCCCCCGCTTGAGGCCCTGGCAGGGGCTCTGAGCTCTCCCTGGAGCCTTCTCTTGTGCAGCTGAACAGCCCCAGCTCTGCCAGGCTGGCTCCAGAGCAGAGGGGCTCCAGCCCTGGCAGCAGCTCCGGGGGCTCCTCTGGGCTGGCTCCAGCAGCTCCACGTCCTTGTGCTGTTGGAGCCAGGGCTGGGGCAGCTCTGCAGGTGGGCTCTCAGCTGAGCACAGGGGCAGAGGGGCAGGATCCCCACCCTCAACCTGTTGTCATATCTAAACTGGTAATTTAAGCAGTTTCTGGAGTGAGTGGGGAGAGACGAGCACACCCAAGGGCTGATTTGCCTGGCTAGCTGCCTTAAAAAGCAACTTTTCCAGAGATGCCTGTTCTCCTCTGCTGTTTATAGCATGTGTTTTCTGAACAGCTTTCCTACAGATCTATCACTGAGAGAGAGCTAACATTCTGTCAGAAGAACTCTGGCTTTTATGCACCACAGTCATGTTCTATACAGGCCCAGGCCACATTTCAAGCGGGACTTAATTTTTTTTTAAATTTTGGTTCCGAAAAAGCACAGACTATATCCTTAATTAGATGTATATGTAATAATGATATGAGGTTAGAGCATTAATCAGATTTTTTTATTTGCTATTTTTAATGTAATATGCCTTTTTTAAAAAAAGCCTTTCTGTATAATGTGATATCCAGAAAATTGTTTTCCTCCTGTTTGCAGTAAACAGAGCACTGACCGGTAGGACAATCTGGTGCCTGAACACTGGAAGGTGAACATGTTAAGAGAGGACATTGGGATTGTGAACTTTAGGATCTGAGTAATTTTTTTTTAAATGCATTTTTTTTTTCTTTGTCAGAAGATAGTCTGACAGTCTAATGTATTATTAGGAGCTTAGATATTTGAGTGAATGGACATTGCATTACTGTTTTCTGTTAAGAACTATCAGAGTAAAATAAAAATAGTATTTCTCATTAATCTATATATGGGATGTTCCATTGGTCCACAGGGAAACCATTCAGGTAGGATTCGAAGAAAACAAATGAAAAAAATATGATGAAGCAGAGTTGGAGGCAAAATCTCTCATAGAAGCCTCTGAGAGTAAGTGAATAACCCTAAATACTAACTGGATTTGAGGTGGAGGTTCTCATTATTGAATGAGGACCTCCTCAGAGAATGCAGAGTATTAAATGATACAAAGAAGTAATTTTAGAGACGTGACGTAGTGTTTTCAGCCTACATAATACTTTAATCCTCAGACCTACTATTCTAAAAGTATCAGCTGGTGTTAATCAGGAATGCTCACAGCAGGGATTGAAATGGCCAGTTCACTCCTTTTTTTTTCTAATCAAATTCTGCTCTCAGACACACTGCTGGTCCTGTGTACTTGTGAAGGTAGGATCTGGTACATCATTTGATCTTCTTTTTGACTGCAAGCCAAATGAAAAACTGTATTTGACTCACTTGCTGTACAAGCTGGTTAGATTTCCCTCTAGATATTCACTAGCCTGTATAAACCCAACCATTTTATAGGTGTTTTAGAATGTGTTTTCAGTGTGTTTTTAAGGGATCTGGACAAAGCTGAGTCATTATTCCTAGCCTTGTCCTGTGTTGGAGTGCTTCCATAGGATGGGGGATTTTTCAGTCTGGCTGGTTTGTGATCGTGCCTCTGACTCCCAGTTACCCTCCTACCCTCTTCCAGCTTTCCCCCCTGAGTTTTCCTTGTGCAGAGCAGGAGAGACCATAATGGGATTCTGACTTAGTCCCTCCTGGGGATAGGCAGGAATGCAGGCGGTGTGACACTTGCTGAGTGACACAATTTTGACATCACTGTCTTTAGGTACAGGGAAGCTACATCTTTTTGGTGATTAAAATGATGCTCACCATCCTTCCTGAGTCTGGCAAACACTTTCCCTGAGGCTGTAAGGAGCTGCCTAAGTGTGAAGATAAGCAGAGTCTTTGCCTATACCAATTGCTTGGCTCTGCTTTTGCTTAGAATAGATGACTCTCCAGACTCTGAGAAAGATCTATTGCCTCTTAATGTGAGACCAGCACTTGAGCAGTTCTCACAGTCAGTGGCTGTGGGCCGTTGTGTGAGCCCTTTCCCAGTCAGAAAATGAACTATCTGTCTTCTTTTTGCTAGAAGGGAACAAATCATAATAACTTGCCATAGCCAGAGTTGACCATTGCATGGCCACACTAAAGGCCCTTCACCCCAAAGATGGACTGAAAGCCTCATAAGCTTGATACCAGTTCTGGATGTTGGAAGTTTGCCCAGCTGGACCTGGTGTGTCTGGTTCTCTCTTTCACAGAATCCCAGAGACCCAGGCTGGGTAAGTTTGGAAGGGACCTGTGAGAGTCACATCTGGTTCCACCTCCCTGTTCCAGCAGGGCCATCCCACAGCACAGGGCACAGGATTGTGTCCAGAAGGGTCTGGAATATCCCCTGGGAGGGAGACTCTACATCCTCTCTGTTTCAGGGCTTAGATTCTGCCCAGGGCAGAAGCTGTGTCTCCTGTGCAGGGGAACTGCTGGGCTCAGTCCCTGCCCGTGGCTCTGGTGCCATTGCTGGGCCTGGAGCAGAACCTGGGCCCTGCTCTGCCCCTTCCTGCACACAGGGACACACAGGGACAGCCAGGGCTGAGGGTGCCTCTCAGCTGGGACTCCTCTCCAGACTGAACAGCCCCAGCTCCCTCAGCCTCTCCTCACAGGAGATGCTCTAGTCTCTTCATCACCTGTGTCACCCACCCCTGAACCTGCTCCAGGAGTTCTCTTTGCATGGATGAAGTGAAGGACACCTCTGGCTGCCCATTTTCCTGTGCTGGCATATCTCTTTCTGACCCATATTAAAAACCTCTGCTGCAGACTGGGATGCCCTGAAATTCCCAGGTGCTGCTGTGCAGTTTTCCATGTGCAGGGATGCTGGGTGGACATGCAGGAGCTGCAGTGCAATAGACCTTTGCAATGGGAAAGGTTCATAACCAGAGTGTTGTTGTAAAGGTTTTTAGTAATGGAGTGTCATGGGTGATTTTTTCGTCCCCTCTATCTAGATGATGTTTCATTTCTGATCAGAGATCCTTGTTTTTCAAGAATTGATTCCTTTCCAGTTCACGGCTGAAGGCTTAAAAAATAAAGTTCACATCTCTTTAGCTTATTGTCATTTTGAGAACTCATTCTTCTGAAACCCAGGGTTATAATTTTGCCTGAATCTCACATTGTATAACAGGAAAGAGTTTGTGCCCTTCAGAGTGGCCTTAAATAGCAGTAGCACAAAGAAAGCGATCAGATGCCATTAGCAGCCTTCTGTTGGATTAATGGCCAGCAAAATCTGGTGAAGATGCCTGGAGCTTTCTAGCATGGCTGTTGTGACTTTGTACATAATTGCCCACGAGCAGCTACACAACATCCAGCTCTGTTACACAACATCCAGCCCAGCACAGCCCCGGCACGTCCCTCCCCACCGCCTTCCCAAGGGAATGCAGTGCCTCTCCCGAGGGGACACGGCGAGGCAGAAGCTCTCCTGTGCTTAAAATCCTCCATCTCTACGTGGCTCTTGGGCTTTTTGTCCTGCACATTTGCATGACACTTATTTATCCTGCCTACTTGAGCTGGACTGGCTTTGCTGGAGAACCAGCCCGTGGTGTGCAAAAATAAAGAGAAGCGATGCGATGCTGTCCGAGGATTTCAGTGGGGCTTGCTTGAGAATGCCACAAGTCACATTTTCAGGCCACCACTTTGCAAGCACTTTCAGCTCACAGAAAGCAGCACCACTGCCAAAAGTGTCCAGCCTTCACACCCCTTCATCTCCAAATTCCAGTGTAGCGTCCCTTCTCCTGATTTTGGGTCTGTTTGTGTGTTGGGAAGCTGATACATTTGACAGCTAACCTTTAAAATTCTTTTCCTGCTGGGCTTATTCTAAACTGGATTGCCTCTCAGTTAATCATGGAAAACCCATACAAACACTAATGCTGTACAAGATGAGGAGCAGTGCAACAACAAACACAGGTGGCTGAGAGCAGGACAGGTTTGATGTTTCCATTGGCATTCCAGTTTAAGCCAGGTTGTAGTGCTTGTAGTGATACAGCTTCATGTTTCCTTCATTAAAAAGCCACTGGGCCCTGGCACACCATGAACTTTTCCATAAAATAATGTAGTCTGGAGCAGATAGTGGGAACTGTTTGAAAAAAGTGGTATTTTTATTTTATTTACTTATTTTATTTTATTTTATTTTATTTTATTTTATTTTATTTTATTTTATTTTATTTTATTTTATTTTATTTTATTTTATTTTAATTTCTAATTTGGGCCCATTAGACCAGATGCTACGTTTTCATTAAGCAACTGTGCAGATGTAGGGGAATCGAAGAAAACCCTATCTGCACCTAAAATATAATATAATTATATAATTCAGTCTCTTCCAGAGTCAGAAGATGCTGTTTCACCCCGGGGTAACTTGCAAGCAAGTGCACAGACCAGGCTGCAGACGCAGAAATTGTGAGGGGAGGAGGAGAGGCCTTTGACAACCTCCCCAAGCTGGGAGACAAAGGTCAGAGAGGGGAAGGGAGCTGCTGTACTTTGGATGTTCAACTTGTCAGAGTTTGTTCAGTGAAAAAAAAACAGGAATGTTTCCCAAAGCTCCTCTTCTGGGCACATCTGTTATTTTTTCAGAAAATGAACTGAAATAACAAAGGAGGAGGAAAGTTAACTCCCTAACATCACACATGGAGAAGGAGTGATGCCATTTCTGGTTATCACATTCTGATTGTGTGTGGGGGGAAAAGTCAGCCCCTAGTCCACCCTGAATAAAGAGGTTCCCAGTAGCAATTTTAGAAGAGGATGGTACCGTGGGACCTTTGCAAAAGAGGATCTGACCAGCTCCTGGGAACACCTTACACCCACCTCAGTGTCTCTGATACCGATGTAATTCATCTTTAACCTGAGCAGGATTTTCAGGAGGAATCCTGGATTTTTAGCAGTGACAGACCACTTGGAAATCCCAATTACCTTCCTCTCCTACCTCTCACCAAGCACTTGTAAAAGACCGGAGCCCAAGCAAAATGAGTGTGGGGTTTGAGGCACCAACAGTTCCACCAGGCCCGAAACAGGAATGGGAGCAGAGAAAACAGGACAATGTCACTTGGAGGGGAGCAGAAACTCATCTGCACCATAAAATGTCTCCTAAAGAGCACAGTCTCTCTTCTGTGCTCGCTGCCAATTGTACTTGATTAATCAGATTTCTGTGGGGGTGTTTTCCTTCGCTCCATTCCTAACAGCATATTTTTCCATAAGTGATCCGAATCTTGTTGCAGATAGCTCGTTGCCTGTGAGATCATGACTCTTCCAAACAGTTGCAACATTTTGCTTTCGGAAACTAAGAAAATCCTGGTTGAAAAAAATCGCATCAGTGCAATTGTCAAGGCATCGGTCCCACAGAGGTGTTTGTTCTTTTTAAAAGTAATCACTGTGAGCTTTCCTCCCCACCAAAAGGGGCCTTGCTCCTGAGGAGCTGGCTGAAGATTTCCTGCTGGAGATTATTAGATAGTTTCAAACCAGGGAGCATTTCTGTGCCACACACCTGTTCCAATAGCTCCCCCACCTCGACACAGACAGCTGCAGCAGAAAGCCCCATTCACTCTGGGGAAAACACATTTTATAGTAGCATCCCATCCCCCAGCCAAATGGGATCAAGCTGAGGCAGCTGCAGTCGGGTCCCATGAGAAACACTACAAAAAGTGCAATTAAAATAATTTGTTAATGCCTTTTTATCCAGGGTGGTAACAAATAGAGAAAAGAGCTTGAAATAGCTATTCTACGTATCAGTCCAATATGGTATTGGATGCTTCCCAGGATTTCTCTAAGCTCTCCCCAGGGCTTTAAAAGCTTGTGGATGGTGCTTGGCCACTTGCTGGATTAAAGATCTCTATTACTGATAGTAACAGGGGTAGACTAAAGCCACTTGACCAGTAGATTTTGCTGTGAGAACAAAAAAAAAAAAAAAAAAAAAGAGATTCTGAGTTGATAATAAAATGATTTAGATTGCCATTCCTCCCTTGGAAATCTAGATTGCTTCCCATTGATTTAAACATGTACTGGCTTAGGCTCTTGATTAAGCAAAATTTGTCCAATGATTCAACTTTATGGGGGATGCACGAACAAAAAAATACATGGCCAAATAACATCCTCAGTGAAATCTGGCATTTACCCAGTCGTTAGCTGCTTGTTGTTTGAGGGTTTCTCTGTTAGCCTTCAAATGGTGCAATAAATGAAGATTTCTTTTGCAGGCATTCTTTTCCTGAAGTGTTCAAGGCAAATAAAGCACTCTACCATGAACTTTAGCCCCAGTAAACTGTATTTGTTATTGCCAGAGCAGGTGATATTTATCCTGCAGCCAAGTGAGATGGCCAAAGGGTGAAATATAACCTAAAAATCAGGACAGAGTCTCTTAATAATCTTTAGAGCCTCTGATTTCACTCTGAGATTTCATCCAGGGGCCAAATTATGCAAACATTAGTATTTTTTTCATTTTATATTCCTGTCCTCATTCCCTGCCATCCCTGTGGGGTAACCTGCAGGTCAGGCATCTTATTGAAGAACATGAAAATACAGAATAATATTGAATAATAAATACTTCAGGTCATGCAAGCTGGCCCTGTGTCCCACCTTCTTGGCAGATGAATACAGAATAGCTGAGCTGAAGGAAGTTTGAGTGGCTCACACAGTGATTTGGAGGTGTTCATATGCAGTCTGTGAAGCTGTCAATGATCTTACCCTTTGCATGGATCGTCAGAGCAGATTTTGAAGCTCACTAAGCACTTTGGTTTGTGGCAGGGAGGTTCAAAAGCTACCTTCTATACAACTGGGCATTTCCTTTTTATAGTTTCAAATTATTTCTTGCTTTTAAAAATCTTTTTCTTGCTTTAAAAAATCTTTCCGTTCCAGGAGACCTGTTATTTTAAAGTATTTTGATTCTCTTATGTTGTATGGAAATATAATTTCCCCCATCTCCTCATCCTGACCATTTTTTGATGTCACTGAGGAGGAGGAAGTACCGAAGGTTTGCTTTGTTTTCCTTTTGTCTGTGAGTGGAGGGTTAACAGCAGAAGAGGGAAGAAGGGTTAGCAAAGGGGACTGCTAGTCATGTGGACAGAATGCCAGCAGCAAAGCTGGCACATGTTGTTCCATTCACATGGAAGTATGTTTTATTCATTTGCTGATGATCATCTACAGTAGCTGTGGGAGAGAAACAAGAGGACCAGGGTAAAAGGGGAAATCTGGGTAAAATTCTGTAGCCCCTTCAGTGGTAGGTGGCTGCAGGAACTGTGATTTTCTGTGACATTTTCACTGGATTTAAGACTGGCACTTTGAGTGGATTAAATATTAAGGGGAAAACAATCAAGGCTCACATCCTAACATTATTTACCTGACATCAGCTTGTCAGGTAAATAATTTTTGTTTCCAAGCTGTTTTCACACTTGGCCCTCTTGCCATCCCATCTGCAGCTGAAATGGTCATCCAAAGCTCCTGTTATACTCAGGAAAGAAAAAGCTGGTTTTGGGATGTGACTCATTTGACGTATCTTTGTGATACTTTCGTATTCAAAGAGCTCTTATTCTCCAGGGAGCCTGTTGACTAAATCCCAGCTAAGTGCCTGGAGGGTTTTGGTGAGTGTAGGCACATTCATTGGTGGTGGGAGTCAGACTCATCTCTCTTCAGTGCTGTTAACATCAAGACTTCTTGTTTTCCAAGAGCTGTGCGTGATACTTGTGCATCTTCAGCAGGCATGTCAAGGAATCCGGGATGGCATTGCGTAGGGAAGTGGATCCTGTGCTCAGTCAGGTGGATCCTGCTCTTGCAAAAGCGAGATATTAGGAACTCAAACTGGCAAAATCATATGTTAAAAGGCAGCAGGGTTACTATTTTTTTTTTTTTTTTTGCCTTACACAGTAAGTGGAAAGTTGTCCTTGTTCCTTCTGCAGTACACCTGCAAGGCCAAGAAATGCTCTGATTGCTGGTTCAGAAATGAGGGAAGAGGTGCTGAGGAGGGCAAAGATGCCCACCTGCACTGCGTGTGGAGCGTGGGATGAGCTGACTAGGTGGCAGACAACTCCCCCTCAGCGTGCAGCCGTCACAGTTCAGGTGCTGGAAGCAGCCATGCTATCACAGAAGTCCCATCTTGCCTTGCCAAGCCAGCCTGGAGACCTCAGTGGTGCAGCTCTGCCTGAAGTCAGGAAGGAAGCCTGGTAAAACATGTAGCTGAGCCCAAACCTACAGCTGATTAGGAAATGATAGGGCTGTTGTCCCCACTCCAATGAAGATAAGGATGGACTTGGTTTTTTGGCCTGCTGGGAGGAAGTTTAGGGTTTTACATGAAAATAAGATAGGATAGTTCTGCAAAAGCAGCAAAATCATTAATGATTCTTTAATTGAAGCTTTTATGTATAACATTAATAACCTGTTAAAGCCAATGGGGTATGAAACATTCAGAGCCGTAGTTTGAAATCACCTTGGATGGATGTTGAACTGTAACTTTTTGGAGCTGTGTAACTTTTCACTAGCTGCTGGGGAGAAAAAAAAACTACTAACAGGAACACGTTAATTGCTGTAGCACAGACATATTGTGATGGGAGAGTGGAGATTGCAAGGACAGGCAGTGGATACAAAATGCAGAGTTAATGGCTTTTCTGCATATTTTAGGGGAGGTGACGCGCTGGTTCCAGGCAGCAGCTGGTGAACTCAAATCTGGAGCTCTGTGTAGGGCTGGTCAGAACTTGCAGGGATTTGCCAGGTGTGTGACCCAGAGCAAGGTGTGTGTTCCTGTGGAACTGGTGACTGTCTTAGCTAAGGTGATATGTCACAGCACAGTGTTTGTTGTGAAAACACTGATTTTTTGCAGTGCCAGCTGGTTCTGCTTCATCAACTGGAAGGAGAAGTGCTGAGGAAAAAAGTTTGTCCTTCCTTTGTCCAGAGCAGAAGAATGCTGAATGTACAGATCTGAGCTGCAGCTTCCTTGGATTTCCAAGCCAAACCTGTAGTGATACCCAAGGTGAGGGGCCAGCACCTGAGCATGAGCTGCCAGAGGGAAGCTAATGACCCTGCCATAGCTCCCTCCTGCACTGGAAGGACTTAAATTTCCTATTATTTTGTGTTTTATATAGTCCTTTTTTCCAGCTGCGAAAGGAAAATAGAAAACCTCTACCTGGAGCAGTGTATTGTGAGGAATGGCTCCAAATGAGGAAAAGCAAGAGCAACTAGGAGGCTAGAAATATGCAAATTAAAAAAGGGGTAAGGGACATTCTTCATACACCCTTCCCACTTTGCTTTTAATTCCCTTGCCTGGTAAAGCTTAGAGCAAAAGTTGAATCAGTTTAAAATGAAAGTATGCAACAGTTTAGGATATATCCTCCATAATATCTTTGTCTTTGGCACAGTGAAAAAAAAATAATAACTTTTTGTGATTATTGCCCCTTGTATTAAACAAATATTTTGTCTCTGATTCCAGCAAGGAAAGGTGAACTCACAGTGGTGTTCTTGTTTGCCAGCTGCTTCCGTGCACTGCAAGGACCCACAAACAGTACTAGTTTTGGTTTTTGTTGTCACATCAGTGAGGAGCTCTCCTCATCAATTACGCAACTTTTGAAGTTCTGAAACCTTCAGTGTGAATCTGACACTGTGGTTCAAATTCTCAAGTGCAGCAAAAGAGAAATTCAGATTTGGGCAATCCATATCTGTGAAAGGGGAACCATGATAACAACAGAAAATGCAGATCTAAAATCCAGGCACAGTATACAATTTTAACCGTTCATGAAAAGAAGCAGCAAGCCAGTGGAGGAATATCTTCACTGGTGACTTCTCACTGTTAAATGTCTCAATACATTGAATTACATTTGGAAGTCATATGCATTGAGGAATACTTTGTAGACTCTGAGCCAAAACAACCATGGTTTTATTGTGTTTGAGCCCTTGGTTTATCTTCCTCCTTTACCCAGGTCCAAAGCCTTTCTCTCTCACTGCCAGTAGCCCTTTTCTTGCTGCTGTTTGCTCTTGTGGATATTATTTATTATCATTTGATATTTATTATCATTGAAACTCAAACTGTAGTTCGGAGAATGCTTTACCAAGAGTAATTTGTTCCCAGCAGGACCTTTTAGCTACACAGTAACATGAAAGCATCAAAATGCCAGAAGAACATTATAAAAATAAACTGCCCTGGTGCTAAAATAAGCTTTAATTGATTGAGAATTGCACTGAGCCTGACAATCCAAACCATTTATTATTATTTTTCTTTCAAGCTTCAGCTACATGTGATTTAAAGTGACTGAATTATAGTTCCCACATACCTCCCTAACCACAGTGCGTGAAAGAAAACCCACGCACAAATTTCTTAGCTCCAGAGGAGCTGCTGGATACACCTGGAAGAAAATAAAAAAGCTGATTGAAAGTGATGTTTAAATAAAGGTGATGCTGATAGGAACATTCTGAAAAGAAAAAACAGCTCTATTCTGGCTGAATGCCATGCTGTGCTACCCTCTCCTCATCCCCACTCTTCTGGGGATGTCTCTCCCTCTCAAAGGCATTTCCTTAATATCTGCCTGCACAGCACTGGGTCCTGTAGGCTGTTAATATTGGCTGTGGATAAATTACCATCCTGTCTTCCCCATTTTAGGTTCTTAGAGAAAATAAACACGTCCAATTGGCTGTACTCAGCTATTTAAATGAATACCTGTTGCAGGGTCTCCAGCAAGAGGCCAATACCACCACCAAAGATTGTGGATAAAAGTGGAAAGTTTTCTGACTGATGGATGTACTGGTGGTCCTGTTATATATATAGAAAGAAATACATGGAATAGAGCACATGGAATGGTAGTTGGAATATAGCTAATGTCAACGGGGTCACCATAAATCATAGAATCACAATTTGGGTTGGAAAGAACTTTAAAGACCATCTTGTTCCAGCCACTGCCCATCAGCAGGGACACCTTCCATTATCCCAGGCTGAGTTTAAGGCCTCACTGTAAGTCTTTCTCAATCATAGCCCTGGACAATTTACTTGCAGCCAAGAGCCAAACAAGGATTTTCATTTAACTCCCAGCATCCTGAGGGGAGGAAGATGCTTAAATATGTTTTTGGCCGTGGCCCTCCATCTCCCTGCCCATGCCAGCACTACCTGTGACAGTGCTGTAAAAGCCCAAGCTGCTGGTAGTGGTCAGGGGTGATCGATGCCCTGCCTGTGGCTGGAGCTTTTCCATCTGGGTGGCTGGTGCTGCCCTTGAGACTCTCAAAATTTTGGCAGCAAAATGGACCATTGTTGTCTTGGTTTTGCACTTGTTTGCAAGCTGAGCCGTTTCCATGCTACCAAACACGACTTCCAAATTGCAATTCCTGCTGTCTGCCAAAGGCGCTAATAAATCCCACTCTCACCTTTCCTTCTTGCCTTCTTGGGTAAATTACAAATGCCCGTGGCAGGAGCTGACTCAGCTGATGCCTGGCTGCAGTGTCTGACTGTTCCAGGAATGGTCTTTATTTGTTACCCTAACACAGGAAAGCACGACCCAGGGATTTTTGGCAGATCACAGATCCAAAGGAAGGAATTTGAAAATGCCACCAGCTTTATTAACAGACACCTCTGTGGCCACTTTCAGGTCAGACCAGAGACTGTGCAGGGCTTAAAAACTGAATCCACCCTGCCCCAGGAGGGGCAGAAAGGTGTGTCTGGTCACAGTGCTGTAACAGTAGAGATGTCTGTCTTCCAGGTTCCTTGTGCAGGTTCCAGTGGGCATTTCCACAGTGCCAGAAGAGCAAAATAAAATATGCCTCATGAAAAATAGGGATTTTTGAAGACCACAAAAACCAGATGGATTTAAATTTTTAATTAATAATTTTTGTCAGGACTGAACTAAACATGGACTAGCATGGATTATTAAAAAAATCGTGATGTGTCTGAATACTTATTGGCTTTGGCTAGAGGAGTAGCTCATGTGAAGTAGTAGTTAGACCAGTGATGAGTAATGTGTGTAGCCAGCATTATAATTAGTGCTGTTGGAGGGCATAATGAAGAATGGCTCAAAACCTGAATGTCTGGGCTGCCTGAAAGGTCATGGGAACTGAAGCTGGTGGTTAATTCAAGAGGAATATACTTAATTCCGTTGAATACAAAATCAGTGCACAACGGAGATATAAAGTTAGCCTTGTAATTTTTCCTAAATAATTTTCTATAATAGCTGTCTTTTACATCTTGATTATAAGAGCAGTGTAAAAATTTGAAGGTTTTTATTAGCTGGTAGTTCAGAGGAAAAGTTTCATTTTCACATTTACATCCATTCTGATTAATGCCACTCACTGACAGAGCAAAAACACATTCCAAAATCTGATATGCTCTCTCTGTGAATTAATATGCCATATTACGTATTTTTAAAAATATCTGAGATTAACATTTTCACTTTTGCTATAAAAATGTATTATTGAAATAGTGAAATAATTATTAATTGTGGTTTTCAGCATTAGATAATGTGTGATCCTTATTCTGTCCATGGGAAATATTTGTTCATTGTGATGTTACTACTGGAATATTTTCATCCAAAAGAAATATCAGTCTTTCAACACCCATTAAAGTGAGTGCTACTAATTCCAGCACTTTCCTTTGGGAGGTTTTAAAGGTTTGGTGAACTAGGTGGGAGTTATGTCCTGTTTGGAATAGAGGCAGGATCAAGTTTCTTCTTTGAGAGCAAGTGCTGGCCATGGAAACCCTTTGACCCCTCTGTGGCTCTGCCAACATCTCAGTCCCCTTGATTTGTTGCTAAACCCAGAGCTCCCATGCAGTGTTCCAAAATCAAACTAATGTTTATTATTGACATTCCTGTAAATGAATTTGGGTACTGTTACTTTTTTTCTGCAGAGAAGCTCGGCTTCCACTGTTCTCAGTTACTTCCAGGGCCATGAGCCTGAACAGGACCATAACGTTCACACTTAACTTCCTTTGTTTTCTAGGAACATGGAAATACTACTGGGAAAGCAGAGATGTCCCCAGCTCTGAGTTTTGCATTTTGCTATACATTTTAGCAGGCTCTGCTATAAGGAACTGTCAACAGTAAATGTACAGCACTGCAGCCAAGGCAGCCTCTGCAGAGCTTCCTGCCAGAAGACATTATTCCTTTGAGGAAGACATCATTCCTTTTCCAACAGAAATTATGTCATCAGGGAACAAAATGGGTATTTTATGCACTGGGTCATTTTTTTCCCCCCATAATGGGGCACTATGTGACCCATAATTGGAAGAAAATTGGTCATGACTTGAGAGATGACATATATCCAGTGTACAGACCATATGTTATGTTCAGGACATGTCCTCTAATTCAGCTGTCTCCACAGGTAGGAGCCTGGTGCCAAATTAGCCACTGCCATCTCCATGTGCTGAACCCAACTCAGAAGAAAATAAATGTTTACATCTTACTGAATCCTTTCAGATTCCTTCACTTTCTCAGCTTAAGACATATGGATTTGTGGCAGCGGTGGGGGACTAGACATTGTGTTAAGCACTCGATTATGCTAATAAATTCATGTTTTATATCTGCAAAAGAATTAATATTGATAAGCATATGTTTATGAGTTTCGTATTCAGTGGAACCTTCCAGCCATATACCTATGTGCCAGCTCTTTGCAAAATCAGGAATCTAGCAGTTTACACAAGCATTGTAGAAACTGTAAATAGGTATGATTTAATTTTCATTTAGGGGGGAAAATGAGATGTAAAAAATGTTCTCCTCAAACTGTTCACCACCCATAGTATTCTGCAATGCTGGCTGTGGAGTTCTTTGGTCTGAATAACAGCCATGAAGATGAGAGTGGCTGAGCAGGCAGGAAGAGAAAAAATCCTGAAGTATGGGGAACATAAAGCATGTCTTGTTGACTCTATGAGTCTGTGAGTTTAACATGTTCAGTTAAGTGTTCTGTGATTTAAACAACCAAGAGACATATCTGCTGTCCCAGACACCAAATAACCTTGCTTTCAGCTGAAATTAGAATGCATGATCAGTCAAACACTGATTCAAATGACAGGTTCAGTGAAAGATACTTTAAAAAATTCGCAGTCAGGCCTGCCTATCAAAAATGAATTTTTCTAGTTCATTTGCATTAAAAAAATAAACTGCAGCTCAGTAGGAAGGGCTGTGTATTGTCCTTTCAACAGAGAGAAAGATATGAACTTATTGCCTCCAGAAGAGAAGTAGAGTCTGACTCTTACCAGATTTTGTCCTCTTGCCAATTCATCTTTCCTCATATAGAGCTTCAGTAGCATGGTCTTGGCTTCTTTCTCTTTGAGATTTAATGCTAACTTCTTTTTTAAAAAAATAAATAAGTTCAAACCTGCTTCATTGGGCCTGAAGAGCAAATGATGAGCTCCCATTTGAGGGTGTCACTGTAAGGAGAATGTTTGTGTTTGTGTGAGAGCACTCAGAGTCTCACTGCTCAGGCTGGAGGAGTTTCTTGTGACAGATTATCTCTGGTGATATTTAGCAAGCAGCTCACATGCAACAAATAAAGGCCAGACACGTGTAAGACTGACTGCTTCTGGCAGCTTCATATTAAGATCCATTTTGCCAGATTTGCTTTAGATTTTGAAGTCTGCGCTCCAAGAATGATGCAGGAATACCTGTTCTGAGCTTGTGTCTGTCGTGCTGGAAATGTTATCAAAGCAGGTGGATGCAGCACTTGGGGACATGGGTTAATGTGGACCTGTCACTTCTGGGGGAATTGTTGGGCTCAATGGTCTTAGAGGGCTTTTCCAATCCTTCTCAGACTCTGGAGGGGATCTTTTGTTGTCTGCTGCTTGTTTAAGTGCAGGGTGTACAATTATTTTTTAAAAAAATATTTGTTTTTTTTTCTCTGCAGAGGCCTGACAGTTTCAAGGAGGCCTGTAGTTTGCAAGTCAAACTCTCAAAGGGCCCTGGGAATGAGTGCTGACGCTGCTCATTTCAGCACTTCTGCTGCACTCTAAGACGGTTTCTCTCACAATAAATATTGCAGGCAACCTTGCGCATCCTGTGAAAATCTGTCAGTAGACATCCTATTTCTCTCTGTGCTTGCACGGAGCTGGTCTGCTTCCAGTTGTGCAGTGTTGTTGTACTGGGCTGAGGGCAGCAAACAGATTTCTCTTGCATACGTGACGTCAGGAATGATGCCTGCGCAAGCTCTGACACAGAAAACCTCTCCTATCTTTTGTAGATACCTTTGTACTCTGCTCTTTGGGTCTGCAGCTCTCCTGCTCATAGGTCTCTCAGGTGCTGCATCTTCTGGCCAGTCCTGATATAGCAGAGAATGATGAGAGGACACAGAAAATCAAGGACTGACAGAATACATGGGCTGATTGCTGCAGCTCAGGCTCACCATCACTCCAGAAGAAAGAGCTTCTGCTAGACTCAGGAATTTGGTGCATTACTGCACAGATCTCAAGGAAAAAAAATCCCTTTGAATAGAGGGCAGTAAAGGTAGAAAAGCTGAAAGTGTTTTCACCAAAACCTAGGTGATATAAGAATATGCAAAATCAGTGTCACACCTACAGAAAATCATAGGAAGCCAAATTCTACTCTCTGATAATTTGCTGTTATTATAAAATGACTCCCAGAGCAACTGAGGCAAATTTCTCTGAGTTTTCAAAGCTATCAGTAGAAATCAAACAGTTCAAATCATTAAGTAAATTTTCCTTCACTTCTGAACTTATTGGCCTTGACTAAGCTACTGCATACAAATCTGCCAGTGCAATGTCTTGTGGGGTCTCAGCCTGGGAATTTTGATGGCCATACAGCTTTTCCTTTTCCTGAGAGGGTTTTTGGTTACATCCATCGAAATGGTACAGTTCCTATATGGAAAACAGTCTCATATAATATGAGCTTATATGAACTGATCATTTAAAGAATAAAAATTTGGCCCCAGATGGCTTTGACAATAGTGAATCAAACTATTATTTGTGTTTAGCTTGCAGTCCCCTGGTACGTGTAGTATTCCCAGTACAGTGCATCCCACTGAGTTATTTTTCTGACCTAAATATTGGTTTTCTTTCCTTCGTTCTGGAAGACCCTGAATGACAAAACAGTAGAAGATTGTTTCCAAGGAAGTATCAGTTTGTCCTTGCCCTCTACCCCTACATTTCCCTGGATAATCTTTGATCTGACCTGGGGTCCCCACTCTATTTATAAGCAAGGTGATAATGGAAGCATTGAGCAGGGTTCAGAAATAAAGGTGTGTGAGCTGTGAGAGGCACTGAGGCAAGACATAGCAGGGGCTGGATCCCTAAATCTTCTCTGCAAAGTCAGTTGTGTCTAAAGTGCTGCTCTCCAGCCTGCAGGAGTTCAGGCTGACCAGCTTCATACCTTAAACACTTGTGTGATTTTTGTTGCTTAAAATTAGGTAAGGCAAATCCTGCTTTAGCCATTGTCTATCTTGCCTAAATTGCTGTAGGTCATGCTGAGGACTAGCCCTGTGTTTAAGGATTGTGTTGAAAGGGTTGCACAAAGTTACCTTTGGCCCTTCTTCACATGGAGCACCAGTTACAGCTGAAATAAAGTCCAAGAACAGTCTCTGTTTGCTGCTCCACACAGCTGGGCTGCTGGCACACTAGAGCAATTTGCATACACTGATTTAACTGTTGGAAAATCTATGCACACAAAAATCTTCCTATTCTCTTAGACAATGGATTTTTCCCCCCTCATTTTGTTGTCAAAATCCTTTTCCCATCTGTTACTGGGGCAAAACAACCTCCTAGTCTGGATGTTTCATTCATGGATAAAGCTTTCATTGTAACTTGTTTTAGGGTTGGGGCAGATTTTGCTCCCAGTGAAATGAGCGACAAAACTCCCCGTGAGCTGAATTGAGCCTCTTCTGAAAATGGGGGGTTTTTAGAGGAGTTACGATGGCTGTGGACAAGGTCTTGTTGCTCTGCCCTTTCAAAAGAGAACTGTGTCTAGTGGAGGAACAATCAGAATATTTGTCTCTTTAAATGAATGGTTCTTAGAGCCTGCACTGAGAGGCAGGCTCCCTCTCTGCGGCTGTGAGGCTACTCAGAGCCTCCAATAAATCAGCATGCAGGCACTGAGAGCTCTGTCCTTGAAGGGATGCACAGTGACCTTGCTCATGCTTACTCTGGAGGAATAGGGGAAACAGAGGAGCCCAAATAGTGAGCAGTGTGGGACTGAAGGCTCTGCATTCTGCATGCAAATGCCACAGCACCGGAGCCACGGCACGGACGGCACGCTGCTACACAGAATGCAGCTTTCCTGCTAGCCTGACCAGACTGCTGCTGCTGTGTTTCTTTTTTTTTTTTTTTCCCTTTTTTTTTTTTTTCTCCTTTTTTCCTGCAGGGTTCTGAATGAAATCCTCATGACTGTTGCACGCTTGTTCAATAATAGCAAGCCCCAGTCACGTCTCCTTGTGAGCACATTTGGTCGGAATCAGTGAGCAGAAGCAGAGAAGAGCTGACGACTATGTGCTTCCAACGCAGGTTGCCGGAGCCCCGTGTTTGCCATTGGCTGCAGTTCTCTGGTTTGTGTGCAGCTTCCCCCATCTGGAATATGAAAATGGGATTGAAGTAGATAATTGCTAGCAGCGGGTTTTCAAGAGAGGCTTAGAGGGAACAGAATGCCTCTCACACAGCACAGGCTGCCTGCGCTGAGAGAGCTCTGAGAGATGATTTTAGATGTTACCCACGTCTGAATCTCCTGGAAACTTTGCCATGGAAGCAAGCCATTGCGCACGGTCCTGGAGCTAACATCCAAAAGGGGCAAGGAAGGGGCAGCAGGGCCAGACAATGGGATACCTTGTCCTTGGATTGCTCACAGAAAAGCCAGCAGGCATTCCCCTCCACTCCCCAGCAAAAAGGTGGCAATGAACTGAATTTTACCCGGTGAAGCTTCAGTGGCTTTTAAGAAGGATGGGATACACTGACCCTTCATCCAGCCGGGATTTGCTGGGAAACAGAACTTTGTTCTTCATCTTCATCTGCGCCTTTGCCGTGGTCACCTTGCTGCAGCAGATCCTCTACGGGAGAAACTATCTCAAGAGGTAAGGGGGGATCAGAGGGAATAGGAAAAGTTGTCTGATCAGACTGAGGGGAGACAGAGCTCCAGGCAAACCATTATGTATTCTCAGTGTTTTTGCTGATGGTAACAATATCTTGTCAGTCTGGGAAGGTGCATCCAGCATCTGAAATGTTTGTTAGATTATGAGTGCAGGAGAAGGTTAGGCAGAGTATTATGTTTTGTGAGTTTCCTGGATTATGTTTTAATCCTCAGCTGCGGCAAAAATATGGGTTTGTATTCAACTTAAACAGACTCATGACACCTGAGTATTTGCCCCTTACAGGGCTTCCCACTCTGTGTAAGTTCAGGCTGAAATGGCTTGAGATGTTGAAGTAGCATTTTCGTTGCTGAAACTTCGATGTCTTTAGAAACAAACATGCAGATGCAGTTCCTAAAATCAATATTAGTGTTCCAGACAACCCAGAGATCACTTTATTTTTGCACTGCTGTGTTCTTATGAACTGCTGCTGAGACTGCTTCGCTGTAGAGCACATCAGCCTTTGATCTGAAAATGCTCTTTTCACAGCAAACACCGATGGGGCTCTATAAATGTTTGACCTTGACCCATGCAGAGTTTATTTTACTTAAACCTAGTTTGAGAAGTTACGGTTTGCATGATTTTATGGAGATGAATGTTTCCCTTACATGCTTTGAGGTAAGTGTTTCAGTTGTGTAGGCAGCTGCTGTGGAATTTTTTACTGGAATTAAGCTGTACTCTGCCAGGAGAGATAAATGGTTTGGTTCTTGCCTTGCTTGCAACTCATGTAGTTGTTTGCCTTGTGCCAAGAGCAAGCAAAATGCTGGCAAATCAGCCAACATTTCTCTCTGGGAGGGAAAAACAAGCATGATATTAATATGTTTAGACAGGGGTGTTGTTTACCCACAGAGCAATTTGTGTGCCTTGTGTAGCACAAGGCCTTGTCTGGGGGACTCTGATTTTTTTGGGCACCTCAGCTCCAGTAAGATGTGGCTTCCTCAGCTGGAAGAAGCAACAATGAGCAGAAGTGTAGAAAACATGGGGGTTTTTTGGCTTGGAGAAAATTGAGGGGAGAAAGGTTAACTGACTTGAAATACCCAAATTAAATCTTAGAAGAAAAAAAGCAATAAATACATCTCTCTAAACACTCACAAAGTGCTAAAATGTTGCAGCAGGAAAGATTTGGATTTAATCATGATGGGGAACTTTTAAAGAAAATAATTATGTGATGAGGTATAAAATCTCCATATTTGGGGAGCTTCAGGAACCTGGTAGGTAGACAAGGGTAGTACTAAACTTCCTCAGTGTTAAAAATATGACTTTATGGCCAGGTTGAGATCTCATCTTATTTTCTCAGTTTTTCCCATTTGTCCTGGAGGCCTGACAGTCCTACCAGTCTTTGCTTTTCCAAGTCAAAACTACTGCAATAGGGTGGGAGAGAAGAAAAATAAATCACAAGTACAAACTGAAATGAAAAATGGCAGAGTAAAGATAAAGTTATGAGAAGATGCAACCAAAAACTCTTCCACTGAGTGATCCCTGTGGCCTGCCTCTGTCCTGCCTCATGCCTGGGGAACCTCTCCTGTCACCATCAGGGAGTGAAAAAAGGCTGATGTCGAAGTCCAGGGATTTCAAGGAGAAAATCTGGTTCTGAGCCCTCTGCCATCAAAGAGTCTCAAGTAGGGAGATGAGCATATATTTTGTCACTTGGACTGGAAAACACTGCTGGATTGGTTTTTTTTTTTGTTTTTGTTTTTTTTTGTTTTTTTTTTTTTTGGTTTTTTTGTGTTTGGTTTTTTTTGGTTTTGTTTTTGGTTTTTTTTGTTGTTGTTGTTTTTTTTTTCTTTTTTACTCCAATTTGCAATGTTTTCTTTTACTTTTTTCTTTCTTTCTTTCTTTTTTTTTTTTTTTTTTGAATTAATCATGTGAAAATAGTCTCATAGAGGGCTCCCCTAACTCAGTACAGGGAAGAAAAAAAATAAAGCACCTCAGCTCCTTTCTGCTGGCAATTGGCAGTTCCCATCTTCCATGGAAATAAAAATGCAGGATGTGGCTGTAAGTTTTTGGTGACAGAAAGGTGATTATGAAGGTACTTCATATGTTATTATGAAGGTACTTTTTTTTTTTTTTTAGCTTTCCTATCCCTCCTTCACTCTTAATGTCGTGCAGTACCTTATGGTGAGCATTCCAGGGCAGTCTGATTGGCAGTGAGCTCCGTGCAGGGGCAGCTGTAACCTTTAATTACTCTTGCATTTCACAAACCTCCGGTGTTAAGCCCCCTGCTAGGAGCTGATTCCGGCTGTGAGGCTCCTTGGACATGTTTTAACTTGTACCTGGTGGTTTTGGAGAGGCTCCTTGGAGAGGGGAAGGGGGATATTTATAGCCCTGGTGCCACTTGCCAAGCTGGAGCTTGGGGACGCTGCCTGAACCCGCAGCCATTTACTCACTGGGATTCCATGTGCTGCTTGTTTGGGATGCCTTTGCCTGCATCCCAACACCTGCAGCAACAGCGGGCCCCATGGCCTCCTCCCAGGGCAGCAGGAAGAAATTCCCCCGTGTGTTTGGAGAAACCTGAAAATTGCCCTAAAGTACTATTTCAGTAAATGCACAGTGCTTTTAAGTCTAAATATAACACCAGGGTAGCTCTTTTCTGTGCAAGAAGATGGTGGAAATGGGTGAAGGCCAACAAGGCAGGGGAGTATGACCTAAAACAAGCAACTTGGGCACAATGCAAGTGACAGCACAGACTCAGGACTGGTCCCGAAGAGCAGAGTGGAGAAAAGTACCATTTTCTGGGAGAAAGATGGAAAAGTTTGCTGCGTGGCTGTAAGCTGTGCCATGCCACTTACCCTTACAAGCAGGGAATGGGCTGGTTTGATGGCCATGAAATCCCACCTGAGGCTGTCCATGGAGGCTCGGGGTCCTGCATTTGCCCATAGCCAATTTCCCAGAGCATCTGTGGGGGCAGCAGGACTGTGGACAGGGAAGGATGCTCCAGGAAATAAACTCTGCTCAGTGAAATTTGATAAGGGGCCCAGCCTCTGGTCAAAGTTCTCTCTTTCCCCTTCTGGGATGTTAATGAGCTCCTGGCATTGCTGGAAGAAGGGGACAGTGTAGAGATTGAATTTCTAGGCATTCACACTTTTTTTTACCCTCTGTATAATGTTCCCCACTGCTTCCTTTGCAGTTTTATACAGTGTCATTGGACAGCAGAATCCTGTCCACCTTTTTTTTTTTTTTTTTTTTTTTTTTTTCCCTTTTTCAGTTTTCTCCCAGGTGGGATGGATATGGGTGCTCTCACCAAGGCCAGTGCCTCAGCCCTGTAGTTGCAGCTGAAGTCCTAACAGGAGAGCCAAACTGCAAGCTGGAGAAATTACATTGGGAAGCTCTGGTCTCTGTAGCTTCTGATCCCAAGTAAAAAGGATGATGAAATGAGATATAATTAAGGGACTTTAATACCGATCTCTGGGGTAATTATTTTTATTTCAGGATTAATGTGATGATTAAAAATCCACTGCATTGATCTGCTAAAGTAGGTTAAATGCTGTGGTCTTCTGCTTAAATCCAGAGCTGCCGCTTGCTTTTGTATTGACTCATCTTTCCAATGCTCGCCTTTCAGCTGAATTTTCTTTTGAATAAGATGCTCAGCTGAGGGCTGGTCTTTTTTTGTCAGGTCTTGTTTGGCCAGCAGGGAATAATCCTGGATTACATCAGGAAACTGACACTACCGTAAAAAAAATGTTGAAATCTGTCTTCATCTCCCAACCTGTAGCATGGGAGAGATCAATAGGACAGTCCTTCCCTCTGGCAAGGGAAAAACATCAGAGCAATACTTCGCCATATATCAATATTCTGTTGGCAGGAAATTCACTAAATTCTGGGTGTTTTAACAGACTGACTTCTGCACAGGGAGAGTGTCACCTGAAGAAGGGAATCTGCACCTTTAAAACTCCTGTTCTTCAGCTGAGTGAGGAGAACACATTTCCAAAACTATTAAAGACTCTAAGCAAATATTACCCCAGGGCCTGCCAGAGGGTAAATAAAAGATGGCAAAAATCACACAGCAAGAGTCAGCAAACCTTCCCATGCAGGCAGCCTGCATTATTGGAAAGCTTTGTGTCTTCTAAGTGAGAATAAAACATCACTCTTATGTATATGTGCCCTCGTACTAACATCAGAATCTCATGACTTGAGGTAAACCTGTCATTCATGAATATTTTAGGCAGCTTTTATTCAACAGTTGCACATCAATTCCCAGGCATCCTTACTTCTTTCCTTACGATGTAAGATTATTTGTGATCACTTTCTGCACTGCATGGACTAAAGGAATAAACCCAGAGGAAATAAACCTGAACTACACATTTAGTCTGTAACCTAAATTCATGTCATTCTTACTGCAGGGACAGCAGGACTTGCAATGGGGACTTGGAGGCTACATGTGGCCCAAGCTGTATTTTGTCCTAAAACTGGGTTTTTTGTCCTAACTACAGCTAGCTTAGGTCAGTTGAGAGCTCCTGCCCCATGCCTGGTGCAGCTCCTAACACCCTGTGAAAGTGTTAGCCATAACCTAAGACCATCTATTTCTGTGTACTCTCCTTCCATACTCCCATTTAAGCATCTTCCCCAAAAAGGCGTAATCTGAAGGTCACCTAGTGAGTCATCTCTCTCTGGTCACATAGCTCTGTGCTTCCAGCTCTAACCAGAGGGAATTGCTACCCCACAGAAATTACATGTATCCTATGAGTCATCTGAATGAATCCCTGACAAGGTGCTGGGCAGGTCTTGGGTTTGGGAGGCTTTCTTCAGAGAAGAGTGCTTAAAACTTCAGAACAAAGCAAAGTCTTCAAACGATAAAGAGCACAAAAAAAAAAAGTGTGTTTACAGGATATGGACATCACCTTAAAATGGCCAGATCTATTTGAGCACAGCAGGAGAAGCTGAGACTCCAGCCATGCTGTTCCTGCTGCAGGGCATTCCCAAGACCATTTCATGGGGTGCAGGCATCCCTGTTGGCAATGGGGTGGAGGGAGCAGAACCAGCAGGGATCTGACAGATTAATTCAGCTGTCTCCAAATTCATGGGATCACAGAATCCCAGAATGGTTTGGGTTGGAAGGGACCTTAAACCTCATCCAGTCCCACCCCCTGCCATGGGCAGGGACACCTTCCACTAGCCCAGATTGCTCCAAGCCCTGTCCAGCCTGGCCTTGGACACTGCCAGGGATCCAGGGGCAGCCACAGCTGCTCTGGGCAATCTGTGCCACCACTCTCACAGGGAATAATTTCCCCTAACATCTATCCTAAATTTACCCTTTGTCAATTTGTCATTGCCCCTTGTCCTGTCACTCCAGGCCCATGTAAATAGTCTCTCTCCATATTTCTTGATAGCTCATTTCACATGCTGAAAGGCCACCCCAAATCTTCTCTTTTCCAGGCTGAATAATCCCAATTCTCTCAGCCTTTTCTCACAGCAGAGCTGCTCCATAGCTCTGATCAACCTGGTGGCTTCCTCTGGACTGGCTCCAACACGTCGATGTTTCTCCATCCAGAGGCTGGATGCAGGCACCCCATGCCACTTGTCATCCCATTCCCTTTCCCACTGCTGCTGTTGATTGCTTTAGGCAATTCTCTTGAATCCAAATTTTTTTCCTTCTTCTACTTAAAGGTTTGGGGATTTTTAACCACGATTTTAATTTGCTTTTTAAGGAGAGCATAAAGTGGCTGAAATTTTACTACTAGAGTGTTAGTGTTATTTCCTCTCTTGTGCTCCCTAGCAGTGCAGAAAACCAGCAGGGTTTATACCCCTGCTCCCTCTATGCTGTATTTCTAGCACTGTTTTCTTTCACCTCTGCTGCTGAGATGGCAAAACCACCGGCTGGTCGGGTCTGTGAATTGCCAGTCCTTCTCCACTCTACAGATGGCAGTAAATTAAGGTAATGAGCGTCCATTATTTCAGTGTCTTACATGTGCAAATTGCATTATCCCAGGTGTGTCACTCCCTGGTGTGTTATGCCATGGTCCTTCCTGACCTCATATCCTGAGGATGTGTTACTACCGAGTGGCCTTCGCCCACTTGCCCCTTTTATTGTGGCTGTGGCCACCCAGCAGCTCCTAGGCCAGAGTCCACTAGCCCACTCTGGTTGGTTTGAATCGTGTTGGGCTGTAGGAGCTCTCCAGAAACTTTTTGCCCTGGAGCAGTGAATTATAGGTATCCTGCTTACCAGCCAAAAAGTGGCCATTGTCCTTACTGCTTAATACAGAGACAATTAAATCCTGATCCTAATTCAGGTAGTAGCCAGTAGCAGCTTCCTTCAGTCTGACTTTGTTGTGTGAAGATCTAGGCCTGCTTCTGTCCATGCAAACAATTCTCCTTGTGTATTTGGCTGAATATCTGGGTTAAGTCCTCATTTTACACAGATCTGTTGCCTCAGTATGACAGAGTAATGGTTGAGTTTTGCCAATGCCCAGCATTCAACACCTTTTCACCCAAAATTATTTATCTGCTGTGACATTTCTTTTAGAGGAGAAGTGCCACCAACTTGTTTTATGATGTTTTGAAAAGAATTACCTGCTTGGCCTCTTTGTGTGTGGGCAGGTACAAAGTTCAGCCTTGCCTCCATTTGTAAAGAGCCAAGCCCAGAGCCCTGTGTTCCCATTTTTGGTTGTGCTCCACCCATGTTCCCCTGTGCTCCCTTGACCACTGACCTCTGTGGCCAATGTTGATGACCTGGTAACTTGGTCTTTTATTTTTGACCCAGCTGGAGTTTCCTGATCATTCTTACACTTGCTGGATTTGGTTCAGGCATAATCACTGTGCAAAGCTTTGTATTTTCTTACTTCCACTGTGCTTCATTCTTACCCTTGATTGCTTTTTCATTTCATTCCTCAATTTTTAATTCAAGTGTATTCATTGCTCAGCAGTCCATGTCTCCTTCAGGGAAATTGTGGACTTAACCTCTCGTTTCTTTGAGGCATGCTTGCCCTCTGTTGCTTGCATCCATTTTGTTTTTCCATCAGCCCTGCAGATAGTCGATGTCCTTTCATGTCCATTTTATTTAGTTGGGTTTATGCTTTAGTTCTCAGGGTGAATGCCTTAAAATCAGCCTCTGTCACTGGTTTGGCATTTTCTATCAGAACAAATACAGCCAAAGCTGGGCTTTTGACAGTCCTAACTGATCATCTTAGGCTGTAAGTATTTTGGAAGGGTTGCCTAAGTGGTAGGAGAAGACTGTGCCATCCACTTCTGTGATGGAGAGAGAGAATGTTTGCTACTCCTGTGCCTAGCACTGAGTACACACTCACTGACTGTGAATGCATTTTGCCTATTTTCTTCAGCATGAGCCCTCAGGGCAGTGTGGGGACACTTGACCTGATGCTGAATGTATTAGTGCTGGAAACTTGAGATGCAGTGCAATTGTTTTAGTCAGACCTCTTGTGGTCTGGTGAGATTTGGAACCCACGCTGCATCAGGCATCTACCATCTCAAATGTCAGAATTTGCTGGTATCATAAAACATTTGGGATTTCCTGTGAGTGTCTGTGCTCAGGGCTTGGTTGTTTGGGTGGTTTGGGTTTTTTTTGTTTGTTTTTGTTTTGTTTTGGTTTGGTTTTGTTTTTGTTTTTTTTCCTTTTCTTGAAAACTACTACCTCCCTCACTATAATTTCATTCTGTTGTTGGTTTTGTGCTGCCCCTCAGTATTACAAATAATGATGTTTCAATTATGAATAATTATAAATGTGAATAATTGTTACCAATAGGATTGGCAGAGATTGTCTATTACTCCTTAGATGTTTATCTTCCAGCCACAGATGAGAAAAGGTAAGATTGCAAAGGTTTGGAAGGTATCCTTTGATGTTCTTGATGTCCTGGTCAATGTTAAATCCAGTTTAAGCCAACTATTTGGATGTGTTTTTCCTTCCTGGGAAGTGATTTTGGGCCAAGCTTTCCCAGATATTGCTTGTGAATATCTGATGCAAGATTTAACCCAAATGTGAAATGTGCTACATGAAACAACACCTTTTTTTCTGTGTAATAATGGTTATAATCCAGAAGCTTCCCACCTATGTTTCCAATTTTGCTTTTTACACTAGTCAAAATACACTCCTCCACCATTTTAATACTATTATTTCCCTCTAACATAAAGAGCCAAACTTGTCCCTGGTATAATTCTGTAAGGCCAAGAGTGTGATGAAACCAGACGTGCTCCTTTCCCACATTGTCCATCCATATTTTGCTTTTTGTGGGTCCATGTTATTTAATTTCTTCCTTTTGCTCTGAATATGCCGTTCCTGCTCTTCCACATATTTTCATACAATTTTCAAAACCTTTTAATAATCTTGTCCCTGTGAGATGGTAAGTGATGAGTTCAGTAATTACCCAGTGTCAGTCTATTTACAAAGCTGTAGGTCACTGAGACAAAGGTTGATCTCTATTAAAGCACAGTGAGCTTCTATCAGGACTAAAACTTGCATTTTTCTAATTTCTCTTGCGAAGTAAGTATTTCTCTGAACTTGACTAGTCAGATTCTGCGCTTCTTCCACTGAAAAATATGAAATTTTTTATGGACTGACGTAAGAAGGAAAGCATATTGCTCAAGTACTTGAGTTAGCCCCAGGAATGTTTTATTTATTTGTATCCTGCCTGGCAGGCTTATGGCCCTGGATTCTGGACTGAAAGAGGCCAGCACACACGTGGTATTTTCCTGGCATTACATAGCACAGGTGAATTGGACCTGGACTGCTATAGGCAGATTTATGTTTCTTTCTTTCCCCTGTGCTGCATCTTTTAACTTGTTGTCCCTTGTGTGTTTACTTCAAAATGGATTGGGATGTTTAAAGTGGCATTTAACTAATCAAGTAAGCATTTGCCTTGTTCTTGTCACCTGGCTTCATTGTCTTCAGGGAGTAAGTCTGGCCCTTTTGTCAGGAAAGAGGTTTTGAACACAGGTTGGTCTGACTGGGCACTGCTGGGCTGGGTTTGATGTCAGTGTCTAACTGTTCTCTGTGGTAACTTTAGTCCTTTACTCCTCTTGGGCCCCTCTGATATCTTTCCAACTGCAGTGTAAGTAATCTTGCTTTTTCTGGCCTGTGCAAAAATGAAAAGGGATCCTTAGTTTTGCTCCAAATCTCCTCTTACTGCTGTCTCTGCCAGCTGCTGTGCTTCTCTTCACCTGTGCAGCAGTCTGTCACACTGGAGACTCCTGATATTCCCCTCACCCAAGCTCCTCTAACTCCCTGATCCATTTTAGTGAGTGTTTCCAATCACTCTCATCTGCAGGTCACTCATGCATACCATGGTTTTAGTTTTATTTTCCGTACACCCTGTGGACTCAGTGAGTCATAGTTTCCTTATTTTGCAGAAAGAAGGAACTGGATCGCTGGCAAGATTAACCATCTGACTTTCCAACACCTCTGTGATGCCCCTGTTAATAGGCTAAGGGCATCACTTTCCATTTTCAAAGAGAGCAGAATGATAATTTAACACTAAAGTCTTCAGTTCCTCTTCCTCAAGGGCACAAGAATTACAAAACAGAGAAACTGAGGTACAGTGAAAGTGATTTTCCAGTGACTTTAGGAAGCCTTTACATGGCCTGGGCTGTTGATCATCAGGACAGGGACTGGATATGGCTTCTATATCTGAGAAGTAACAGGGAAGTGCAGCACCATGACCAGGCCTGCAGAAACAGGATTATAAACTTACTCATAATATATAAGGAATTAATGAATATACTACTTGCTTACAATTTCAACCAGAGCCAGAGTCACAAAACCTGGATTTCCTGTCACCTCCTAATGGCCTCTTTGTTAGGGAGAGTGCCTATGGAGAAGGGGTATGAGAACTGCTGGAAAGCAAGAGCAGGAGAAGTGAAGACAAATAACAGAGGGAGCTCAGAAAGACAAATAATTTGCCTTGTTCTTGGGGACATCCATATCTTCCTTCCCCTCCTCTGCTTCTCCTTCCTTGCCTATCTGTGTAGGCCAGCAAGCTGAGTCAGGTTTTGGCTTAGCTTCACCATTATGAAATAACATTCATTTCTGCCTGGTTTTGCTTGGGCTTGGATTTAGCCTGCCTGTGGTAGATGCCAAATGAGGATAGCTGTAGCTGTCACCTTTTAAAGATGAGTGGAAATCGCCTGCTGCCTGGGATTAAATGGGATGAACTGGTGGTATCTGGGGAATAGATTGTGGCTGGAGTGGCAGGTGATGCCCCTGCTGCCACTCAGTCCCTGTCACCCAGAGGTGCTGATCACTGTGTCACTCAGCCACCTGCACCAAACTGCTCCTGTGCCTGGGAAGCACATGGATCTCTCCTGAACAGGTTCTGCAGCATACACAGTCATGGCCCACTCTCTGTGTAGAGCCTGTTCATGACCTCCAGCTGCGCTTGGAGACTTTTGGGTCTCCTTCTTTTAGCAGCTCGCTTTTATAAGCCCTGCCTTCTGGTCTGAAGTGAATTTTCACCTTTCCTTTCCTTTTCAGAAGGACAGTAGGCACTGCTGAGGAGGGATCTCAGTGTGACACAGCATGGGTGCAAAGCTTCTCTCGGCAATTCATCCTCTTGCTCATTCTTGCCTTGTGGTTCAAAATCCTCATAATTATCTGACATCCTCTGCTATTAAAACCTCTGCTTGTGTAGGAGTTGTTTTTTGTTTGGATTGCAGCAACAGGCTTTCAGTCTTTGCTTCCTGCTGCTTCCTGACAGCCGGTTTTGACAAGCCCTTCAGAGTCACTGCTGCTTTGTTAATTTTCTGGCTTTTCACCCCCTCCTCCTATTACTACTTTACACCGATGTTTATTTGACCACACACTGATTCAACACTTACAGTTACCAATTAAGATCAAAATATTGCTTTGACATTTACCTGAAACTCAGGGTCTCTGTTGCTAAGACATCCAACTTCACCGAGTTTCTCCAACGCAAGGCAGAGCATTGCTCATACTTTTATTTGTTAGGGATAAGCCTTGTGATTAATGGTATCCGTAACTGACACGTACATCTTCCTTGATGAACAATTTGCTTACATTCATGGCAAAACAAAGCATCTCTGCACGGGGAGGGTTTCTGGTTATTACACCTTTTATGAATTCTTTCCTTGCCGTTATCAGCATCACACGATGGGGACACATACTGATTTTAGAAGTTGTTTTATTAGGGCGAATTGAGCAAATGGCAGAGTTCCACTTGGCAATCATTGGCAATGATTCCAGGCTTAGAATTAGGTTTTCTTTATTTATTTTTTCTTTTTTAAATTTTTTCTTTTTTTCTTTTTTCTTTTTTTTTTGTTTGAATTCTTTGACATGAGCTATGTAAATCACATAATAGACCTTGATGTCTCAGTCATTTCCTCAGCTTTCCTTACCTTCTTTTAACCTTTCCTTACCCTCCCTTTTGCTCTGATGTTTTTTTCTCTTCCTTTTCTGTGCTTCTGTCCTCTGCGTGCTTTTATATTGCAATTCTGATTCACAGAACCTTAATTTGTTTACCTGTTTAAATGCAGTTACTGCTGAGAATGAACATGGTAGAAGTTGATTGAAATAGAATACCAAAGAAATACACTGATAAAGTGATTCAAGTCTCTTTTCTGTTTTCTCAGGCTGTTTGCACATTTGGCCAGATAATTTTTTATGGATGCTTACAACTCAAACTTGAGAGGATTAGAAAATTTTGTATTTCAAAAATTAAATTCTCCCAACTCAAGGCTGATTGAAATCAATGATAAAGCCCTCAGTAATCCTGTTAGAAAAAATAATTAATTCAGTGGTTTTAAATGTCTCATCCTTAGTTTCTACTCTGTCCTAATACTACAAGCCATTATTTATGGAAGTTGTTCTTACTGTGAGAAAGAGATTTATTGTACCACCTCTGCAAAAAATGCAAAGCAGCAGCTTGGTCTCAGTTTTGCAGACTCACAGTGAGGCACACAGCCCTATGAGCTGTGCAAAATTTCTTTGGTGGGGTGTTTTGTGTATTTATAAGTCTGTATCCTGTTAATCCCTGGAGTACCTGTTGGAAGAAGAGCCCTGTGTGGTCTGTCTGGATCAGGGCTGGACACTTAACTTTAATGTGACCCTAAGCTCAGCTCACAGCTCTGTACTTTGTCCTTAACCACAGAGAAGTGTCATACCCAGATCCCTCACTGGATATTTTTGTACCTCAGTTAGATCCCTGCCACTTCAAAGCTAAGTATATCAAGCTGGTCATCATAAGACATATCTGCCATTCCTCAGGGTTATTCTTCCAATCTCCCCTTGGGTCTTACCCTAAATGTGAATGTCCTTTACACTGGGTGCCTCTGCTGCAGTGCACGCCCTTCCCCAAAAACAGCCTGATGAAAGGGGGGCATTAAAGAGTGATTTTACAATTTGTTTTGCTAGGTGGACAGATTCACCCCCCTCCACCTTGGAACATTTACTTAGATTTCCTTTCAGCTGTTACATACAGAGTAAAGACATAGGCAGGGAAATGACTTTACTGCATGTTTTAATTCTTCATTTAATCCGCCTGAATACTGGCTATGCTGTAGGAGAGTTCACCTCTGGAGGACACAGACATTTATCTGGATTAATGCTCTCCATTACAGTTTGCAAATATCAGAGTCCCAAACAGAGAATTCAAATCCAATTAAAAGGCACAATTCCAGCTTGGTTTTCCCACACTTCTCTCCCAGTGTATCATTCAGTGATGCATTTAACAATTAAAAGATATTTTTAAGGCCATATTCTTAAATGTATTTTACAAAGATATATATTTGAAGAAACCATGTTTCTATACCAGTTACAGTGTGGCAAAATAATGTGTAAGATTGTGGTATATGGGAGAGAGCCACAATAATTTATTTCAACAAGCACTCAAAGTGAAAGTGTCTAAGTAATTTTCTTATGTTTTCTTCACACCAGTATTCCACTCATAAATTTACCTTGTGCAGGCCAGCTGATTAAAAACTGCCAGAGAAACACACAAGTTATGGGGCTGCCTGATGATCCAGAGCACTGCATTACCCAATGGCCATTATGGCATAATGTAAACACACTTTGATATGAATCATGGAATCACAGGGCAGTTTGGGCATGAAGGTAACTTTAACCTCATCCAGTGCCACCCCCTGCCATGGGCAGGGACAACTTCCACTATCCCAGGCTGCTCCAAGCCCCGTCCAGCCTGGCCTTGGACATTCCCATGGGATGGGGCAGCCACAGCTGCTCTGGGCACCCTGTGCCAGGGCCTGCCCACCCTCCCAGCCAGCAATTCCCAGTTCCCAATCTCCCACCTGTGCCTGCCCTCTGGCAGTGGAAGCCATTGCCTGTGTGCTGTCCCTGCATGCCTTGTCCCCAGTCCCTGTGCAGCTCTCCTGGAGCCCCTTGAGGCCCTGGCAGGGGCTCTGAGCTCTCCCTGGAGCCTTCTCTTGTGCAGCTGAACAGCCCCAGCTCTGCCAGGCTGGCTCCAGAGCAGAGGGGCTCCAGCCCTGGCAGCAGCTCCGGGGCCTCCTCTGGGCTGGCTCCAGCAGCTCCACGTCCTTGTGCTGTTGGAGCCAGGGCTGGGGCAGCTCTGCAGGTGGGCTCTCAGCTGAGCACAGGGGCAGAGGGGCAGAATCCCCCCTGCCCTGCTGCCCACGCTGGGGGCTCAGCCCCGGGCAGGGGGGTTCAGGCTGGGGCAGGTCCAGCTCTCACCCACAGCACCCCCAGCTCCTTCTCCTGGGGCTGCTCCCTCTGCTCATCCCCAGCCTGGGTGGATCCTGGGGGCTGCCCTCATCCAGATACAGGTCCTGCACTTGGCCTTGTCAAACCTCACGAGATTCCCCTGGGCGTATTTTAACGTCCCATGTTGTTCCTTCTTAAGTCCCTGTGCTATTAATTGCTGCCAATTAGACTAAAGGATGGATGTGGCCAGGGAGATTCACCAGCCCTTATCATAAGCCTGGTGGCCAGCAAAACTATCGGGGTCCTGGATGCCCTTTCTTTTGGACAAAGCGTGCTGGCAGATTGCTTCCTGGCTGCCCCCACACAGCCCAACTGGGAAGTTAACTTTCAGTATTGGCAGCACCAAATGTTCACAACTCAGCTTGCCAGACTTCTGAAATAATGAAATTGGGTTAAAAAGGAGAAGTTTAAAAATAGCAATCTGCAAGATCCTTTTTCGTTGGCTTCTGAGATAAGGGAAGGGTTTTGGCTTGTGTTGTCAAACATTTCCCCAGCATTTTTAAATTTCTACCCTGCTATTGGTGTAGTTTACAGAAGATTGCAGGCATCATGGGAGTTGGAACAAATCTGTGAAAGTTTGGAAAACAGGGACTTGTGATGATTGTGTTTATGCATTGGCCTTAAAAAATGCCATCTTACCAAGCAGGCAAAATAAGCACTGTATTATGACTTCAGAGACATCATCAAATGACACATCCTTTGCTAGCAGAGCAAACAAATCAGAGGAAGGACCCAGTGCCCATCACATTTAGCAACTACTGTAGATGTAAAACTGAAGTTTGGAGCCTCTACTTCTTTGGCCCCATGGTTTCCCATGTCGCCAGCTTTTCACCCTTGTGTTTTGGAGAATGAAATTTCTACCTCCTCATACATGTGTGTTGTTTATGAGCACAGGTAATTCCTGGCCTTCAAATTTGTATGGGGAGCCTGGTATTGTTTTCATCCAAGGACTTGCAGAGTCTGTGGGACGTAAAAATTATTTGTTTACCCTAGTAAGGTCATATCTTTTTGTTCTTGGTATCTTTTAATTGTTTTTGATGAATGTGTCATGGTCACATTTGTATGTTAAGAAATAGGACATGAGAACTCATGCTGATAGACTTAACCTAATGAATGATATCAAATATCAACTGCCTCGTTTTCTTGCTAGAGGGCTGCAGTTTAGCTGGCAGAATGGAGAGGAATTGGCAAATTGGACCGGCACCTTTAATTTCACGGATGACGGAGCAGTGAAGAGTGGCAGTGACACAGGCACCAGGTACCAACACCCGAGGGAATGGCTGTGGAGTTCTCTCTCTCCTTGTATGAACCACAAATGTGAGCACAGGCTGTATGAAAAATGACATCTGCAGTGTGCTTTGGCTGCTTGGCACTGCTCCCCACAGTACAGAAGATGTCAGGGATGCCCAAGCACTGTGCTGTTTTCCCCTTTGCAAGCCTTGGGGACATTTTGGACTATGCCCTAAGCATCCATGAAGTCTGCAGGAGGGTGGCTTCTGTGTCCTGGCCTCTCCTATTTCCCTACCAATGCTGCGTGTCAAGGTTTGGCAGTATGGGAGAAGGGGACTTTGGCAGAGAATGTCCCAGCATTACAGTATTGGTGCATACAGAGCACACTGGGGAATGTGGTCTTTAGAATAAAACACGTATTCCATGAAAACATAGTTTGACTTGAATTCTTTTCAGGGCCTAGCAGGGTAAAAGTGCTCTGTCAAGATAAGACTGGAGTGTTTCCTTTATTTACAGTACTTGGCAACACGAGAAGCACTGATGTGCTGCTGCACTCTTTGTACTTCCTAGTTTGACACGGGCTCAGGTGTCTGCAGGGTCATGTGCAGACTCAGAAGACTGGCAGCAGTTGTGCCTAAAGAGCTCCACAGCTATCCCAGGCCATCTGCACAAATCCAGGCACGGGCGTAGGGTGGATATTTGGGCTCTCTTCCTGGAACAGCAGTTACAGGAGTTAAAACTCCTGAGTCATGTGTAGCATCAAGTTCAATAAGCAGCAGGGAAATCTTAGAAAGAGCTGTAAAATAAAGAAAAAACTAAAAAGAATTGAAAGAGTACTTGTGTATAAACAAAACTCTGGGTAAATTGACCATTTTATTTTAAATATCATCATTTTGTAACCATACACCACTGCAGCTGTGGAGCTGATAGCACTTCAAAGGCAAGCAGAAGTTGCAGAGTCTAATGTGCCAGAAATCATCCTGTCACTGAAGCACAGCAATACTGCAGTTCCTGTTCAGGCTCTTGCTGTAATGTGATCCTGTACGAGTGCTGCCTGCTGCTCTGCTGGTTGTTCTTGTAAAGGTTCTTTATGAGAGCAACCAGCCTCCACTGCAGTTTTTCACTTAGAGCAGGGAAAAAAAGGGTTCATGTGTTGGTGTGTGTATCTATCTATCTATCTTCTACTCTTGTTGCTTTTTCAGTATCTGCATATATAGTCTGTATTTACAGTCTTCAATTTAGGCACTTGGCATATAAAAGAACTCAGTGTGACACAAAGACACACATCATCTTGAAGGCATGAGATAATAAACAAATATAGATTTCCTCCTCTAGACACCTTTGACAGAGACAATTGAACCATCATTGATTTAATGACTGGGAACCAAAACCCTTGAATACAAAAGACACAGTCAGAGGGGCTGCACCACAGTGCTGCTCTCAGTCTCTTCAGCCTCTTCAAAGGCAGAGAGGTTCAAGGTGCAAGTGGTTTTCACACAAACAAACTGCACAAGCTAGATATAAACTGCAAAAAGTTGGAATATCAGTGAAGGAAAAAAAGTGTATTTCAAAGCCTGTGTGTTATGTGATATGTCAATGACTGTCTCCACTGCCCAGGCTCCCCGGGGAATGGGCACGGCCCCGAGGCTGCCAGAGCTCCAGGACCTTTGGACAGCGCTGCCAAGGATGCACAGGGTGGGATTGTTGGGGGTCTGTGTGGGGCAGGAGTTGGACTGGGTGATCCTTGGGGGTCCCTTCCAGCTCAGGACATTCTGTGGTTCTGTGTTACTGACAGTGGAGCTGGAAGCTTTTCAGTCAGGGATAAGTCTACCTGCAACATATTTCACACCTAAGTGTGTTAGAGATATCATTTATCCTTTTGTTTACTGTAGGAAACCTGGGAATATAGAAAAAATTTAAAAAGTATTGTGTAAGTGTGGAGATGAGACTGTGTGGTGACTACTACAGAGCTGTGTCAAAATTGTTTACTATTTACATTTGATCACCCTTCTGACTGTGTTGTCACCAGACATCTCCTGAGTCTTAATCTGACACTCAACTTTAGGCTGTTATAAAATGAAAACAAGTCTTCCTCTAATGAATAATTCTTTCCACTGAATGGAAAACTTGCAGACTACATTTCACAGAACTGATTTTATTTGTATATATTTACAGAGGACTCCAGAGAGATGTCTGAAGTGCAGAAAACTAATTGTATGTCAGCATAAGCACACAGAATACCTTTCACTGCATAGCTCTGCAGTTTGCTGTGCCATCACCTTCTTGTAAAAGGTTTGGTGTTTAAAGATATTAATTGAAGTAGATATGAATATGATTTCCATTAACTTCTACCATTTATATATATAGAGACATATGTTTATTCATGCATATGTGGTATCAGCTTGAACATATTCTAGAACTACTCTTTATCTTTTAATTACATAACTTAATACAGGGTGTAGAGATGCTGACAACTCATCCTGTAGGAGTGAAGTTTTAGATGAAAATGAAGGACTTCCAAAGCAAAAGCACACTGAAAGAATGAGTGCATTGGAATTGCAAGTCAGTCAAACTTAATGAGAATCGTGGCCTTAGAGAAACCAATGAACGGTGAAGATTAAACACTGCATGAAAATGATCAAGTAAGAAAGAGACTAATATTATTGTTTTATGTGATTTCAGTTAACACTGGGTCACTCCTTAGAATCACACAATAGTTTGGAAGGGACCTTAAAGCTTATCCAGTGCCACCCCCTGCCATGGGCAGGGACACCTTCCACTGTCCCAGGTTGCTCCAAGCCCTGTCCAGCCTGGTCCTGGACACTCTCAGGGATCCAGGGACAGCCACAGCTGCTCTGGGCACCCTGTGCCAGGGCCTGCCCACCCTCCCAGCCAGCAATTCCCAGTTCCCAATCTCCCACCTGTCCCTGCCCTCTGGCAGTGGAAGCCATTGCCTGTGTGCTGTCCCTGCATGCCTTGTCCCCAGTCCCTGTGCAGCTCTCCTGGAGCCCCTTGAGGCCCTGGCAGGGGCTCTGAGCTCTCCCTGGAGCCTTCTCTTGTGCAGCTGAACAGCCCCAGCTCTGCCAGGCTGGCTCCAGAGCAGAGGGGCTCCAGCCCTCTGATGGCTGAGGTCTGAAACCAAACACACTTCTCTCACTGAGCCCTGCTCTGACAGCTCTGGTGTGCTGGGGTAACTCAGCTAACCCAGGTTTTCACCACAGTGCTTAAGACAGTTCTTCAGACTGTGTAGGAGCAGCCCATGGAAATAAAATCTTGTGTCATGTATGTGGCGCAACCAAGAGTGTGGATCCCCTTTGTGTCACCTAACGCTGCTCTGGGCAGACACGTGACAGATCCCAATTTGCTGGGCCTTTTTGGGCACCAGAGCCTTCATTTTGGTTCAGATTACATTGCTGAAGGCCTTCTAGGTAGCAAGGAAATTGTGATTACTAGCAAGAAGTAAAAGTGTAGCGCAGGAGCTCCCCAAAAGCCATAGGGATTTCAACCAAAAGAGGACTACCCACGCAGATGCAATAACAACTAATTGTTGAACACTGGCTTATTTTTGATTCTTGTGCATCACCCATTACTCATATTTCTATCTTTTGCATTTTACTTTGTGCTAAGCATTGTTAAACCTTACAGCATCCTTGTGGAGAATCATATAAAGGGTTTTATCTAGTGCTGGTTATGACAAGTGATATATACAACCCCTTCCCAGAGCCCTGATTCTTCTGCTCTCCTTTTAATATGTTTTGCAACTTACTGGGATTGTGAGTTGTCATGCTTAAATAATTTTTCACTGGCAAGAAGCTGCCTTAATGACAGGATGACTTATCTGCCATGTGAGTTGGTTTATGGTGTTCTCTTCAGTCTACTGGAGCTGCAGATAAGATTCAGTGTAGAGCTTTTGTGATGAGACCACAGAAGCCTTTGGTAGGTGAGAGGAGATCATACTTTAAGGCCTGTCAATTTCTGCTCTGAATTCTCTAGTAAGACAAATCTGAAGCTTTGTCCCCACTGGCTACAAAATAAAAAGTAGAATCAATTTGATTCATCAAATATATGTTTTGTAAGAGTAAATGTAAGGGCTTAGGATTTTGTTTAAGTCACATTGCTGAGTTCCTTATACAAGGATCCTAAATCTAAAAACAAGAAAAAAAAAAAAAAAAAGGTAGCTTCTTGCAATAAGCTAAAATATGGGTTTTAAGATGTCATTGATGTATAAGGGTTGTCATGAATTTTGCTATATCTTCCAGGTGGGTGGTCATATGGATAACAACATCAGCAGATTATTTCAGTCAGAGTGAACAGGAAAGGGCTGAATTAAAACACCCAAGCAGCAGTTTGTTAAAAATCTGAGAGTTTTGAAATGAAATTGGGAAAATAGCGCTTCCTGCAGCATACTCCATTGCTGCTTGTCAGGAGACAGCATTGGTTTGATACAGCAAAAGACGAGAAGCACCAAAATGTCCCTGAAACTCAAATTCAATGTAGCCTCCAACAAATCATTCACATACTGCACAGTGGGAAAACCTCTAAATGAAGATGGGTGTCAGTCTGGTTCAGAGAGGACCTGGGAAGGACAGGGAGTGGTGGTGTTGATGGGCTGCAAGGTGGGCTTGTCTCCAGGGAGAAGCAGGAGGCAGCCTGGACTTTGCTGTGCCATTTAGGGCTGTTTCTGCTGGAGCTCCTGCTGCTACACCCACGACTGCTGCAGTGGAGCTGTGTTTTGCAACTTACTCTGGTGCTGTGCTAGGCTGAAACCGTGGGGAGGCTTGTGTCCCAAATCAGTGGACAGATGGGAAGGGAACAACGTGCCTCTGGCAGGAGTGGATGTTTGGTCAATTCACATTGCTAATGAGGTAATGAGCAGCAGAGCCAAGCAATTCCAAGTGATCTGTGTGTGGAGACTTGGAGATGGGAGATCGTAATAAGAATGGCAGTGAGCAGCCAGTGACAGTTTGCCAGGAGCTTCCATAGTTGTGATGAAAGATATATCCTCAGGGCATCACAACCATCACCTTGACTGCACAGATGTGTAAGATACCTGTGGAGTCATAGGACCAGGTCAAAAAAAAAAAAAAAAATCCAGAAAAGGAGCACCTGTGAGGAAAAAAGTTTGTGCACTTTCCACTTTTCTGGCGATGTTTAGTGAGCTGTCCATGAACAGCCTTTAAAGGACAGAAATATAAAAGCCACTCCTCCTCCGAAGAAGATCAAACTTAGGAATTTAGGGCTGGTCCATGGAAGCGGTTTTGGTTTTTTGAAAGCAAAAATTTAAACTTGGAAAACAGGCACAATATCTTGATCCTTGTCTTGATGGATGGACCTATCTAACACCATCTATTATAAAATCCTAGAAAAGCTTACAGCTCTGTAAGACCAAACATATCAAAATATCCTAAGTGAATGATCAGTGGGTTCATGAATCAATAACTTTTAACCTCAGCTACAAGAACCTCTTGCAAAACTTGAGCCCCAGTAGAAGAATTCCAGATCCTGAATTTTAGTTACTCTGATTCTTCTAAAAAGACAGCCAATCTTGAACTAAAGATGCCATTTCTATCTTTAGCTTCCAGGCATTGAATACTGTTTTTCCTTGCTATACTGTATTGAAAACTTTCCTGCCACTGGTAATTGCTTCCTGGTGCAGTATCTCCTTATTCAGTCACCATATGTTTAGATTAAGCTTCACACGCCTCTCATAATATTTTAGAATCCAGAAAATTTCTGCAGTTCCTTTTGTAACTCTCACCAGTGTCTCAAACCTCCAAAGATGAAATGTCAGAAGTGCGTGCAGTAATTCAGAAGAGCTATTACTACATGATGCATACAGAGATAAATGACCATTTTCTCTTGCTTATATTTTAATTTTTTTACACGAAACAGCCCATAGTGGCATATTTTGCTCTCACCTACAGACACATACTAAAAGTTCATGATCAGTTAGACATCTAATGCATCTAGCATTAGAGATGGAGATGGTACAGGATTTAAACCAGTTATTGCCAGTGACATTGTCATCAGCACACGGTAGGCAGGAGGAATGTGAACCGTCTTTTTTAATATTTGCTGTCCCCAAGGATGGGACGATCAAATAGTTTCCTCAAGCTGTAGGAAAAGTTCAAGCTGTGTAAAAGAAGCCTGCTGCTTCTCCAGCCTCCTCTGTTGAGCCCACATCTCTTCCTCTCTCAGTTCAACCTTTCAAGCACCATTCTGTTGTGGACAAGTCAACTCAGGCTCTCAAATAGCAGAAACAGCACAAGCAGCAATGTGATTTTTCTTTTTTTTTTTTTTTTTTTTTTTTTTTTTTTTTTTTTTTTTTTTTTGTGCCACAGTCCTGGTGAAGTTTAAATTAGTCTAAGAGCATCAAAGATTCCTGCTTCCCTTGCCACATCTACATCAGCTTCTTTACCTGCTAAACAGGTGAAGAAGCTTCCCAGTGGGACAAAATAATCTTGGGAGGACAGACCATACAAAGTGGTAGGATGCTTTTATTAAGGGAGAGAAACCCCTGAACTGATGTAAAGCCCTTAAACATTTTGACCAAATCTTGTGGGTTTTGATGTTGTCACATAGAAGCATTAAGAGAAGCAAAGGCCAGAGGGATTTGGTCTCTCACAATGGGCCCTGATGAAGTCAACACCTACTGTGTTCTATTCCGGATGGATTGTCCAGGGCCTCCAGAGCTGTGATAGGCTCCACCCCAGCAGTATTTTTGCTCCAGGGACCTGAAGGTTCCATGAAGGCCTTGCCAGATGATGTGAGTCCCCTGTGCTTTGGGGAATGTGCTCTGGCACACTTGGAACCTTCCTGAGTAAGAAAGGTGAATCTCAATCTGAGGTTGACCATGGATCTGCCCTTACTGACGAGTGCAGGCACTGCTAATTGGACAGCACTCTTAATAAGCATTTAGTAGAAGCCTGCAGGGCTTGATTCATTTATTCTCATTTCTTAGTTGGTGGATAATGTATATTTTTGGAAAGATCTTTGTTTTTCCTGCAGGGTAGGTGGAATCCTTCCTGCGATGCTCTGCGGTCTTGCCGCGCAAGTGCTGCAGCCTTGCTGCAAACAGTGTCAAGAACTGGCACCTCAGGAACAAGCAGAATGAATGGGAAGGCAGCTTCAGAAAGTGATCCTGCTTAAAAGATGCCTGACCATTGCAGTAAATTATACTTTTAAACCTTTGTTCAGTATATCAGACAAATCAGTGTCTCAACCCGAGCGTCACTTGAAGGCAGGATTGAAGTCTCGGGCTTTTTAATTCATGTAGTGTGATCAAGAAAATCTTACTTCTGATCAAAGCAGAAGCAGCCCAACTGCAGATGATCAAAGACCTAAATGTTAGCTGATGTACTGAGAAACCAAATGTGTCTCTCACTAGCAAGCTCAGTAGGCAGCTCAGCTGGAGGTGAGGTTGCAATGGGGGACGTGAAGGTTAGAAAAGAAGAAAGTTTCAGTCAGTCAAAAATGGAAAATTACAGAGTGAATAGCATCTAATTTCTGGGTAGTCAGTGAAGTGATCTGTAAAAAACCAGTGCCCTCTGAGCACTTGCAGTTTGTGTGGTGTTCAGGCAAAAATTTGATCCTGGAAATATGTTGTAGGTTTGAAAGCCACAATTGATGTGAGCGGACACAGGGCAGTGAGTGGTGTGTAGTGCCCCGTGCCCTGGGAAAGCACAATCCTACATGCAACTGAGCTGTTTGTTGTAATTCATTTGCAGTTGTGTTCTTAAGGTAAAGAATCATGAATTCTTGTATTGGTTTTCCTGTGGACTTGTGACCTTTAAAGGGATAGAAGTTATTTATGTTTCATCAGCAGAAGTGGAAAAATGCAGGGAGAGGACATTATGGCGGTGACAGATCAACTCTGTTTTATGGATAATAAAACTTGACTGTCATTCTTATAAAGCCAAAACACAGACCTTTTCTGTAGCAAAAGGAGTAAGTAGTATAGTCAGGTTTGTCACTTGTCACTAATCCAGAACATAAATCAAAATAAACTGTACTACATCCTTGTTTCTTAGCTGGAGAGCAAACTGAGGAGGATGACAGGGAGGACAGTTTCCATTTGTGCTAATTAAGCTTTCTGACAGGCAAATGTATCGTCGTTCACAGGGAACTACATGTTTTAGAGTGGGAGTTAATAGGCAGGAAGAGCTCTCAGAGACCAGGGAGTGGGTGAGACTGATGCTTCCTCTGGGAAAGTGCGGGGGCCTGATCGCCAAACACTCCCTGCAGGACCAGACCCTTGCAAGATGAGGACGTGGGTTTAAATGACATCTCTGGAGGCTGAGGGAACCCATGCTCCTTGTGCTAGGGCCTGGTGTTGTGCAAAAGCTGCGTTCTAGGGAAGCGCAGCGTGAAGCACTTTCTGTGGGAAGAGGTTGTCCAGTGCTCCAGGGAATGGCTTCTAATATCCTGCTAATATCTGCAGCAGGAGGAATTGCTGTGAAGCAAATAAATAGCATGAACACTTCTGGGAGAAAGAGAGGAACCCTTTTTTCCTGAGTCTTGACCAGCTACTCTCTTGAAAAATTCCTAATGCTGTTGCAGCACCATTCGTGCAGCCCACGCGCGGCAGCGTCCGTAGCATTACGAGTAAGGAGGGTTCAGTGGCTGGCTGTCTGCTCCAGTGAGGTCCAGGCTGATGAAGGACAGCCCAAAGGATGTTTATTCAATAGGTTGGGATCACTGAGCTCACTTCAGTCTAACTGACCCCATGGCAAGCAGCATTTTCTCCTCTCTCTGTGCAGAATGACTCTGCCGTTGGTGTCCCCTGCCTTTGCTGCACGTGTCCCACCAGCGATGTGCCATCCAGCCCATCCCATGGATCCTCCCTCTGCACTTCCATGGGGTAGTAAATGGTGAATTCAATGCTCCCAGTGGCTCTGTTGGGAAAGCTGAAGCTGTTGTGAGAGTTAGAGAGCTGCAGGACAGTCCTGTGCTTTTTCAATCTGTGGGCTCATGGAATAGCTCTGCTAGAAAGGCAGTGTTGCCTCGTGGATTGATTTCCTTTCAGATCCAGAAGTGGTTTATTTTTGACCCAATCCTTTCCTCCTTAACCTTCTGCTGCTGTGGTAACACATCCTTTTTCATTTCTATTTTTGGTTTGTGGATTGAGTAAACAGGCAACGATCAAAGGGAATGGCTGGGACACAGGAAATTTCGTCTCCATTTCATAAAATGACATCTTTGACTCCAATGCCACAGGCTGAAGGCAGCTTTCCTGTGCTGTGGTGTTCCCACGTGACAGCATGTGCTGTTCAACATCTGAGCTGCTGCTCTCTAACCTAGCAGCACAGCCAGAAGTGCACAGAAAAGATAAAAATAAATGTTAATCTAGATTTTTTTGCTCTGCTTATTTGTCCTGAGGCACATTCAAGGTACTGAAATGAAGTGTTAGGTGACAGGTGAGGATGAGGCTTATAGGTGTTGCTCACTCCTGCACACCCTAAGCAGGAGGAGTGTGTAAGGTGCTGAGTGTTGTGTGGGGGTGTGTACCTGCCCCTAGTTACTGTGTAGAACATGCACATCCAGGGTGCCAGCTTTGTCCCACTCAAAGAACCAAAGAAAAGGACTGATTCTGCAAAAGACAGTCAGAAAAAATTATTATTTCAGAGGATTAAAATGTTGTCTGTACTGGTAGCCAGAGGGTGCTCCTTCAGCCCTGGAAAATTCTGTGACCAGTAAGAAATTCTATGGTGCTGTCTAAAGAGAGATTTTGGTTTAGTTTGGGGAAGTTACCTGGAGTACATCCACAAAGGGCTTTGGCCTGCTGCAAGCAGGTGGGCTCTTAATCCAAATCCAGTTGAAGCCTCTTTCACAAGTTGTTCATCTCCAGCTCATCAAGACAAGCACATGGGAGATGTGCCAGGGCAGTGGATTTCAGCTGCTCCTTAGTAAATGCTGAATATCCAGGTGAATAATTCAGCTGGAAGGAGAGTGCGAGTTCTCACCTTTTGGTGAGAACCCAGATGTAGATTCATGTTAGGTCTCCCTTCAGCAGGCTGAGGAAGTCTTTTCATAGAGTTCTCACTGATTTTGGAATACTTTAACTACATGTTTTTCTCTACAAAATTTATAAAAATACACGTTTTTTGCCTTGAAGGCTGTACAAACACATTTACAAATAGCCACATTTTTTTAAAATGAGCTATTGGGGTTTTTTTGACTTCTTTATTAAGAATTTTTCTGTTCTCCTCCTGCCACCTTTTAAGCATGGCCTTTCTCCTTTCAGTCTCAAAGTTAATGCCTCTCACTGGGTCTCATAAATGTTTGGTTTGGGGTTTGACAAAGCTGAGGTGGTGAAAACCTCAGGGAGAGGTGAAGGAGACACTTCCTAAAGCAGCACTTGACAGGACAGAAACATTCCCAGCTGAAAGCAAATTGCTTTGGGAGGCTCTTGGACTTTTTTCAGTTACACACAGGTCAAACATGAATTTTGATATTATTTTGCAATCACACAAACCTCAAATATTACATTTCCAGTGATGGCTTGAATGAAGCTTTTCCACAAATCTTATCCTTGTATTTCCCATTGAAGATTCAAAAATTGAGTTCTTGGAGTTACAACCTCATGAATTCCAGGATTTTGAAGGATCCATCAAAAGAGCTTTCTCTAGTCTTGTTCATAATACCTATTCCTCCAGGTCATCATTTCTTAGTTTTTCATTGTCCTCTCAAGTGCTTCATGGGTACGTGCAAGTCTCAGGAACTAGGTTTTAATAGAGACTTCTAATGATTAGGAGTGAAACTGATGCAGAGCTTGGTTCAAGCCCTAAGTCTTGTTTGTCATTTCAATACAGACTCACTGAGTTCACTTGTCAGCCTGGGCTTTTTCTTTTCCCTGAGCATGAATAGCTCAGGTTTTCTTCTTCCCTTTCATTGTGGTTTTCTTCCCCTTCAGCCCGGTGACTAAGGTAAAGAAATTAGCCAATAAAGTAAATATTTATGTCTTAATGTAAATATTATGTAAATATTTATATTTTGATCAAGAATATCACTCTTATTTGTGCTGTGTCCGAGCACTCAAATCCTTTTGTTATCTTTTTTTTTTTTTTTTCTAGAATATAATCCCTATTTCCATTCCCTCCAAACAGACAAAAGAGTAAATCCCAGTGAAAAGCTCAGTTGCTCAGGCACTATGGAATGGCCTCCACAGATGAAATACACCCTCTAGCACTTTTATGGTACTGTTTTTTCCAACCCAGCACAGTCAGGCGCCCAAAAGATGGGAACAGTGTTCCTTAAATGATCAGTGCTTTTGCCCTGGCTTTCAGTTCCAGCTGCCAAGTGCTGACTGCTGGAAAAAGTAGCTGGTCCTTGTCGTTGCTGCAGGATGGATGAACTCCTATAGGAATGGAGAAACTTGGCATGGGAGATTGTTCTTGGACCAGCAGGGGCATCTGTGCTTTCCTGTGAAGTAACAAGCTGCCTATGGGCCAGGCAGTGCAGCCCCAAGTTAGGCAAAAATCATAAATGACAACTTTCAGCAAAATTCTGTTGATGTGCAAGGCAATTATTCTAGCCTAAACCTTATTTTTTATCTCTTTTCTTGTCCTTCATCAGGTATTTTGAGTTTTATGAAGGACCTTTGGAATACAACTCTACAAAATGCCTGGAATTAAGGCAGGACATCATTGAGGTGAAGGTCTTGTCTATGTAAGTATGAACTAAATGTAAAAAGTAGAAGTACTTAGCAATAAAAGCATTACTAAAAGTGCTACTTCTGAGGCAGGATGGAGTGGTATCTTACAATGACACTGTCAAAAGGTGCAAGGCTCAAGAGATGACATCAACAGGGGTCTCAGAAGGGATCTCTAGCCTTCTCTTACCTGTGCAAGCAGCGTTTGAATTTGATCTGATGCCCATTTACGGAACATGGAAGCTTTTCCCATACATTGAGGCATTTTGGTCAGGCCTAGAATTATTGCTGAGAATTCAGTACGGTGTTTGTAATATCATATTTCCAGTAATTAAAGAGTAAGAACATCCAGACTGACTCATGGAAGTGTCTAGCTTAAGACTCTTTCATTGACAGTAGTGAAGGCTCAATAAGGAAGAAAATTCTCAGCCCTTCCTGATAATAAATACTGGCATGGGGACTTGTGGACTAGTAGGAGGAGTACAGACAAGAGTAATCAGAGTGGACAATAGACCTTTCTATTAATTTGTTTAGATATTTTCTGAGCCCATTTGTATTTGTGACTTCTTCAAACATCAGAGATTTTCACAACTTAAAACCCCTCAGTGAAAAGGTAAGAAAATACGATTCTGGGAAACAATAAAATACCTCTAAATTGTGTTTTGTGGTGCAATTAGTATGTCAGGAAACCAATGAGTTGAATGAGATGTATATATGAGACCACAGTGAAGGAATTGGGTGAAAAAAAGTGAGTTTGCCAGTATGGCAGTGCACAGCTGGGTGATTTTAGTGTTGCCTTTTTGCGTTTTCAGCATTTTGCTGAGTTTAGGTGCTTAGATTATGCCTCATCCCTCACCACATCTAAAGCCAGTGGTTTAGTAACATTACAGGCAATGCACAGGGTCTGCAAAGTGCCCTGGTAATGTCAGTTCAAAGTGCAGCTGCACACATGCATAACATTAAACTGCCAGGGCTACAGAAAATACAGTTTGTGGCTCCAGGTCTGCACGAATCTGAGCATGCCTCCCTCGCTGAATTTGTGCACAGCAAAATGTAGGTTATGTCCTTGCCTCCTGCACTGGATGAAGGACACACGAGTAACACACTTTGCACCGCTTGCTGACTCGCAGCGCTTAAAAATAAATAGGAGGGGTGAGAATGTCACACTTCTCCAATGTTCTGCTGAAGATGGGGAGTTCTGAATTGCTTTTTTTTCTTTCTGCATACTTATCAGAGGACACAGAGAATTCCTCGTTTTATTTCATCTTACCCAGTGGCCCAAGGAAGGTAGTGGAGTCCTGCTCAGCTAGATACGAGTTACCCTAAATTCTACAGTAGATGCCATTTGACTTTAAGCTCTTTTACTCTGCTGGTCTCTTCTGATGTTCTTGATTCAAATGTGCTATGTTTCCCAAGTCAGCCCTTATGGTAATGGAAGATTTCCAAGTTAATGTGCTCTGGTGGGCTACAGAAAGTACAATATGACCTAATTCCTTCCTGCAACTTCCTCAGCCTGGGAAATGCTCGGTTTTACTCGCATTAAACATATAATTATCTTAAAAGTCTATGCTTTACTCAAACGTTAAAAGCCCTCAAGCCTGAAAAGAACTCATTAAGACCTATCAATCTAGCAGAAATCACAGACTTCCAAATTTCTTAGCCAGATTATACAGTTGCTTCCTACCTCTAGATATTTGCAAAGCCTTCATTATCTCTGTTGTCCAAACGCACAAGAATATGCGAGAACTTCAGTGTGGAAGTTCTTGGAATTGGTGATAGCATCAAAAAATGAGTCATCCGGTATCAGCCTAGTTGAAATAGGAGTGTTTTGGGTTTTTTTTGTTTTTTTTTTGGTTTTTTTTTTTTTTTTAATGTGACTACAGGTGTATTGATTAGCAGAGGAGGAGGTAGAGATCCTTATGTGAAGGGCTTATTATTTCCTCTTACCATCATAGACTCTTATCCCTACACGTGAGCTTATAAATTGTTCATAAAATGAATTTACCTACAATGTTGTGCTGTGGGTTCTCACAGATTATGTTAACCTAACCAAAATGCAGCCTTAGTTGGCCAAATTAATCCCCTTTTCCAATACCCCCCTCTGGGGCCCTTCTGCTGGGTGCAGCTTTTCCCCAAAACCCAGCTGATCGAGACCCACTTGCTTCCCAGCAGATTTTGGTAGAGTTAAATATTGAGCTTCTTGCTCAATATTGCATTTTTTATCCTGAAAAAAACAGAGAAAGCCTATCAGGGAGAAGAGATCAGTCCCAAACATCAATTCTTGCGTGCACAGAGCTTATAATGGTTATATCTGAGCAGAAAAAGGAAGAAAAATGATAAATTTTGTACTGTCTAGACTGGCTGATTTGTCCCATCAATTTGCATGGTATTCTATCTGCAGCTGTTTTAGGAAATGAAGCCCTTGTAATAAACTTAATTTTTTTTTCTTTCTTTTTTATATTTTAGGGTGAAACAAACCGAATTGTTTGACAGATGGAAGAGCCTACAGATGTGCAAATGGGAGATGAATGTCACAGAAGCCAATTTATTCAAGTAAGAATGTCTCACATTAATGAGACTGAGTAAAATTTACTTTAGTTTGAGTTCAGCTTTCTGCAGAGATCAAAATTTCATATGGATAGCAAGAGTAAGCATGACAACATCTGGAGTACCACCCTTTTGAATAAACGTGGACTTTCCCCCCTTCTTTAAAAAAAACAACTCAGCAACAAGATTTCGGGTATGTGGAACAGTCTTCCAGGAAAGGCAAGGAATTTGGTGTGGGAAAGATTTCCAGGTGTTATTTGGGCATCAGTGAGGATGGAGATGAGATTTAATGGCTGCACCTAACACATCAACCTAAGTCTCTGGCTTGGAATGGTAATATCACTGGTGATAATGCAAATTTAGCCTACAAAATACTCAAACTTGATTTCTTCTGGGTATTTTAGGTACTGTCAGACCTTGGTTATGACTTTCTCTGGTTGTTGTTTATTTTGGTTTTTTTTTTTTTTTTCTTTAATGGCTTCTTAGCTATTACACACAGATTATCTACATATTTTTTCTGGTCTTCAGAGACCTCTCAGTTAATTTCTGTAGTGTTCTGTCTTTCTTCATGTAGCTTCTCTGCTGAAGGTCCTCCATGATCCTGTCAAGATACAGCTTTTGAAACTGGCCTTGTGAAGGCAACAGTACTTAAAGCCAAACCAGTTCTTGAATGTTATATATTGACATATTCCAGTGCCATATTTGAGTAGGTTTTGAGAAAACAAACTAAAAACTAAAACAAACTATTTCAGGGTAAGTGCTGTAGACTGAAGCCTGCAAGTCACTGCTACAATTCAGAGATGTTGTTTGTAATAAGGCCCCCAGCTTTATCCCAAATTCTCTTACATGGTTCCAGGAAATAGCTGTCAGGAGTTAATGAGAGAAGGTGAGAATGCATGTGCTGAGTTAGTCATTGACATCTTTAAAAATAACATTGTTAGTCTCAGACTCATAACAGTTTCTCCAATGTGATCTCCACACCTAAGTTTTTTTAGGTGTTTGGTTCTTTCTTTCTTTCTTTCTTTCTTTCTTTCTTTCTTTCTTTCTTTCTTTCTTTCTTTCTTTCTTTCTTTCTTTCTTTCTTTCTTTCTTTCTTTCTTTCTTTCTTTCTTTCTTTCTTTCTTTCTTTCTTTCTTTCTTTCTTCCTTTCTTCCTTTCTTCCTTTCTTCCTTTCTTCCTTTCTTCCTTTCTTCCTTTCTTCCTTTCTTCCTTTCCTTTCTTCCTTTCTCTCTTTCTTTCTTCCTTTCTTTTCTTCCTTTCTTCCTTTCTTCCTTTCTTTTCTTCCTTTCTTCCTTTCTTTCCTTTCTTTCCTTTCTTCCTTTCTTCCTTTCTTCCTTTCTTCTTCCTTTCTTTTCTTCCTTTCTTCCTTCCTTTCTTTCTTTCTTCCTTTCTTTCCTTTCTTTCTTTCCTCTCTTTCTTTTCTTTCTTTCCTTATTTTCCTTTCTTTCTTTCTTTTCTCCCTGTATTCTTCCTGGAAATTACTTGATAGGCAATTATCAGTGCCTATTTTGAACAGAAGAGTCATTCAGGATTACAACTCATTATTTTAGAAACAGCTGGAGTGAGAGGAGTAATGATTGTGCCCAGAGAGAAAGCAGCACTTTGAGGTATGGAAAGGAGTCCTCTGGGGTTTGGAGTCCAGAGCAGAGGTGGGAGCAATGAGAAAGGACTTCCCAAAGACCACCATGAGGACCATCAATCTATCTCAGGCCACCAGCGCCAGCACATTAAACAAAGAACCCCTCTTCACCCTGTGCACTGAAAGAAAAAAAAAAAAAAAAAAGATTAAAGACTCCTATCACTGCTTCTACCTGCCTGATTGATATATCACTGCTCCAGGAACCCTCACTGGCACCCAGATTTAAACATAATCTTTGTCAGCTGGTTTCAGGAACAACAGCAGTGCTTGCAATTAAAAAGAAAAAAATGTCTAAAGCCTGTTTCATCTGTGTTCAGTGGGGCAGAGACATCAGTGTGTGAGTTTGTGGGGAAGCTGCTGTCCCTTAAAAGCAAACCAAGGTCTCTGAATTTGGAGGTTGTTTAGGAGGAGGATGAAATGTGCAACCCTCTGAGCTGTGGGATTTTGAGCTTTGCCAGTCCAGCCCCATCATGTGAGATGGGGAGAATCCAGCAGATTTAAATGGCAGCTACTTGAGCAGCAGAGGGGGATGAAAGGCAAAAATCACAATAAAGTTTGTATCTAGAGATTAAGGAAAGCAGTTTCCTTGAGAGTCTTCTTCCATCAGATATCAGGCGTTCACAAAAAGGACTGTGCCTCTGGAAAACCAGCTGGACATTAAGGAAAAACATCTCTTTCAATTCCTTAAGGAGCAGCCAATGAAGAGGTTTTTCTCATATCCCAACTATAACAATTCAATTCCACTATCTGTTGGTAATTATTTTTGCTGTTAGACATTATTCATTGGCTTTTTCAGCCTCATTTGCTGCCTTGATCTGACGGTCATTTGGTGCCATCCTGCATGAGTCAAGTATATGAGAGTAATTGGACATCACTGAAATGTTTGCATAATTCTCTATTTGCTTTCTGGTGCTTGTAATGAAGCCCATAAAGAAGACAGGCTTATTCTTCCAACTTAGAATATGAGGCCACACACCCCAGAGGCAAGGCATTTAATCTGGGTTATTTGAGAGCCATCTGGCTCTTCATGCTTGTACATTCACCATGACATGTATTTTTCACTGAAGGTATCAAACACATTGACTGAGAAATAAACCATCTCTGGAATAAGGGTCAGCAGAAGTCAGGGCTTTCAGTACCACCAGTAAAAGAAGAAAAGCATCCAGGGCAGGATGGAGGTGGGAAAGAGCTTCACAAAGCTGCTTTTCTCATTTACATTTCATGTGAAACATGGCAAAGAGATCAGAGCTGAAAGTTTTGTCTTTCTTTCTCTGAATCCCATCTTTGGGATGTTATGCAGTTCTTATTTGCACTGGAATTTATTCTATTTTGTCCCAGGGACAAAGAAAATTTTGGTCATTTGTTTGAGATTTTGGAGTTTTAGGCAAGACCAGTTTGCCTGGCGCCTATCTGTCAGGGCCACATCACCTTCCTGATGCACACCTGTGCAAGGCCAAGGGCAAAACTAAGATCTTTGAAGGTTTTTTTTTGCTTGTAGTCAAAGTGTGCTGTGCTCCACAGCAGTCTGTCGAGTGGGGCAGTGTCTTTGGGTATTGCTGTGTTTAAATACTGCCCTGACGTATTTCCACATCTCCAGAGGGACTCTTTAACCCCTAAATTTCCTGCCCAGTGATGAGTATATAATTCATAAAATGTTGAAGACCTCTAAGGTAAAGAGGAACTAATTCACTAAGGTGGTTTTGCCAGGATATTAGAGGCAGAAGCTCATCTCTGGTGCTAAAGCAGGGCAGAATTTCCACATGAATTCCCCACAGCCTAGAAGTGACAAGTACAGGTATCTAACTTACTCTTTTTGTTTTGTTTTGCCACAGTTTTCTCAATCAAAGAAAATTTCACAAAATCTGAAGTTTTCTGAATGAAAATCCAGGAAAACACCATTTTACCCATCCTAGAGCTAAAAAAAAAATTCTTTTTGGTGAAAAATACCTTGTTAGTAGTAACAGCAATTGCAAATCCTGTGTCATGCCATGAGCTCTTTGTTCTTATTTCTTTTTCATTTCACAGGTCTACTCTGTCAAGGTGTTGCAACGCCCCATCCTTTCTGTTCACCACCCAGAAAAATACTCCCTTGGGAACGAAACTGAAATATGAAGTGGACACGAGTGGAATCTTTCATATCAACCAAGAAATCTTCAAAATGTTTCCAAAGGTGCCTCTGCCCGTTTGCGGGATCAACTTCACTGTACTTGCTGCATTACACACTACCCTATAGCCAAGCATTTAGCACTTGTCTGACATTTCCACAAAATTCAAAAATTCACTGCTTATATTTTGAAAAATGTTATTTTTGGTACAGTATTTTAGGTGGTTCTTCTGTTTTCTGGTGTCATCTGCAAAAAAAATATATATACACATCCATTCATCCATCCATCCATCCATCCATCCATCCATCTATCCATCCATCCATTTTTTAATAGATGTATATATATATATATGTAATTCCCAGCAGAATATTGCTGACTTAGAAGCAAAGTGGATAATGAAATAAGAAAGCTAAATAAAAGGGACACTGATTTATCAGAACTCTTTCAAAGTATAATATTCACATATAATAAATCCAACACTTGAGGGTAGGTCTGCTTTTCTTTTTGGCATGATTATTTTATAATTAATATTCACAATGACTATTTTTATACTTATTTCCATTTGCAGATTATCTGTGAACGGGATTCATAATTTTTAAATGTATTCATCATAATGATTATTCAAAACCTTTCCAGCAAATAACGCTTGACCTCCAGGGGTATTCAAGGTTATAATCAGTGGGCAATTCCCTCTGCACATAGTGGCTGATGAGCAGGAATGGGCTGATGTGGCTGCAGATTTATCACGAGGCACACCCCTTCGATTTACAGCAGCATACTTGGAGGGGGTAGCTGAAATTTATCCCTTTTGAAAAGTCAGACCTGTATTCAGGTTAAGTACTTAGAATTTGTGCCATTGAACCTGTCCTTCAGGGTCCAACCACTTCTAATCCTTTGGCTTTCTGAGCACTGCTGAGAGGAAGGGAAGTGCTGTTATCTGAATGTGCACATGGGGAGCTGGGGCAGAAGCAGGGGAAAGGCTGGGATCCAGGAAAGCACTTTGGCATCTGGAGACGTGCAAAGAATGGGTACATCTAAATCCAGGACTATTCTCCTCAAAACCCTGCCTGATTAGTGCATGAAAGTCTGAACCCCTGAGATCTGGGGTGTGCTAGAGCTAATGTGGTGTTTATCCAGGTAGGATCAGGATGCTGTGAAGGCTTTATTACATGCCAAAATGCCTCTGGGAGTCACTGGGCAGTGGACCAAAGCCACCCTGCATATGAGCAGGGCTGCAGCCTGGCACATGTAGGAAATAAAGGGCTGAAAACACAGAAGCAACGCTGCAGGGGCAAGAGCCTTGTGCTAAGCATGGACACCTGGCTTCTGATTTCCCTTCCAGGGCTGCCAAGGGACTGTGTGTTAAGAAATCACTGCATAAAGCACAGACAGCTCTATATTTCCTCTCTGTCAGACAGCTGCTGCTTTTCTCAGACAGGTGTAATTGCATGCCCTTTTTGCCTCATGGCTTATGGATGCCGTGGAAAGATCCTGGGAATAATCACCCAGAAATGTCAAGCCATTCTTGCATCCCTCTGTATTTTGCAGCGTGAGATTATTGATAAAATATGTATGTACCAAAAATGAGCACTCTCATGCTTATATAAGCACATCCCTACATATTCATAAAGTGTAACATGGCTCAGTTCCTCATCACAGCCCTCTCACCCTAACAGCCCAGTTTGTTCTCAAGATGTGATTTTCACTCTCTGGCTTTGGCAGCAGCTGCACCTCTGTGTGTGAAGTCAGGATTTTGCCCAAAGATTGCAGGAAGATGCTTCATCCATAAAGGTGCCTGACCAAAGGCAGTGCTGGGAGTGCCAATGCTAATTAATAATCATTAATACTATTAGTACAATTAGAGTTGGTAAGCAGTAAAATTTGGGCTGTTTTCTGTGATGTGCTGTCTGACAGACTTCTTGGGCTTTACTGGCTGCCCCGGAGCTCTGTGTGCAGACTTCCCAAAAGCAGGACACCAGAGCCTGAGGAGCCAGGAGTTTGCAGGCAGCTCAGAGAACAGTGCCTGAGCTACACTAATTCATGGTTCGTGCCCTCACGTGGAAATCAAAGGGGAAAGCAAATGTCTAAAATTACTCCTTATGTTATTGAACTGAGGAAAAAAGAACAGGGTGGGTTTTTTTGTTTTTTTTTGTTTTTTTTTTTTTTTTTTTTTTTTTGTTTGTTTGTTTGTTGTTTTTTTTTTTTTTTTTTTTTTTCATTTGGGTTTGTTGCCTGTGCCATCTCTAATTGCACAGCAAAATATCCCATCACTTTGTGTAGAGGGAATATTGCACCCCAGAGCCAGTGTCAACACCCTGTGGTTAATGCATCGAGGTGCAGCTGCAGAGGAAAAAAAGGAAAAAGTGAAAAAGAGGCTTGTTGTCTCCATGTTTTGGGGTCTTTAACTGTTTCCTTGCCGTGCTGTTGCAGGACATGCCGTACCACCGCTCCCAGTTTAAGAGGTGTGCAGTGGTTGGGAACGGAGGAATTCTGAAGGACAGCAGATGTGGCCGGGAGATTGACAGTGCAGACTTCGTCTTTCGGTAACTGCCGCTGCTCCATTTTCCTCTTTTTTTTTTTTTGCCTTTTCTAATGACAAATGGAACATTGCTAAGCTACTCTGCCTCACGTGGAAACATGGCATTTGCTAAATTGGCTGTGTCAAGCCTGCTTCTTGCACGAAAAGCTGTGTTTCAAAAAAAAAAAAAAAAAAAACAAACCCAAAACGAGAAAAAAAAAAAAGCAAACAAAAAGAAACCCCAAAAACCCCAAAACATCTTACTTCATAATAATTTTTTAATAAAGCTTTGAGGAATTATTTCTCCCAAACTCCATGGGGTTAATAACTGATTTATTGGCAAAGTCTGATGTTCTTTTTCAGGATATCCCCTGCCAGTGAGGTTGTGGATTCATCCTTCTATGGATATTACCCTATAATCAGTGTCCTATGAACCTGGGCATATATTTCATGGGGCAGATCTGAGCCTCTATTGAGTGACAAGCAGCTTGGTGAGATGTTAATAGCTCACACCTGACGTGCCTCAGAGGTGTGTTTCTGGACTGGTACAGAGCTCAGGTGCTCAATAACAGGACCTACTGTAATCAATAATCAACCCAGGGCCTCCAGAGTCACCAGAATGACTTTAAAGGTTAAATGTCTTCACTGCTCCTCACTATATGTGGAATTATACAGGTTTTGTATAAACTGGGATGTCCCATGATGAGTGTCCCTGGATAAGAGAGTCTAGCAGCAGTTTTATAATCCTTAATATATATGAGAAAGATTTTTCTTTTTTTTTTTTGTTATTCATATGCATGACTAATCCCTCTCTAAATCCTGTTAAGCTCTTTGCCTGGGTCATGGCATATGACCGCTAGCTCACAGATTCATGACTTGTTCTCTAGAAAAGAAAAACCTCTTTATTTCAGTTGGCCTATTTTCTGATCTTGGGTATGTTGTTGTCAGTTTAGAATTACAATGCACAAACCAATTAATTTCTCTGACCTCACACCAGCAAAAATTAGATCAGATTTTTGTTCAGTGCAGTCTTAATTTAATTTGACATCATATGAGAAAATTTTACAGGTCCTACATTCAGGATTCATTATTTTCAGACCCCTCTTGTCTGCCTCTTATCCCAGCTTTACAGAAAACTATTATCTTAGTTTTCAATGAAAAAAAAAAGGCTGTGAGAAAGTCCAGGCTTCACATAATTTCTTTTTTAAAAGCCTAGTGTACTCCATATGCATTAAATAATTACTGGAGATTCCCTGCTGTTGTGTTGGATCACAACCATAAGTATGGATGAAAGGAACAGAGATGGCAAGCTTTTAAGCAGAAGCTGAAATATGTCTGGCAAATCTCATTTATGTTTAAGGACTTTTAGTTGAGGTCCTGTTTTACCACTGCTACTCTTCCTTGAACGGTACCAAAACTTTGAAAAAAAAAAAGAGGATATTATTACAGAACTTAGAAATTGGGTTGTGTTTGGTAACTGTAACAATTAAATAGAGGTTTAGTCTATAGAACTGGAATATGAATAAATATATCCGTGCCAAAGAAACCCCTGGTTCACCATTTCCAAATTGTGGATTATGCAAAAAAAATGTGCCAGTGTTGTAAAACTCAAGGTCTGCTGTCATCAGTTTTAAAGTAAAGCTTGTGTTCAAGGTCAGGTCTGAACACATCAGCTCTCCAGTCACCACTCCACCAAACTATCAGAAATCATCATCTTGGCCACCAGTAAAATTATTTAAAACATTTCACAAGCTGCTTATGGAGCCCTGATTACATCCAGTGATACCTTCAGGACACTTGGGGAAATCTTCTCTTGTGGCCAGCAGCATACAGCCAGAGTTGTTCTGTGAAGTAAATTCTGAAAGCAATTAGTTATAGTACAATAGAATGTATAAAATGCACACCAGGGTTGCATTTACCAGCAGTTATTGTCTGTCTCCATCTACTGGCCAGAGCAGAGCTCTGTGGTGAGACACCGGGTGAATTTGGAGATGGGACTGCTCTCTTGCTGGGGATGAGTTTTTGGAGTTGTGTGACAAAAGTACAGTTTGTGCAGATGGGACCATTTTTATAAGTTATTATCACCTTCAAAAAATTCAGTCACTCTTAATCCTGGCGTAAATTTCCTATTCAGAAACATTGAAGCCGAAAACTTTCCTCAAATATCATCTAATAAGCACAGTGCCCAGCGCTAGGCAGAACTGGGGGTGCCCAAGGACTTGAGTGGCATGACCCAGCAGAAGGAAGTCCTAGAAATGGCATTATCTATGAAAAGGATAGCCAAAAACAATTCTCTGGCCAGATAAAAGACTATCTGTAAGGTGGATGTGAACCTTTTGAGTGTTAGAAGGACTTTGAAGGAATTTTGTGCATTCTTCTGCTCCTCAAACTGTCCTCTGTCTTTGACTGAGAAATTATCCTGACAGCTGAACTGTGGTATTGTGAAAACAGTAAGCATCTCTTACCCTAAATACCACCACATTTTTTGCTCAGCCCTGTTCTTCAGAAATATGGGCAACTTTGAGAATTAGGCACAGCAGTATTTTTGAGATGTGGGTGGTCTTAACAGTGATGGTTTTAAATGAGGCTTGCAGGTCGCTTCAAAAAGCTTTCAAAGTGTCACTCAGTGCCCAGTTCTAGCTTAAACTGAGTGTAAAACCGGTTGCCAGGCCACACACTTTATCCCTGAAAACACATGCTGAAGTGTTTTTTTTTTTTTCAGCTGGATTTCCTTTGGAAGGAAAGACAGCGTGATGGCTTGTGAGTGTGCATTTCAATAACTTCAGCATCTCTTGAGAGATGCTCTAATTTTTGTGAGATGGTGTATCTAGGGCAAGGCCAAGGTGAATGGAGGCTGGGCAAAGTCAAGGCTTGCAAATCTCACAAGTTTGCTTCCAATAACTTTGATGTCCTGTGGTGAACTTGTAGAGTCAGAACTGCTGCTATTAAACCACGTTGGGAGATGCTTATAAATGGAAAAGGAAGTGAAGCAGATAGTTTGGGATTAATTATGTCTGGGTTGATTTCTCTCTTGTGGAACATTTCCCCTAAATTCTCCTGGGTATAAACCAAAGCATCTTAAAGGCAGTGTTTTAGATATAGTTTATTAATTATTGAATACATCTCAGCTACTGCTCAGCAAGCCTTTGATTTTATAGGCTGATTGGCCTTGGAGCTTCAATCCATTTTGCATCCTAAACTTCCATAGTAAATAGTTAAATTGCTCTTAAGGAGGCAAAGTGAGCATTGGCTACACCTGCAAAGAGGGGTCATCTCTCACAGGTGAGGGAACAAGAGAGGTCTTCATACAGCCCTCAAGAACTTGTTGGATTATTGCACAGTTTGGGCATCAACATGTTTTGATGCAATTTTAAATTCTCACTCTGTTTCTACATTTGTTGCTTGGCAGAAATGCCTAAATGAATTTTATTTTCTAGTCCTGAAAAGGTGAAATAAATTTTTAAACTTTCTTATTAATTTCTCTTTTTTATAGATGCAATTTGCCTCCTATATCTGAGAAATACTTCATGGACGTTGGGGTGAAGACAGATGTCGTGACAGTCAATCCCAGTATAATCACTGAGAGGTTATTTCTGGGTTTTTTTGTATTTTCATTTCTCTTGATTTCCCAAACCTACCTTTAACTTAATTCTGTTACACAGATTTTTTTTCCCAAATCCCACTTTATACCATCGCTATGAATCATACATTTCATTCTGAATTGAAAAAGTAACAAGTAGTAGAAATGTGTTAAACACTTAAACCTGAACTTTGATGATAGAAAATGGAAAGGCAATGAGCTAAAATTAAATTAAAACAACACAGCCATCCTTCCCCTGCTCTGCTTGCAAGTCCCAGTGAAACATTTTAGAAACATTCAGGTGCAAGAAACTGGATCCCACTCGAAATGTTGAAGTCATAGAATCAGAGTCATTAACGTTGGAAAATTAAGATCATCAATAAATAAAGTAACGCACATTGTCACATGTCTTAAAGAAATGTCAGTGTAACTTTACTGTAGACAGGACTGCCTAAGTGATTTTAATCTTAAATTTGTTAATTCCCTAATGCTACCTTGTGACATTTTTGGGACCATGAGGTTCATTACTGCTTTTCTTTCTCAGTGGGGGAATGTGTTTCTTTTCTCAAGCAACATAAAAAAAAATTGTTTGACTTTGGATTTCTTTTAAAAACGTTACAGTTAGACATTTTAAACACCTGCTAGCTTTGGTGTTGGCCATTTTTTTATACAGCTCTGCACTGCACGGTGCACCACGTATCTTGGAAAAATTATGTACTTCTCATAATACCATGAGAAGCGAGACATGATTAGAGATGGCCACAAGGTTATTATGAAGGTTTTTATGCCCTGAATTTTTACCCTACATTTCATGCTGATGCTGTAGCTACAAATCTAAGTACATTCCCGTTGATAACGAGAAGCTACCAACGGGAAGTATCATCTCAATTATCCCTGTGTCAGAAATATTTCAGTAAGAGCCGATTGGGTGCTTCTTGCTGGGAGTGGTCTGACCATCACTCGCACGCTCTTCCCCTTCAGATTCCACAAGCTGGAGAAGTGGAGGAAGCCCTTCTACGACGTGCTCCAGGTGTACGAGAACGCCTCCGTGCTGCTGCCGGCCTTCTACAACACGCGCAACACGGACGTGTCCATCCGGGTCAAGTACGTCCTGGACGACTTCGAGTCCCAGCAGGCCGTTTATTACTTCCACCCCCAGTATCTCATCAACGTCTCGCGCTACTGGCTCGGCCAGGGCGTGCGGGCCAAGCGGGTCAGCACCGGGCTGATCCTGGTGACTGCGGCCCTGGAGCTCTGCGAGGAGGTGCACCTCTTCGGCTTCTGGGCCTTCCCCATGAACCCCTCAGGGATTTTTATAACTCACCACTACTACGACAACGTGAAGCCTCGCCCCGGCTTCCACGCGATGCCCTCGGAGATATTCAATTTCCTCCACATGCACAGCAAGGGGATCCTGCGGGTTCACACGGGGACCTGCAGCTGACAGGGACACACTGCGAGAGTGTGGCAGGAAGCTCGATGGCCTGTGTAAGGTGTAGGAGGTTTTTGTTACACCCCGAGATTATGCAATAATTGTTTGATATAGATTTCCTCAAGGCATTGCATCCCATAAGATCTAGGACACCAGCATCTTTCCTGCTAGCAGAGTTGGGTCCGTAACAGTGTAGGAGAAGCAAAACTCCTGTGCCCCAGGGTACATGCTGATCTGGAAAGCAAGTCAGATAAGAAGCACATTTACAATACATTTAGGGATAAATAGGCCACATTAATGTATTTATCATTTCACTGTAGAGAAAAGCACCAAACTTTTGAGGAAAAACAGAGGTGGAGAATTTTAGTTTAGATTATATGACTTTACATAGGTTTCTGAATCAAGTACCTTGGGGTATCGCCAGATGTTATTGAACACTCTGTTCTCTGGCCTTTAGGTTTTTGAAAATACTCTTTAGCATTACAGCTTAATGGGGATATATAACTTAAAATCTTTGTTCCATAATGTCACAAAGTGTTGATAAAAAATAGCAGATAGATGTGTTAGGAATAAACAAAATCGCTTTATGAATTTTTTCAACCAGGATAGAACAGAACGTTGAACTCTCATTCACAGCAACAGGTAACTGTGTGACTCATGTTGTGATATTGTTTTAGAGATTATTTCTTCTTCCTTCTTGCGCCTTGCATTTCTGTTCTCCTCCGCTGATTGTGCTTCCTTTCTCCTTGTCTGTGATGCTTTCCTTCTGGCTAACACATGTCAATGTGTGTACTTCCTCCTACAGCCACCATCTCAGCATCACATTGGAGTCCCTGCTGAAGGAACAAGCTCCTTCACAAGGGTTTCTTGAGATGAAGGGCAAGGGGATTACATAGTTATATTTTACATGTTGATTTTTTGGTTCAGCATAAGATTAAAAAAAAAAAAAATTCCTCGTTGATTCTTATTAAAGACTTTGTAAAAGTATCTGAATGTTGATTCACTGTTGTGCAGATTGAGTTAACACTTTCAGGTATCTTTAATATGTTAATGTCAGGAAATGAAGTTTAAATTCAGAGAAGTTATTTTGTGGCTTAGATTATGATGCTTATTTTAAAATTATGCATCTTGAGATGTCAAATGTCTTAATGTGGCGTTTTTGTATGTTGAGAATGTTATTAGGATAGTAAAAGGGCTGGTGGTGTATTCTTTAAATGTCATCAGTGTAGCTCTGTCAGGTATGCCAAGCCTAATTTTTCACCTGCTACAGCTGGACAAAATCCTGAAGCAGAAAAGATGCCACAAGCTGCTGGATTTATTTTGTAGTCGTAGGCTGCTGGTATATGCCCTTTCATAGTGGTATGACTGCATACACAGGAGGTGAGGTTTGCTGCTCCAGCTGTGCTGGCATAGTTAAATGAACAGAGTTTCCCTGTCTAAGTTCTTAGTCTGAAGCACTAGGGCTGTTGCCTTGTCTTGTCTTATGTAGATTACAAGATCTTTGATCAAGGATTTGAAGTTTAAAGTTCCGTATGAGGGATATTTTTTTGGGGGGGGGAGGGGGGCTGGGGGGAGAGGGTTTAAATCCAAATATGGACTTGGATTTTGATTTTGTAATGCATGAATGCACAAAGCTTCTTTTAAAAGCCTCTGTGCTATGCTGAGAGCTGTGCAAGTTGCTCACACTACAGATAAAGTGATCACAAAGAAAGTGGAAGCACACTGGTCACCATTTCAAAAGACCCTGCTGGCCAGCAGTGACCTGGATGGCAAGTGAGAGTGTATTTTATTTACACTAGACTCCTGAGGTTTGATTGCCTTAGAAGCAACCCATAACCTTGATGAAGGTGTCAGAACTCACCTAGGAAACACCAGCCAGGGGCAGGTGAAGGACCAGTGCTTAAGCTTAATATATTATTTGTGGTGATGTGTTTTAGGTCTTAGAGTTACACTGTGTGTTATTGAGCACCCCCTCGTATCGTCTACCTGTGAAATAGGCAGCAACCCCATCAACCTGCTGGTGAAACAGTTTCCTTGATTCAATATGCAAAAGAGATCTTTGTCTTTGCTGTGTTCTGTAAATTTGTGTGCAAAGGGCTTTGACAATGAAGTGCTGTGATGAAAGTGCTATTTAGAGAGCAATGTGACACTGCAGGTTGGCCGTCTCGCTGTGCATTAAGTTTTATGGTAACAGTAATGACACTGAAGCTGGTACTTGGAGCCCTTACTCCTTATTCTGCCTGAGTTTGGGACTAGTAGTGACTTCAGGTTTGCTTTGCTGCTGCTGCTCTGCTAAGGTTACCTTCTTTAGTAAGGGATTTTTCTTTACTATGGTGATGGAAGTGAACAAAATCAACTGGAAGGAGTCTGATACGTTGCAAAAGGCACTTCAAAAAAGTTGGGAAAGCACTTGAGAAGCATCCATATGTTGGTAGAAATAGTGCAAATCCCTCTTTTTAGTTGCAAGAAATCCTTTTGGACAGACAAAAGGATAAGCAAAACTGCATTTACAGTTAATCTGTAATTACAGGGTCACAGACATTTCCTTTCCATTGTTTGCTTCATATAAATGAGCAATGTAAATTCACTGTAATAAGTGCAGTGTTACTGTGTTTAGATTTTGATTGCTTATAAATCTATAGCTACTATATTTTTTTAATGATTTTAAGAAGTGTGTGCAGGTTATTTGCACATATGCACCAAAGGCCCAATCTTGCCACATTTATCTGAAAAAAGCCCCCATTCAGGTGGGTGGGTATTTTATTTGTGTAGGGACTGCAGAAACAGGCCCAGATATTTCTGTGAAGGTGTACATAGGTGTACAGTTAGATATAAAGAGTGATTCGCAAGCCAGAAAGATAATTAATGAAATATATTAAAATAGTCCTTGAGATGAAATACATGTCACAACATGTTCACTTTCTGATTCATTTTTCAGGTGTTGCTCAAAAAATGATTGCAAAACTATGGCATTTGTCAGAAATGCCATATGTAGAAGGGCTTTTGCAGAAAGAAGGACTCTCCTTGGTTTCTGCCATCATTCTTTTGTGTGCTGAGCATCAGAAAATATTCTTCTGACATCAGTCATTTGTCTGAGTTTGAGGCTGGATTTGTTTTCCCTTCTCCCATGAGGCCTAAGCTCCAAAAGTCCAATCTTAACCTCTGAACAACGGGATATATGTGATAAGAAGTGACTGTCAGGTGTGTTTGCTGCAAGTAAAGGATGTGTGTAGCACGTTGTGCTTTCCCAGAAAAAAAGTCTTCAGGCCCCAGAGAAATCCCCCCACCAATAATTCTGACCTATCCATGAAGAAAGGCTCTCAGCTGTCTGGTACCACATCCTGAGCTTGAGCTGTAATCTCAGCTCTGCTGCTGAGGATATGAAGCCTGAGACAGGCAGAGAGAAAATGTCATGGCTTAATCCCCAATTCCTCACATTATTTAGGAGAATCCCTTAAGAAGTTCCTGATATCTGCATACACTGGCAATGCAAGTTCAGTTGGAAATCATAACTAGGATTGCTTTGACTTTATTGTCGGGTCAACAGAGGAGGCTTATGAATCTGCCAGTGCTGTCATCAAAGGGAAGGAAGTATTTAGCTGGAACAGTTTAGCTGATTGCTTTTGATTTATGAAATCCAGCTTTGCTGTTGGACAGAATGGCTTCAATGGCGATGGGGCCATTATAATATTTTAGCATATTTCCTGTGATTGCAACAGAGTTGTCAAAGCTAGCTCATGAATTGCAAAAGGGAGAGCCATGCCATGACAGCTCCTTCTGCTGCTATCTCAAGGAGGAGAGGCACCATGCTGAGCAGGTCTGTGGTCTCCTGGAGAAACAATGCGAAGGGAAGAGAGGAGACTGCAAGCACAACGCTGCTCCAGGGCCTTTAGTGCCGTGGAATAACACGGCAGAGACCACAGATGAAGTTTCACAGCTTGCAGCAACCGAGTCCTTAAAAAAATCCACCCTCTTGCAGGCTTGGCTGATGGTGAATTAAAGGTGACTCGGGATGGCCAGATGTAGTAGAAGGAAGGAAATCATCTCCAAAAATAGTCCCCTCCGTGGGTGTTTGGTGAATCAGTGGAAGTGCTGCTCAAGCCTTGGAGGCAGGAGCGCTGGTGGTGACGCAGCTGCGTGGGTGGGCTGCCCTCCCTGGCGGCGAGGAGCAATCTCTGCTTTGTGAGGGAAGCCGAGGTGGAGAGGCAGGGAATCTGTCCTTTCTGATCTTCTGAGGCCAGGTGGCTTGTGTGCTTGGGCAGTGAACAGGGAGGGCTCTGAAATGGGCCTTTTTCCCCTCCGATCTCACTCGCATTTGAGCCTGCAGAGAACCTTGGAGGTTTTACAAGTATAGGAAAAAGGAAATAGCAAATTTCGGCAATCTCCAAAGGGCCAGGTTCCCTGGGAAATTCTGGAGTGAGCTGAGGTTTCAGGAACAAAGAAGTCAGTATTTATGCTTAAGGCCTTTACAAAATCCAGTAAAGCATGTGGAAATTCTGTTCGCTCCAGAAACAGGCCTTGACGAGCAACCTCTTTTCCCTCCCCCCACTTGATTGCAGATACACTTTTTAATATGCTTTAGATACAGTGCAGCAGCCATACCATGTTTTTAATGGTGTGAGTAAAGAACAAGCTTCTCTGGAAGCAGAAGTGTTGTGATTGTCACTCTCCCTTCCAGATTTCATCAGTTCATCTCTTCAAACTCATCTATGCAAAGCATTTCATCATGGCAGTGTAAATCATACATGAGCCCTCTGTACCTGGCAGTATGTATGTGAACCACAGGCCTCAGGAAAAGAGGGGTTTTTTTCTGCTTGCTTTAAAATACCAGCATGGAATTTGTCAGTGATATGAATGTGTTCAAGCCAGGATGCATCCCACTACCTTTGAAGCCACCACAACATTCACATTTGTGTTCAGCAGAAAGAGAATTCAAGCCTTACATCAGTGTTTGTAAGCCAAGCTAATAACCTGCATCTCCCAGAAAACCCTCCCAGATTATTTTCATCAGTTTGTGTCTTGTTTTCATCCTGTCTAATGTGGGTGAGCCTGCTTGGTATCCTGTGTTGTCTGCATGGTATTAAAAAAAAAAAAAGAAAAAAAACCAAAAAAACAAAAAACCAAACTGATTCTATTCAAAATTGAAATTGTACTTAAGTGCTTTAAAAAAAACCTTAAGGGAAATCCAAATGCACAGGAGGCATTAGGTTGAGGATCCCAGGCTGTCAGCACCTCCAATGCTCCCCAAAGCTCTGAGCATCCAAGAAACATCAGAAATGAGGGACTGGGCCACAGTGGGAAGCTTGAAGGAAAATAAATCTGCCTCAGCGCTTCAAGGATTGGAAGATGTAAATATGTTACCAATGTGTCTCTTTCTATTTAGAAGCCATAGATGTTCTCAGTGTTTGATCTTCGGGTAAGCTGATGTACATTTTTGACTGTACTAATCACTGTAAAATGTGTTAGCATGTAAAACAGTGACAAATTAAGCCAGAAAAATCAGATACTCTGTTGGCTGGTTCTTGAGATGTTTGTTGTATTTTAAACTGTCTGACGGACCAAGACACTGAAGTATCTCCAGTGCTCCATATGGCTTGTGAAGACTCTGGTTATTGCCTTCTTATCAGTGTGGAACAGGCAGAATTAACCCCTATTTGTTGACATTGTGTTGGCCAAGTGATACACACTTAGGTGTGCATTCGAGCTTGTCTCCTTAGAGATGAGGGAAGGGAGAAAAATCCCTTCCCTGTCTGGGACAGGACAAAAATCTGGTGACTTTTGCTTCATTTCTAGGCCCTCCTTGCTCTCAACCATGAGGTTCCTGATCAAACCTCTGCATGGAGCCCATGTAAATTGTACTTAAAAACTGCTGCCTGTTGAGTATGTCCCGGATTTTCACCTGGTGGGAAGCAAATCCTTATTTTGGGAATACTGGAGTAAAACTTTGTGTCTTCATTGTAGGGGAGCTTGGGCTATGACAAAACTAAAGCTGTTTCATGTTTGTTGTTTCTGTAAGGCAGTGGCAGTGAGGGTGGAGAAATCCATGCAGAGTCATGTTGGTTTTATGATGATGTTAATCTCTTGTGTCCTTTGGCTGACCTTTATTTTGTCAACCTTACACCTTGTAATTTTGGCTTATTATTGTTTCTGTAGCTGTACTATGGTTGTGATAGAAAGCCTATCAATTGCTGTAAGCCATAACTAGAACAGTAATCAGGGTTTTTTGGGTTTGGTGTGGGTTTTTTTGGGTTTGTTGTTTTGGGTTTTTTGGGTTTATTTTTTTTGGTGGTGTTTTTTGGTTTTTTTTTTTTTTTTTTTTTTTTTTTTTTTGTCTCTGTGTCACTGTGTTTGAAAGATGGTTTAATTCTGTTGAATAAAAAAAGCACTTGAACAGTTTTCTGGGAAAGGCAATCTTTGGGCCACTTATTGTGCCTTCAAACTGATTTTGTATTTTCTGCTGCTCTGTGTCCCTGAACAGGGGGAGTTGGAACCTCAGCTGGTAGAAATTGTTTCACAAAACTAGAGAAAAGCCACTGTGGAATTATATGATGATATAGCATAATTTATAGATATATATATAAAAGTATATTTAGAGTTATGCAACCGTACAAACTGAGAATTTGGTATTTTGATCACTGAATATTCACTATATGTTCTGGACTGTTGTCTATGAAATATCTAAACACAGTAAGGTAATTTATTACTGGAAGTAGCAAACTGTGCACAGACAGCCTTTGAAAAGCCTTTGCAATCCCTGGGATTTGTCTACTTACACCTTCCTAACAGCTCTGTCCTTTACTGTCTTCAATCTTCATATAAAATAATCTTCTTTGGATCTGGTCTGCCTTATTCAGCCTCAGTCTTTCAAGTTTACACTTCCATCAGTATTCTCAGAGAATTAAAATACAGATCATTGCCACAAAAAATATTTGTGGTAATGCATGATAGCAGATGAAACAACCATCTATTTTTTGAAACTGGGTATTTTCCCAATTGCCATTCTATTGTTCCTAGATTATAAACTGAAATGGGAGTACGTAACAGAAATAATACAATCAGGGTATTAGTGCTGGTATAAGGAAAATGTAAATTACTTTGAAGATGCAGAGCTGTGGTGAATGCTGGAGGAATCAGCCCTCATTCTTGCTGACATTAAAACTGATGGATGTACTTCCTTCCCCCAGATGCTTGTGATTATTGTTAGTGATTATTCAATCAAGGAGAGGAAGCATGTGGAGAGGGAAAAATGAATAGACAAATTGACACTGGATGATATAATTTCTGTCTATCACACTGCAAATTGCTCGGCTAAGCAAGCAATCAAAGAATGGTTAATTTCCTAAAGCCTGCAGCATCCGTCATTTTCCTCAGTGGCATTTGCAGCCTTGGCTCCGAGAAAGTCTCCATAAAAAGCCGTAGTGAATTACAGAGATGTTTCACCACAGTCTGACAGTGCCCAGAAGTGGGCACTTAGGGGAAGAGCAGAAGAAACAGGGGAAATAATAAATGGCCCTTCTGCTGGTATTCCCTCAGACTGGTATTGACAGCTTGTATTTTTGGCCTTGGCAATGCTGTGTGGTACTGAGTGTCAGATTTCAGCTCTGTGTTCGTGATGAAGTGGTTCCTTCTGCTCTTATGAGCTCCCAAGGGTGTCCAACAAGATGGTTTTGGGTTGTGGGCCCTGCCAGATGGAGCCAGGGCAGGTACTGACCTCCCTTCTCCCAGCACAAGCATCGCAGGGACCATCTCTTGGAATGAAAGTTTTATGAATTTCTATTCATCTTCTGCTTTCCTTTTTTTTTTTTTTCTTTTCTTTTTTTTTTTCTTTTTTTCTTTTTTTTTTTTCTTTCCCTGGCACTGCTAACCCAAATCTGCTCCTGGGTGGTGAAGTGCTAGCAGTCAGGTAATTTTATCACTTAGCTGTTTTCTCCCTCTACATCTGTTAGTCATATTTTAGTCATCACAACGGATCTGGCTAGAAGAATAAACATTTTAATCCATAAAGAAACTATTGCCCATTCACAGAGAGGTGAAATACTACATTAAGTGTGTATAAGTGCTGCCACAGGCACTTTTTTTTAGGTGGAGAAGATGCTGGTTGCAAGGATGTCAGCACTAAAGCTGCCTATGAGGAGGGTTTCAGACTCCACTCACTTTTTTCTGAACCTTTAAACTTTTGATGTAGCAAGTTCAGGTTTTAGCCCTGAGCTGAGAGCATGAGCATTTTCTTGAAGGTCAATACAGATTTCTGTAGACCTCAGAGAGAATAATAGAGCCTCCAGGCTGTGTGGAGGTCCTTGCCGTTGGGTAGCTGGTCCTGCAGGGGCAGGACAAGAGAGTCTTGGAATTCCACTGAATTCCTGGGATTCAGTTCTGCCTTTTGAGACCTCCCCCCAGACATGCTGATGAATTAAGGGCCCTCCAGATACAAGATACAAGGTGTTCTGCCAGGCCTGAGAGAGTGTGATGAAATTCATCCACAAAAAGCAGCTTTCTGTGGGTTTTATTGCATGTTTAGAAATAATAAGGTCTAAAATCCACTGTTTTCCCTCCATGGGGCATCTTTTGTTTATTTTTGCAAGGAATAGATTTTGTCAGCCCTACAAACAGCCACACTCAGTTTTAGAAGTCCTTCTGCCTTGCTGGGCTGAGGGTCAGATTTTGGAGAGTGAAGCTCACCCTTCCCCCAGATCAGGTGAGTGAAATGCCATTGAGGTGTCTGAGCTGCTGTCTGGAGCTTCACACGAGCATTTTTGTTTGCTGAGTGGCACTTGGCAAAGCCATGGTCTGCACTCAGGTCAGGCAGGCGAATGCCTTTCAGGCACTGGAAGTTAATCTCGGTGACATCTGTATTTCTGAGCACGTTATTTCCCTTGAGAAGTGCTGAGGCACTGAGGGAGCCTGGTAATTTTGCAAATAATTTGCCATCTTTACTGCTCAACACAGACACCAGCAGGCAATAAAATGAAATACTGCGTCCCTAATGCCCTGCTCTTTGGAGGTTTCCATGAGCATGTGGTGGCAGGATGATAAATATGGCATATGTGTCCCTTCCCTCTGAAAAGATTAATTAAATTTTTGACTTCCCATCTACGTGTTTCATGAAGTACTGTGTACTCAGAATGGGTTTCAGGGTTTTTTGGTTTTTTTTTTGTTTGTTTGTTTCAAATCTGTCTCCCCAATCACATCTTTAATAAATCTCTCACAATTTTTCCTTCATGTGGCAACACTTGGGAAGGATTTAAAATAGTGATGAATTTCAATTTATGTAGAAACTGATTGAATAGGCTCTTTGGATGGTGGTGAGAATGGCAATTAACCAACCTCAGATATTTGTCCTTGGTGGACAGTCAGTTGCTTGTGCAGAAGCACTGAGTCCAGATCACTGGCCATGTACGTGCCCCTCTGTCCTGATGAGATTTGGGTGTGCAGCCACAACCCCCTGAGGGGAATATAGGATCATGGAATTACTGTTGGAAAAGACCTTTAATATCACCAGTTCCTGCCATCAACCCAGCACCACCACCAGGTTCACCACGAACCACATCCTCAGGTGTCACACACACACAATTTTAGAATATTTCTGGGCATGGTGACTCCATCACTTCCCTGGATGCTCTGTTCCGCTGCTCTACAACCCTTGACATGAAACATTTCTTCATAGTACCCAATCTAAACATCTAAATATCTTAGTGCAGGTTGCTATGTTTACCAGCTCCTTTCTCCTGTTTCAGGGGGATAAGACTCACTGCTCCTCTTGCCTTTCTCTGGGAAATTTTGTTTGCATTCTCTGCAAGGTAATATGGATATGTTTCTGCCAGAGTTCATTACTCCAGAAAAACTTTGATGGCAGCAATCTCAGTTTATAGTCTGAGGGAATCTTTCTGCTTCCTTTTCTTCCCAGAAGCAGAAGGGACACAGGAGGACTGGACAGAGGCTCTGCACATTGCTCTGCACCACTCTCAGACTAGCCCCAGAGTCAGACTTGTCTGACCTTCAGCAGAAGATGCATTTTTTAATGTCTTTCTTTTTCTCCTTAGCACTCACAGTTTCATGGCTCTTTGGTCTTTCCTGCCTTGCAATCTTTTACAGTGAGTTGTACACAGCACAGCAGGTGTTTGGGACAGAGGGGTATCCCTGGATTTTCCATTCTTATGGGAGCAGAGAGGCCCTGAGGCCCTCCCCTTGCTTCAGGACTGGCTGTGGCAGCAGTACATGAGCCACTGCTATATATATATAGTGGTAAATATATAGTATATATAAATATATATAAATAGTATATATATGGTGGTAAATATAATGGAATCATAGGATAAGTTGGATTGGAAGGGGCCTAAAGCTCATCCAGTCCCACCCCCTGCCATGGCAGGGACACCTTTCATACCCCAGGATGCTCCAAGCCCTGTCCCACGTGGCCTTGGACACTTCCAGGGATGGAACAGCCACAGCTGCTCTGGGCACCCTGTGCCAGGGCCCCACCACCCTCACAGGGAGGAATTTCTTCCCAATATCCCACCTAACCCTGCCCTCTTGCAGTTTACGTCTTGCTCTCTGCCTTGGTTGAAATTCAGCACCAGAGATGGACGGTGGAAGGGTGAGACTGACAGACACTGACAGGGCACTCACAGAATGTGTTCTGTAAGAAATCACGTCAGTAGGCACTATTTACTCCAAATATTATACCCAAATAGATTTGCAGAGATTTTGCCAGGCAGATGCTAAACTTTGTAACAGAGAAGAGGCTGATAAGACACGTACAAATGCAACTCCGTGGTTCTCCGAAGAAAGTGGCATGTGTTTGCATTTTTATAAGCTCTTATCATTAAATGTTTTGGGTGAGTTTTCAACCAGCTCACCAGATGCTGACTGTCCTCAGCAGGGTATTTAATGCACCAGCTGTGTGTCTTTATGCACAGATCATTTCCATATCCTCTGCTGAGTATTTTTGGCCACCCCTAGTGCAAAGTTTTGCTAAGTATTGCTAAGCTGTTGCTTAAAAAATGTATTTTTATGATTAGAAAATTTTGTAGCTGCAAGAGCAAAAGATTTGATTTCTGGGGATTAATTAACCTTTATGTTAACAACTTTTTCATCTGTTAGCCTTTTGATTTTTAATTCCACACGCACAACCAGCAGGAAAAAGCAAACAAGATGCACTCACTGAGCAATCAAATATGACATTAAAATAGTTTGGCCCTGCCTCCTTATCCTCAGCAAGACTATTTTTATTAAAAACTATTGGGTTTTGTTACATAATTTTATAGCATGATCATGGCTATTTAAAGGAACTTGCTATGAAGGACAGCTCATTGTAATCCATCCATAAATCACACAGACTTGGATGGGTCTGGTTGACTTGTTAACCTTGACTCTCTCTTTTTAGGTCTAATCATACTCTTTGCACAAGAAAACCAAATCTGGCTCATCTCACAGTGTCACGTTTCATCATTTTTTGAGTGAAAAATGAACTTTCTGCCAAGTAGAGAGCTCAGCCCAGCTATTTCTAACGCTGCTGTTAAGACCTTGCTTGTTGAACATTTGAGGCACAACCCCAGCGTGAAAAGACTCTGGCAAATGCAGGAGTGAGAACTTGTCCCTTTGTCCATTGATTTCCAACAGCCTGAGGAGCACTAATGAGCACAGCTGTGTGCTGTTCACATTCTCCATTTACATATGGAAAACCAGAGACTGAGAGAAATTGAGCCTCCTGCAAACTGAAAGCAACAATTCTTGGTGTGAATGATTCTCTGCTAAGTTCAGGCACATCCAGTGTGTAGAGCCAACATGTCAGCTCCTTGCCAAGGCTCTATTTAGTAGAAATACACCCCAGATTTATCAGTTTAGGCCAGGAGTTGGTTTTGTTCCCTACAAAAGGCATCAGTCTGACGGCAGTTTTCCTGATCACCATCCTGCCTTTGTTCTCCCTCCTCTGCACCAGCCTGGAGGCACCAGAGCTAAAGGGAGATGTCATCCCACACCTTTCCAGGGCCAAAATTGGGCACTGTCCTCTCTGAAAGATGAACTCATGTCCTTGAGGAGATCTGCTTAAAAAAAAAAAATTAAATTGGGCTGACCCTAAGCTTGGAGCTGATTTGCATAACTCCAGAGAGAGTGAACATCCAGCTGATCTGTAAGGCTGTAATTTAGGAAGGGCCTTCATCCCCACAGAGCCAGCTTGTGTTGCAGAGCGGTTTGTGCCCATGATATGGGCTCTGATATTGGGATGCAATTGCTTTTCTAATATCCATGTATTATTTACACCATGCTACTGTTGCGAACTCCTTCTGACTCCAGACCTGTTGTTGCTGTGATGTATTTATTGGAGCAATGCGGGGTCAGGCTAACCTCCACTACTTGTCTGTAAATGACCCAGCAGAAACCAATAGTTTTAGTGCTGGAACACCAATGTAAGTGAGACACAAATCAGGACCCTGAAGTATTAATTTACTTTATTGCCATATCTTTACAGACAGTTATTAAGCACTTAACTATTAACTATTAATGTTGCTGCTTTATTTATTACACAGAGATATGTCTTAAGTGTTGCCTGGGTATTTTTTCAGGAGAAGGGCTTCAAAGGAAAACAGATCAAGACAAGCACATCAAAGATGATCAGATCAACGAGTGAGACAACATTAGTCTTCAAATTCTAACTAGAGTTGGTTAATATCCTTGCAAACTACAGTCCAGAAATCAAAATATATATAAACAATACCCTGCAGAAAATATTTCAGATTATTCTGATTTTTTTTCAACATGAAGTTACAGGCTAGAATGGGCTGAGGGGAGTGTGAGGGCTTTGTTGGCTTAAAATCTAACTCAAAATATCAATGTAGTCAGCTCTGCCATGCAAAGAACAGCCCAGGAAAATGTCATGCAGAGACATTCCCAGACACAGCTCATCATTTGCCCTGTTCATATTTGAGGGGGTAATGTTCCTGCTCACCACCTACTTATTTCTTTCCTTGTTCTGAACATGCTGTCCCTGTCTACCTTCAAGGACACATCCTTAACTGTTCCACATCTCCACCTGTGGAGCCCTAAGGCACGCGGGGGCAATTGCTTCTGCCACCATCTGATTGTCTGATTATGGCTTGCTGATGCTCCTGTGGGGTGGAAGTTGCTCCAAACCCCCCAAGTCCTGGCCGTGTGAGACAGTTTGGGATGCCAGAACCCTCTCACAGCGCTTGTGTGCCCATCAGTGTGGTGCTGGGCCACCTCTCCTGGCTGTGCAGGATGGCTCCTCGTGGTCATTCCCTCACAACCATGCAGAAAGTCTGCCTCTAACAGCAAAATATCTCAGAAATTGTCCCCCAGGCCACTCAGCTGAGCTGGGTTTTGTCTAAACGGGGCACAGTTGCTCTGCTCTTTGCTGAATTCCACAGCTCAGGTTGACAATGCTCCTTCTGTGATGGAACATCCTCTTCACCCCACCAATACCCCTGCCTGGTTTGACTAAGGCAAGCCCATGTGTTTTTACACTTTTCTGCCTTTTTGAGGAGTTTTCTCTGGTGTTAAATATATATCCAGGAGATGTAACTGCTGCCAGATCAAAGGGACGCCAAATAAACCACACGAAAAATTATCAAAATTTCACAAGCACAAATTTTATTATTTAATGAGGATCTTAATGCAGCGCCTGAGTGGCAGTTTTTCCTGTTGCTATCACAGTCAATGAGACTGATATGAAAAACACCTAAAAAAGCAAAACCCAACCCAATTCAATGGACAGCTGCCAGATAGGAAATCCAGGATGAGAAGGATGAGGTGGGCAGGCTGGCATTGGTCTCATGTGCCTGGAGCTGCTCCATATGCTTGGAGCATATTTGCATCTAAAGGAATGAAAAGACCTTTTCCTTCATATTGATTATTCCTGTGTTGTTTTTTTTTTTTTTTTTTTTTGGTTTTTTTTTGTTTTTTTTTTTTTTTTTTTTTTTTAATGAAGTCAACATCTTTCACACATGCTGGGTTTCCATTTGATAAGCTCTGGCCCATTTATTCACTTTTCAGGAAACCTGCTTGACTCTTTTTCCCCTGCCCAACACTTGAATCAGCCCACACCTTCTTTAGCTGATTAAGTTATTTTCCACTTCACAGTTTATTCCATAACAGATTAACTTGCAAATATATGAGAGCTGGCACATTTTCATTCCTTGAAAAAGTAGTCAGTAATCAGAGAAAGAATTTATGTTAGTTCTCTCTGTTTATAAAATCTGTGTTGCAATATAGCTTATTATTTGTTAGCTCCAAAGTCTGACTCAGACTGACTCTTTCACTATGCCTCTTTCATCACCCCCTTAAAGTACTATTTATGTTGGAAATAATAAGCTTTGACCTTCTGACACAAAAAGTCTCCAATGCTTTGTTCCCTTGGCTCTCTGAAGCAGCTGAGTTCACTAACCACCTCCATTATTTGTTTCAAGGTTTGTCCTTTTGAATTTACAAAAGCCAACAAAGCAAAGACTACTTCAGTGTGTGCTCACCTAAACACAGAGAACTGGGGCAGGTAAACTGAAATGGTGTCTAAATTCAGTTATTTCTCTGAGGGATGGTGTGCTGCAGGATGAGCACCTGTGACTGGTCCTTGCTGCATTGTGGGCTGGCAGTGTCACCCCAGCTAAGGCTTGAGCACCTTGAAACCCCCCTAACACCACCTTTGACAGGGCTGATAAGTTTAATGCCTTCAAAGTCCAATATTAAACCTTAAAGGTTGCTCTTTCAGAGAGACCTGGTGATATATCCCTCTCTTGGTGGCCAGATCTTCACAAGAGCAGCTCTGTAATTATGCAGTGTTTTAATTACAGTGAAAACTCTCTGTTTTACAATAGGAAGTGCAGCTGGTGAGTTGTGACCTGAGGAAGAGCAGCAGATGGTGCCCTCGATGCAGGGTTTCTTCATCACATTTTCCTAAGAATTCCTGCACTGACCTGATTTTCTTCCTGTTGCAAAGCAGCAGTGACCTGCCCTTTGGTCAAGTGCACAAGCTGGCCATCGTGTACAGCTCTCCCCAGTCGTCCTTTGTTCCTTTTCCCAAGTAGAAAATGCTTGGGAAAGAGGGAGGGAATTTGTGCTGAGGTCTGCAAGCTGAAAAGCACAAAGATATTGTAAGGTCCATTTATCTTCATGACTGAACATCCTCAGTTAAATAGGATTGACTCCATCAAACAAACCTGATTTGTGCCTTGAGAAGGGGATTTGACTCTTCTTTGACGTTGAAAGTCAGAAACTGCAGGTTTTCTCCACCTTTGTACAAATGGATAAAATGGATCTACTCTGTATTTTTTGGAGAAAGTCAAAGTGAATTTAATGGGAGAAAGGAACTCTTGGGTGAACCTGCAATGGCTGAATTAGTGGACAATTATTCTTCTTCCCATTATTATCACCATAAACAACAAAAACAACAACAACAACAACAACAACAATAATAATAACAACAATAATAATAAATTTTTTGTTATCATCTCCTTACCATCTCTCAGAGGTCAATAGCTCCTTGCTGGCTTCATATTTTTTTAAAGCCCTCATTAACTCAGTCAGGGCTCCCAGCTGACTTTGGCATGCAAATACCCTGACTCCCTTCCTGGCTGAACTTCTCTGCTGAGGGCACCTGAGACCTCGGGAAGAACTTTTTCCCTCTCTCAGGTGGCTTCATTTAGGAATCTGCACCCAGGAGCTGAAGGAGGGAACTGGCTCAGCAGTTCCAGAACAAGAGTGGGCACCATGTGGTTGGAGAAGAGGCTACAGTCTGCTGGTAGGGTAGTGGTCTTTACTTTTCTGTCTTTATTACCCCCACATCTGTAAGTACACAGACCCCCTTCCCCTCCAGAAATTAGCTGAAACAATATGCAGTTATAATCAGAAGCTATAATGTTATTTTTTTTTTCCCTGCTGTAATCAGAGAGAAAAAAAAAATTACCTTCAGAGTCTTTCATCTCTATAAAGAGAAAGAGGTAAAAATATGCAGAGAAAAAAGCCTTCGGGCTGAAGGGATGCAGCAAACTGCCATAATAGCTTCTGTTTACTTTGAGCCTAATACTGATATTTTGTAGACAGGTAAAAAAGCTACACTGGCACACTTTGTTGTTTGTTTTGTTGCTTTTAGTTGTTGGTTTTTTTTCCCCAAAAAAAATCTCAAAACTTATATAATTTTTATATTATCCCCTGCAGGAGAAGACAGGTGACATCAAAAATGAGTGCTGCTGTTCTTTAGCACAGGTGGAAGGTGCCTGTAAGAGCATGCATAAATTGGGGTTAAGAGCAGTGGAGTGCCCTGTTCACTCCCTGCCACAGCTTCACTCTCAAAGGAGCTGAATTTACATAAGTTAATAAGGAGGAACTAAAAACTTAAATGGTGACTTGGTAGCTTATGATTATAATAAGCTTCTCCAAATCCATGTGGTTGGGGGACATAGGTTAGACTGCTGCAGCACGAGAGAGGAGGTTTATCAATATTTTTTAATGAAATAATGCAGACTTGAAGATTTGGGGTAGGGTTTGTTGACCAGATGATCTTTAAAGGTCTTTTCCAACCCAAACCATTCTATGTTCTGACCCTGGCAATGAGGTTTGAGCTGTACTGAAAACCTTGCTGGCGGAATGGTAAATGGTCAGGAGCTTTTCCTGCTTTATTTCTCTTTCTTTGCAAATGAAGTGGTGTGAAAGTAAATCTTATCAAAAGACCAAGAGCAGTTACACTTTCACAGGCTCTTTATTAATTATATATTGTAATTATTCCGCTTTGTAACATCACATGAAAGAAATTAGGGTCTTTCAAATACATGCAAGATTTCTCCTTTACATGTTGGAGATCATGTATGGGTGAAACTTGGAGCAGTTCCCTGTTCTTTGAGCAGCTTTAACATCACCATAAAAATCCCTGGTTTGGACCCTAGAGTCTGAGGCTTAATTTTAAGCCTGTCTTGGGTGTGCTGCTGGACTGAACCCAAGCAGGGGATGGAGGATGCCCAGTGAGGCGTGGTCCCAATTACTGATCTCTGAGGCAGGGATTTTTCGGGTGGGTTTTAAATATCTTGGAGCCTGTTCCCTGTTGTGATAAGGGGTAAGGAGGGGGAGGTTTGTCCTTAGCTCTGCCCAGAGCCCCTGAGGAGTGCACAGGCTGCTCTTCTGGTGACACTGGTAGGCACTGGTGGCCTTTGTCCGAGGAAGGTCTGAGGAAATTTTCTAAAAAACCTATTTAGGTGCACTTAGATAGCCCTGGTGAAAATAGCACAAAATATGTCTCAAGGTAGGGCAATAAGAATTGGGAAATTTGGTCTTGTGCAATTTCTTTGTGAAGGGAATAAAAAGAAATTTCATGAGTGCTTTCCCTACAAAGATCTGAATGGGAATTGGCTCTCAAGTACATATGCCTCCTAGATTATCGACAGTAAAAGCATTTTTCTCTACATGTCCTCTTGTAAAGGTGCCTTTTATATATGGGGGTTAGTTTGTTTGTTTTGTTTGGCGTTTTCTGTTTCGTTTTGGTTTTTTGGTTGGTTGGTTTTTGATTTTCTCTGTCAGGTTACTTCATCTGCTTTATATTGCGTGTCTGCTTTGAGATTTCATGTCTGTCCTTCATGTGCTGTGGCCCACTGCAAAGACAGTATTAGCTGGGCTGGATTACTTTTCTCCTTTCTATTTGTCCTAGTGCTTCAGATACTTGTTTACTGTCTGTGTACGCACATATATTTGCACATTATACCAGCTCTCCCTGCTCCTGCCATGGTGTCTCCTTTTCCCTTAGCAAATGGAAGTGGCTGTCATCCTCCTCTTTGTTTTGGAGTTCAGCTGTGTGGAATCACAATGATCACTTAGATGGATATTGAGGGTTGGTCTTGAAAGAGTAATTTCAGAAATCTAACTTGAAAACTTAACGGAGTGGGAAAAAAAAAAAATCATCACCTGTTTGCTTCATGGTGGCTCCGTGCCTGGTGCTACAACACAGAGAGCAGTGGGGAGGGGTTTGCTCTGGGGGAAAGGAGGTTGAGGGGTCACTTGTCACTCCCCACAACTCCCTGACAGGAGGGAACAGGGAGCTGGGGGAGCTGGGCTCTGCTCCCAGGGAACAGGGACAGGAGGAGAGGGAACGGCCTCAAATTGCACCAGGGGAGGTTTAGATTGGATATTAGGAAAAATTTGTTCACACAAAGGGTTGATAAGTACTGGAACTGATGGTCTAGGGCAGTGGTGGAGTCCTCATCCCTGGAGATATCCAGAGGTCATGTGTGGCTGTGGCACTTGGGAACATGGGTCAGTGGTGGACTCCTCATCCCTGGAGATATCCAGAGGTCATGTGTGGCTGTGGCACTTGGGAACATGGGTCAGTGGTGGGCTTGGCAATGCTGGGGGAATGGTTGAACTCGATGATTGTGGAAGGCTTTTCCAGCCTGAATGATTCTGTGATTTCTGCACTTGTGCTTTAGTGGGTAAGGTATTCCAGGGTTGGTGCAAATCCTTCTCAGGAGTGAAAACCTTCTGGGTGCATTGGGGTTTGAGTTAGCTGCTTTTGGATCTTGATCAACATTTTGCAAAATGAAAAAACATCCCTCTGCTGATCTGTCGGTACATGCAGTGACATAAAAAGCACGTCTACAAATGTGAAAGCAAGTTAACCACCAGCTCCTACTGCGGTGGGAGCTGTACCTGTGGAAATAGAGTTCAAACAATAATGGTGAAAAGCTTGGAAATATCCCTGAAAACAGCAAAGTCAAACACCTGGGTTTATGTCAGCGTGGTCTCTGTGCCAGTGCCTGCCTGGGCACCCAAAACCAGTCTGGCTTCAGCTGGGCACATGCCAATGCAAAAGATGTTGTTGGAAGCTGAAAACAGGAGAAAATTGCTGGGGAGGTGGTAAACCTTTATTGTACTATGCTGAATTCTCCAGTATTGGAAACCTTTTTTCTAAAAACCCCCAACATTCACCTACAGATATCAGTGTTGCCATCCAGTCTCACCAATCTCAGGATGATCAGCAGGACCTGGAATCAGCAGACTAAAATACAGTTGTTTACCATGGGAAGTGTCAGTGTGAGTAGGTGTTAAACTTGGTTTGCCCTTCACCTGGGCTGTAACAGAATTTATGGGTGGTTTTGCAGGAGGGGGCCAGGCAGGTTTTGTCTTGGAGTGCTGAAACACTGACACACGTTGCCCAAAGAAGCTGCCCCATCCCTGGGAGCATCCAAAGTCAGGTTGGACGGGGTTTGGAGCAACCTGGGATGGTGGAAGTTGTCCCTACCCATGGCCCATGTTCCCAACCAAACCATCCTGGGATTTTGTGACCTGAGGGTTTGCTGCTTGCCCACTGTCCCTGGAGGGAGAGCATTGTGCAGCTGTGCTGGAGTCACCTGTGGAAAAATAACACAGAGGGAGCTGGGGAAAGGAGCTAAGAGGACCTAGGGAGGGAGCTGGTGTTGTGCATTTAGGGGAGCTTTATTTGCATGTGCACAGCAACTTACAGCCATGTTCAGGTAAGGTGTAAGAAGCAGTGAGTCCTGCTGGAAATAATTAGATCAAGTCTGACAGCCTGAGAGTAAATCCATGGCACAGGCAGATAAGGGGTATTGCTGTTTCTTGGGTTAGGTCCGGATCCCTGTAACTCTGACAGCTTTTCTATTTTTTGTGTCAGCTTAATAGAAAGTTTTGTATTTATTTGCTGTTATCTGAGGAAGTTCAGCTGCAGTTATTTTACTTTTATCCTCTCCCAGACACACATACATACACTTGCACTCTTGTTTCTTGGCAGCTTGTAACAACGTCTCTAATCCCCTTTGGCAGAAATCTTTTAAACTAATTCTCGTAGGGGAAAAAAAAAAATAGGTGGTGATAATTTTATGGCTGATAGAAGAAGAGAGGTGAACAAATATCTGAAAGAAGAAAGTTTGGCCAGAAGTTGGCTTTCAGTACCTCTTTAGAGTAGTTGTGTGCTGCAAAGCCCTAATACCTCTTCAAGATAAGGACCATTGGGTGGATGAGGATGGTATGATGAAAGATAGACAATGCTACCAGGGTGACTCAGAGATTTGGTGTGAATTAAAAGAGAAATAAACCCATTCAGCCTCTCTGTGTTTAAGCAGACTCACAGGTACCACCTGAAATCCCATATCGGAGTTTGGATAGGGCTTGTAGGAGTCAAAGCGTTTCCAGCCTGTAAAAAAAGTGCAGTAGTGGTTTTTGTTTCCTTCCTAACATCAGGTCCTGGAAATTCTGCCTTGTTGTAAGCTTTCTGGGAATTATTAGTGTTAGAAAAGGTGAAAAATTAAGATAACACAATAGTTTGTACAGGATTGCAAAAACAAAACTTTGTTGGTTTTTTTTGGTTTTTTTTTTTTTTTTGTTGTTTTTTTTTGTTTGTTTGTTTGCTTGTTTAGGGTTTGTGTGTGTGTGTGGTTTTTATTGTTGTTGTTGGGGGTCTTTGGGATTGTTTTCTTATTTTTACTTTTTATAATTTTTATTTTATTTTGAAAGGAAATAAAGCCCAAGCAGCTCTGCCCCTGTTCTCAGCTCCCCATCCTCTCTGATGCCTAACGTGTAAGATCTGCAGCTGTGGTTCGCCGATGGCTGGTGCATTTTGCTCAACACCCAAAACTTTGGGGTTCTAGGGCGTGTTGTTGCTGATGACTCAATGACTGCTGAAGCAGGACGCGTGATGGTGTCAGGAGCTGTCCCCAGCTCTGCTGTGCTCCTGCCCTTTTCCTGTTAGTTCTGTGTCCCTCTTGACTACACAGATCCTTTGGGGTGAGGACTTTCCCTCTCAGTGTGGTTTCTGCGCTGTTCAGCACGGCAGGGACCCAGTCCCAGCTGGGAACACTAATGCCACTGCAGACTAACCATGAAATTACAAATAAAGGCAAATTTCCCCCTATTATCCTGGAAGAGTGGCTTCTCTGGTCGGGGCCTCGCTGTTAGTGGCCATCTTAAAATCTAAGACAACATTTGCAGCACGGAAAGTATTTAAGGTGTGGACCACAGATGTGTCTGGGCACTGCTGCCAGGAAATTTCTGTCCAGGCAATTGCTCCATCCCACGGGAGAGGAGGGTCGGGGCAGCCAGGGAGGCTGAGCAATGTTTTGGCAAGTTTTGAGGAGGCTGAGGGCACATGGGAGAGGAAATCAATATAACAGTTTCAGAGGTAATTTGGCAGCATCTGAAGAGCTGAGTGTTTGAGCCCTTCTGGGGTTATTGAATTAGGTCTTTCTCTTTGAGCGAGCAGGGCAAGGATGATTTACAGGATTGGGATATTTTTTGCAAATTTCTGTGGAATCAACAGCACGCTGGGGACCACAGGCCTTAATCATTGCTGCTCCTCTGGTCTCCAACACATGGATCTGATAGAGGAATTGGAGAGGTTTGTCCACAAAAGCTGTGGCAGCCCCTGGATCCCTGGCAATGTCCAAGGCCAGGTTGGACAGGGCTTGGAGCAAGCTGGGATAGTGAAATGTGTCCTTCCCCACACAGGTTGGATGAGCTTTAAGATGCCTCCCAACCCAAACTGTTCCAGGATTCTATGAAATCTCTTCAGAGTTTAACTCCATTGAAGTTGGAGGACACTCATCAGGGTCTGCATGTTTATTGCCGTTACATCAATTATGAGTCTGAACTCTGAAGGCACTTATTCCTGCTGCCAAATGCCAACAGTGGCCGTGGCTTCTCTTGGCAGCACTAAATACTCATTGGGATCACACTGTTTAATGGCTGTACTCAATGATCTTGGAGGCTTTTCCGAACTTAATGACTCTACGATTCCATGTTTGCATTAAATATTCAATGTACTTGGATTCAGACGACTGTGCATAGGTTTAAAATTAAAAAAAAAAATTAAAATGGTTTTCTTTAGTTGTGTAACTTTTAAGTAAACAGAGCTGTAGAAACATCTGCAAGCTTTGATTTTAATTTAATGCATAATAGCTTACATCATAATAAATTATGTTGTGTGATTTGGATGTAATTTTGAATTTGTCAGGAAGCTTGCAGCCAAATTGTTGAAGTTAATAGTAGTTCTGCAATCAACTTCACTGTGTGTCAAATCAGAGGAGACATTATTGAATTTTAAAAGGCTAAATTACTGTGTTGTTTGTATTAAATCTTAATGCCGTTTCGGATAACAGGAACACTTTCCCTTGGAGATATGTGCAGGATAGGGTTTCTCTTTCTGGATAGAGAAATCAAACATGGTTTTGGTGAAATTGCTTGAATTCCAATCTTAAAGGGTTTAGATATATCCAAAAGTAATTTCAAACCTGTCCTAAAGGAAAGAATATATTCCCCAGGTCAGACAGAATGTTGGAGTACAGTCCTTTTTATGAATTAGGAGAACTTAGTGGTGCACTGTAAGGATGGTAATTAGAGAAATTAATGTACTGAGGTGGCTTATCGTTTGGAGTAGGGAAAAATGCACTTGCATTTCTTTAGGGATGGAAAAGGAAGGGGAGCTGCCCTGTACTTGCTTTGAGGCAGTCTTGCTTCCCTGACTGCTGCTTGGTCCCTGGAAAGGAAAGGCTGTGACAGCCCAAGGTGAAAAAGGTCAACACTTGTGCCAAGGAAGGTGGGGAGATGGGACCCATTTGCTCATATTCCTGACCCAGCTTTGTTAAATCAGCTTGGGCAAGTGGCTGTCATAAATCCACTGTCTCCACCCAGCTCAAGCCCCAAATTATCTTTTCAAAGGGTGGAAAAGCTTTTGGGCTGGGCTACTTTCTGTTAGGTTGGCTTGTCTTTAAGTTCTAGGAGATGCTTGAAGAAAACAAGAGCTCCTCTGGAGCTTTCTCTTCTCCAGGATGGTCACCCCCAGCTTTCTGTCTCCAGAACAGAGATGCTCCAGCCCTTGGGGCATTTTTGTGGCTTCCTCTGGATATGCTCCAGTAAGTTCATGTCATTCCCATGCTGAGGGTCCACAGAGCTGGATGCCCTATTTGTGTGAGGGCAAGCTCACAATTTCCTGTAGCAAACCGCTGCCTGGTAGGTTTTTCTTTTTCTCCCCTATAACTTTTGTCTATCTGTGTGGTCCCCAGCCCAGCAAAGCTTCTCACGTGCAGGAGAGCACTGGCCCGTGGCATCCCCGCTCTGCTGGGAGAGCTTTCCCATCTCCCTCAGGCAGTGCATGACAGCAATAGATATAATAGACTCATTTGGATAATTTAGTACTTGCTTAGTGTATCTGGTTTCTCTAGTGACACTCTGACGTTCATGCTTGACTTCCCCACCTCTCAGATAATAAATGAAAGAGGTTTCACCTTGTTGGCAGCGCTGGCTTTGGGCCCATTATCTTTCCTGACATTGTGTACTCGAGAAATTAAATTACCTGGTTTCCTGGCTACCTCCCTAATGAATGCCATTAATTAATATGCTTTTCAAAGGAGGAGGTGTATTTATTCTTAATCCAAGGGAGGATCTCCTTCCTGGCCTGCCTGTGAGCAGAGCGGTCAGGTGGGAGCAGGTCGGTCAATTTGCAGGAGACTTGCCCACATGGGTGCTCCCTAAACATGCCCTTTGGCTCACAGCTTGTTTTACAGTGGTTTTTTTTTGTTTTGTTTTGTTTTGGTTTTTTTTTCCTGTAAGATCTAGTCCCAGGAGCATGCAGGTTAATGAAAAGAATGATTAACTCTGCTGGTGATAGATCAGTGTAGCAAAGATGTGCTGATCATGATGCTGTGAGAAGACGGATGGAAATGCAGCCTGGTCCATTGGTAGGAATTACCAGGAAATCGTGGGCCTGACACCCTCTCTCCCTTTTTTCCCTTCAAATCTCCTTTCCCCAGTGGAAGTGGCAGCCCTGCATATGGACGGATATGGGGCTGGGCAGAGGTGTGAAAAGAAAACAGCTTGGAGTTCAAGGGTGGCTTTGATCATTCTTCTGTATGGAGCAAAATGATCTGAGCTAACGAGGAAGAAGAGCAGGGCTGGGGCAGCGGGTGCTGGGATGGATGCAGTGCCCATGTGTATTTGCCTAAGATGGAACTGGAGTGAGAAGGAGGAAGTTGGGGGATGTTGGGCTGGGATGGTGCCTGGCCTCCAGCACAGACAAGTAGTTTTGTCAAGATGGTAGAGAATTCATTTATAAGGGTGCGAATTCCCCCTTTGGAGCTGTCCAGTGCCTTGGCAAGGGAGAAGTTGAGAAGGACCCGGTGCTGCACCTGGTTCCTTGGGCTGTGGTGGGTGGGAGCTGTGCAGGAGCGGGCAAAGAGGTGCCAGGGCTCTGCAGGGAGGAGCAGCCCCCCAAGTGCAGGCAGCAGGGACGTGCTGCACGTCCCTGGGAGAGAAGCAGAGTCCTCGGGGTTGCTCGACCTGCTCTGAGTCACGTGGTGCTCCAGCATCGATTAGTCCCAGTGATGTCAGTGGTCCAATTCATGCTTAAGATCTCACCGTGGTCAATACCTCACAAAACAGAGCTCCTGGGGCTCTTTACCCCTGCTGCAGTGCCTGGAGATAGCTGCTTTGCTCCTGGCATCCCTGCCACTTCTGCTGCTGCCTCTCGTTGAGCCCTGCGGTGTTCTTTGCTGGGAAAGAACAGTGTCCTTTGAAACACTTAAAGCTGGCCTGAGTCACGGTCTTCTCGGGAAACACTGGATTTTGTGGTCTTCTGGCAGAAGAGCCACATCAGAAAGTTTTAGCAGGCAAGGAGGTAGGTTTATCCCCCCTGGGAGAAACTTAAAATAACCCTGTGCAAGACAATGGAGGCTCATGGGTGGGATGCTCAAGTACTTGGTACAGAAGGTGCTCAGAATAACTCTTCCCATGTTTGCTGGCTGGGATAACCTATATTATGATCAGAAGGAAAAGATGAATTGCAGTCTTGGGGCTCAGTCTCCTATTCTCTTGGACTCAGCATGACTGGAACTGTTAGTCCTTAAGGAAAAAGTCTTTTCAGTAGGAAGCCAGGTGCAATACCAGTAATTGTAGCTAATGCTTTAGCTAGAGCTGCCTGCACAGCTGGTTTAAATAATGTCCTTTAAGCCGTTTAGCTGATACTTTTGTCCCTCATGCACTGAAGTTTTACCTGTGTAAATACATGAAATTCCTGATCTTCTTATCTTCTTATTAAAAAAAAAACCCAAAAAACAACCAAACAACATCTCTCTCACCAGACTTGTTCTTTTGAAGGTTCAGTTTCACACTAACTGCATTAAAATGCTTTTTCCCAGACTTGTGGCTTCTAAAATAATTTAAGATTGTGAATAAAAACTAGTGGGTTACTGCATGTATAACTTGCCAGCTGTGGGCATCAGGAGCAGATGCTGCATTTCTGGAAGAATCCTTCAAACTGAAGGCACAGCAGCTCCGAGGAAAAGCAGATGAGGGCATCATACTCCTTGTTTCTATTGGAAGTCTCATCAGAGAAAAGACGTGTGGGAAATCATAAAATTGTAGAATAATTTGGGTTGGGAGGGACCTTAAATCTGATCCCATTCAGCTGGAAGTCAGGGACACCTGCCACTATCCCAGGTTGCTCCAGGCCCTGTCCAGCCTGGCCTGGGACACTTCCAGGGATGGGGCAGCCACAGTAAGGGATTTCTTTCTAATACCCAATCTAAATCCAATCTAAACCTATCCTTGTTCAGTTTGTGGAGGCTACATTGGGCTCTGTGCTCCTGCAGCTGCTCTGGCACCTGGAGCAGGACAGGTAACCTTTACTGCCTGTGTGGCTGTGTCTTGGGAGGTGCAGGGGAGATCCAGGGGCTGCCAGTGGGGTCTGTGCTCTGATGTCTGTTTGTTCAGGTGGTGGGAGACAGTTCTGTGCTGTGGAGAAGTCAAATAAACACCTATGGTGAGGTGGATTTAAGATCCTAACTTCAACCACCTGTTCTTGAAAGATACGGCACACGTATATATGTGGGTTTTTTTCCCCGTGCAAAATCTGTTAAGAGCCTTCATGCCCTATTGCTGTTTTCAAGGCTTTTTCTTACAACCTTGAGCGCAGCAGTTTCCCTAATCCTGAGCTGGAGGTGGCTGTGGTGGCTGCTGGCTCGAGGGTTTTGAGGGCTCCGTGCATTTAAGCATTTCCCTGCAGATGGACGCCTGCGGTTCCCGGGGACCGGGGGCTGCTGCTGCTCTCTGTGGGACGCTTAACACCTCGCTGCGTTTTGCCAGGAAGTATTTCTCTAAGCTGAACCCCGTTCTGCCAGCAGAGGCCGATATGCCCATGTGCTTGGAAGCAGCGAGCTCACACCAAAACCCACGGACGTACTAAAACCTTTCCAGCCTGCCTGAGATGGTCTCTGTACCACAGCATCCCCCAAACTGCCTCTCACCCCTGCATCCCACAGACGGGATTCCCATGCGGGTTCCGTTATTTGAGTAAAAAACAAAAATAAAAATAAAAAAATAAGGGAAGGTAGCGAGTAGCCAGGTGGGGTGAAAGAAAAAGCCAAGCTGAGGGTAGGCATTGGGAGGTTTGATTAAACCTGCCATGACTGTGCTGCAACACAGCAGCTCCCACAGCATCTCCTCTGCCCAGCCTGGGGAAACCTCCTGCATCACTCATGTGTGTGGCAGAGAAACGAAATGTCTTAACTAAAGGAATCCTTTGGTATTTATTTTTATGGTGGTAAACAAATTCGTTTTCCGAAGGGGGTGGATTCTGCGAGTATATATATAATAAGTATGTGATGTGCTGGGCTGCAGGGAGTACTTCCAAGAAACTATCCAGAGATGGGGGTAGAGCCTGCTTTAATACCAAGAATATGCACAGAAAAGAAAAAAAGCAATCTGAAGCTGTGTGCCTGGTGTTTCAGATGCCCTGGGCAGAGAATTGAGTGTCTCAAACTCACCCAGAGCTCTCGTAACTGGAGATCAAAGTTGCCTTTTTTTATTCACATTATACCTCAACCAGAACCCCCCTCCATGGGACCCACAGGGGAAGCCAATTAAAACAGCTGGTTCATAAAACATCTGGGAAAATGCTTTGCCTGCAGTTGATCTAAGTCTTGCTGTCTGCCCCGTGCAGCCACTTTCTTTGCCTTCATCTCCATGGGCTGTGTTGGTCACCAAGAAAGCACTTAAAACATTGGCTAGGCATGCAGACACTGACTCTATCTATCTATCTATCTATCTATCTATCTATCTATCTATCTATCTATCTATCTATTTTGTTTATTTATTATTTATTTAAATTTGCCCTCCCCCAATCCCGACTGTGCTAGAAAAATGAGAAAACCATCTTCCCTAGCCATAACTGCAGAGCAGCATGTATTGAAAAATAACTTCTGAAACGGGAGGCTTCCCTGCATCTGCCTTGGGAAGGAGGGTGGAACAAATGTTTCTAAGGTTTCTTGGGGACGTGTCAGCTGTTATTGCGTGGCACGTGGGTACAGTCATCTGGATTTTTATCGTGCAAAGTAGGGGTAACAGAGAAGAGAATGAGCTAAAGAAAAGGTGTGTTGATGCATTACCTAATATTTATGTAGTATTTTTTGTTATTAGTCATATAATTACCTAATAATGGGTAATTCCAGGTTTAGCACTGGACAGGTTTCCACACCTTAGGAAAAAAGTTTACAGGTGAGTCAGGACCTCAAAAAGACAAAATTTGACCTCTTTTACTCTACCAAATCTGTTATAATTCAACAAGTCTCCCTGGAACATGATGCTGTGCTGGGTTCTGGCCTGAGTCGTTTTGGGAGGGAGGACTTGGGAGAATCTCTTGCTGAATGTGGAGTTTAAGTATAAACCCGTATAAATACTGCTGACAGTTGTAACTAATGGTTCTCACCAATAGCTTGCTTGCTTTTCTGGTAGTTCTTTATGCACCAATAAATCCTATTGTTCTTCTCCCAGCTGTTATTCACAAAAAGTACAAAGGCAAGATGGAGCGTTCTTGGCACATTTCTTTTTAATTAAAATGAAACGACAGACAAAGGAAGAGTGTGGAGCAAAGTTGGATCAAGACATGGTAAATGTCTCTTCTCCCCCATCGCTTCAGCCTGTTTGATAGGGAGGTTTTATCTCTGGCTTTCACCTAAAGTCCTGCTCTGCACCAGGACAGAATGAAGTGTGAGGCTGGGGTTATCTCAGAGGGATGGTTCTCCCTGGGACAACTGTCCTGGTGCTCCAGGGTGCTTCTAGTGCCTCAGATCATTCTTCATGAGGCATTAATTGCAATATTTCTGCAAAGCAGTTGGGCTTTGTCCCTCTCTGGGGCTGCACTAGCCTGAGGTTACTCCCTGAGGTGCCTTGAGTGTCCTAAATCTGAATCTCCCAGCACAGGAGAAGAAAAGGGCATTTCTCCTACCTCAACAGCTCTGCTGTCAAAGGCAGGTAATTTCCTTCTTTCTTGGTGAGGTTGGTTTAACACTGGCACAGGTTGCCCAGAGCAGCTGTGGCTGCCCCTGGATCCCTGGAAGTGCCCAAGGCCAGGCTGGACAGGGCTTGGAGCAACCTGGGATAGTGGAAGGTGTCCCTGCTCATGGTAGGGGGTGGCACTGGATGAGCTTTAAATGTCCCTTACAAACCCTTCTGTGACACTCTGCTGTCAACATTTTTCTGCACAGAGCTGGAGCTGTTCAGAGCAGCAGCTCCCAGGGACTCGATGTGATGAAGTGTTTACCTGCTGAAAACATAACAAAGACATGAGCCTTGCTTTTCTCAGGGATTCCATGTTTTTTATTTTTCTGAAGGCGTGTTTTTATTCTGTACTGTTGATTTTTTTTTTTTTTTTTTTATTTCTTCTTGCTGGAGAGGGCTGGCTTTTCCACATCCAAAACGTATCTCCCCAATTTCAGCTGAAATATTTACGCCTGCAGTTTCTGCTGTGTGCTGATGGCTGTCCCAGAGAGGGGGAAGGTAACAGCTAGGAATACACTGAGCTGCAAAGCATCTGTCTGGGAAAATGTGCTGCATCATCAAATATCCCTGCAGGATCCCTGGGATCCTTGGGACTGGCACCATCCACGTGCCTGGATGGTGCCTTTGGAGCAGTGTGCCCTTGGTGGCTGCTGAGACAATTGTTCCATGCCTGCTCTCAGAAGTGACATGCAGAGATGCACTATCTGCCTTTCTGCTGCTTCCCAGAAAATAAGGACCTGGAAATAATCAGGGTATTTCAGGCACAATGCAGCTCCTGTGGTGCTGATATCCTGGGAGTTTGGCAAGTTGGAGCTGTATTATAAGGGACAACAATGATTATTTTATTTTCTTTATGGTTTTAAGAGCCTGAAAAAGCCATTCTCATGTGTAATCCCGAACCTGTGCTTTAACCTACTTGGAAGCTCTCCCTGAATAATCCACTTTATGATCTTTAATAGAAAGAATTTCACTCAGGAAACAGAGACCATTAAAAATACAGTGCTTTCTAAAATATTATCCACTTTAAGTTGTTGAAGACTGATGCCAAACAACTGCTAAGGAGGGGAGGGGACAGACCCACACCAACCCTGCAGCCCCTAGGCCTGGTGCTCTCCACCCACTTCTTCCCAGGGCAGTGCCACTGCCACCCTGTGTGGACTGCACATCCTGCCATTAAAACATCTGTTCCTTGTGCTCCTGATAACCCAACCCTCCCGCCATCCTCTCCTTCAAGCTGGGTCATGCAAGCCTCCAGCTTTATCATGCACGTGAAAGTCTAAAAGTTTTAAATCATGTACATGAAAGACCCATCATGGGTGAAACCTCTGACTTACTGATAGTGTATCATTAACCTGGGCAGCACACCATCAAGCAAATCACATTTAATTTATCACTTGAGGAAACTGAGGGCTGAGTTATCCCGCAGAGAGAGTGGGTGGTGCAGGAGGTTCTGCATCTTCATCATCCTACAACCCTGCCATAAATCCAGCTCTTCCATTACTGGGATCTACAGCCAGGCTGACTGCCCTGCTTGCTTTATGTACACTTCATCTCCACTGGAGAAATTCTGTATGTTTTTTCTAAACCACAGCTTTTTTATTAAACTTAATTTTCTGTGATAAAGCCCATAACAGCACCTTTGAAGAAAAAAGAAGATATTATTTTTCTTCTTTTCTGTTCTCATTCTGTCAGACTTTAAATCATCAGCTCCTGACTGCAGCTGAGATTGATCCAATCTCATGGTGTTTGTCCTTCCCTTATCTGCCATGAGAGCCTGCTGGAACCCAGGGCACAAGTGGGGTGTTGGGCACAGTTTATGCTGCAGTGCTGTGCTGTTACATCATTTATTTTCCCTGTCTCTCTCCTATCTCTCCTCAATATTTGCCCCTGGAAGCAGTTAGATGGGCATATTTTTGCTTGTGCTGAGTTATTAATCCAAGTTTTGCTTCTATTTGGTTGGCCAATGCAGGCAGTTATCCAGGCCCCTTGTATACAGCACACTCAGTGGCTTCTTCTGACTGTTGTATTTATTTATTATCAATATTTGGAGGTTTTGGTGGTAGGTACAGCACAGTAATGGGCTGGAGGAACTGGCTGAAGGAGTAAATTGTTACTGCCATGACATCTCCAGGGGAGAAGTCCTGGGGATGTTTGTCTTTTCTGGTCACTGGCCTGGCTGGTCAAAAGGAAAAAAAAAAAAAAAACCAAAACAACAACAACAACAAAAAAATCCATGTGAAGTTGAGACCACTGTTATCAGTAAGGTGATCCTGATACCATGAATAATGGAGAGGAAATACAGCCTAGTGAGATATGGTTGCTTGGTGGGTCTCCTTTTTCACCTGCCCATCTGTCTTATAACCACATGACTGGGCAGCACTAAGTAATTTTTCATGAGGTTTCTGAAGCTGCTACATGCCATGAGGAGGAGAAATGTCTTTGTTTTCCCTGCCCTGGGCTGGCATATAAAGGACAAGAAGCGACTTGACCATGTGCCCTCATCTGACCAATTTTCCAGGGAGTTACAACCTTGATTGGCACGTCCTGATACCCTAGACCCAGATTGTCAGCTGACCCTGAGGAGAGGCTGAGGCAGCTCTGAAAAAAGAGGAGAAAGTTCTCAGCACACACCAATGAATAAATAATAGTAAGGAAAAGGAGAGAAACCCCAAAGAGAAGGAGAGGCAGAAGAGAGAGGAAGGGGCCTCAGTCAGGGAGGTGAAGGAAGGCAGGAAGAGGCAGAAAGAAAGGGGGCTTAAGAAGGGACTGTGGGGCATATCTGCACTGAGCCAGTGGGGAGGAAGGACATTGTGAAACAAGGGCAGCCAGACCAAGGCAGGGAGAGGAGAACTGAAGGACTGAAGGACTGAAGGACTGGCAGCTGGAAGGGTGGCAGAAGATTAAGGCAACCCCAGAGCGCTGTTAAAAGGTTTGGGGTGCAAAACAATGACATGAAAGAAAAGACTGAAAAGAACAAAACAGAAGAGGAGGAAGAGGAGGAGGAAGAGGAAGAGGAGGCAGTGGAAGAGGTGGCTGAGGAAGATGGAGAAGATGAAAGCCAGGAGAAAAAAAACAAGAAGAAATCAAAGTCTGAGGATTCAGAGATTGATGGGGAAGTGAAGAAAAAGAAAAAGAAAAAATCCAAGAGAAGAGAGTATAGCAGTGAGGAGGAAGATGACTACGAGCGCAAAAAGAAAAAGAAGAAAAAAGGCAAAAAAAGCAAAGACAAGAAAAAGAAGAAGGGTGACAAGTCCAAGAAAGGAAAGATAGATGAGAATTTTTTGGAGATGTATGAAAAGGAGCTTCGAGACTATCATTCAGACTCCTCCAATGCCACAGAAGATGAATACAACAAAAAAAAAGGTCAGCTCCATCTTTCCCCATCTCCCCTCTTGAGCAGGCACTGTTGGCCCTGCAAATGCCTTTGATAGGGTCCTTCCTGGGGTGCAGGCACTAGTTATTCCTTTGTGGGTCATATTTTTGTTAAATAAGTATGTTAACTGTTTGAGGTGTCACTGACAGGTTGTGCCCATGTGAGCTCTTTTCTGTTTACAAAGCCACTTTACCGTGTGTGTGGCACTGCTGTAATTACATTCTCCTAATTAATATTTGCATTGTGGGGCTGTGCAGAAGCTGCAATCAGCAGGCTCCCCCTGTGTAAGCAGGATCCATGGCGGAGGTGCGTGGTCCTGATCAAGCAGAAGCAGCAGGAGCATGCTGGGGATTTCAGCAACCAGAGGGGTGGAACACTCAGGATTGATGTAGAACCCAGCACACCAGACCTCTGTCTGTTTTAAAGTAACCAAATCAGCTGGGGAAATATCAATATTAGGTTCTAAACCTTCACATTGTTTTGTTACAGTAAACTGTCCACTTGTTTCACAAGCAGACTGTACTTCAGTTCAATGAATGGTGAGCTGTGCCCAAAGGTGCATCAGAGGAGGTTTGGATTGGACATTAGTAAAAAATTTCTTCATGGAAAGGTTTATGAAGCCCTGGCACAGAGTGCCAAGGGCAGTGGTGCAGTCTCCAATCATGGAAGGATTTAAAAGCCATATGAATGTGTCACTTGTGGACAGGGGTCAGCAGTGGCATTGGCAGTGCTAGGGTATGGTTAGACTCTATGGTCTTGGAGGGTTTTTCCAGCCTGAAAGATTCTGTGGTTCTGTGACTTAAGGCTTCAGGTGACTCACTCAGTTTCAGGAGAGGACCATGGTGTAGCTCCATGATTAAAACAAAAAGCCTTGGCAGGTAGGAGGACGCTCCCAAGCATGGCGAGGTTATCTCCCTGTCAGGGAGGTGGGCAGCAAAGAGGTCACGGATGCTGAGGGGGGGTACCAGCAACTGGATCCAGGCATGCCTGGGACAAGACACTTCACCTCTCATCACTGTTGTTTTCCCACCAGTTAATGGGAGTCCTAACATGTGCTGTGTGTGGCAGCTGGGAGAACTGGGTGTGCCTGAGGAGTAGTAAAGCAACTCCACACTGGCGGTGTGTGGCCCTTGGTTAACTACGCCTGGGGGTTTCTGTCGTGGTGGCAAATGGCTGGGACAAGAAAAATTGTTCCATTCCTCTGAGAAGAGGAGGAAAAAAAGTTGTTCCGTTCCTCTGGTGCAGAGAAGTGAGTCCCTCACAGATACGCTGTATTTAGGCCATGCACAAAACCTGCTCCATTTGTGATGGACCCTGAGAGGTAGGGAGGCTGTCCCACCTCATACTACATTTTTTCATATGGTTGAGCAATAGTAATTTGCCCTTTTCAAAGATAGAAGCTACAGCAAACATTTCTAATGATTTCTCCGTGGTCTTCTGATATTAGATGGTGGGAAGAAATTCTTGGCTCTGAGGGCAGGTGAGGCCCTGGCACAGGTTACCCAGAGAAGCTGTGGCTGCCCCGTCCCTGGAAGTATCCAAGGCCAGGTTGGACAGGGTTTCAGCTATTCCCTTTACTGTGCCTCATACTGCTATTCTTACTATTTCGAATTTAAAAAGGCAAATTTATTTTGAATAAATTTGAATTTGTGTGACTTACTTACTTGGAGGCTGCTGCCTCTTTTCTCCCAAAGGACCATTGAGTGAAATGGCTGCTGCTGGTCAGGCTCTGGAGAATTGTGTGAACCTCTGCAAAAGTCTCCCAGAAGTTTTGGGGATGTCAGCTGCCTTTGGTGCTGGTGAATATTCAGCAGAGACATATTTCAGTCCACAAGCTGTGATTCCTTTTGCTGTAAAAAAAGAAAAGAGAGACGTTATAAATGTTTTATAAGCAGGGAGTTAATGCTGCCTGTATCATCTGATGTCCTCTTTATCTTATTGTATTAGCAAACAAGAGAAGGGATCCCCCCATCAAGTTCAATCGATGACTGAAGAACAAGGCAAATCCAGCTCCTGGGGACAGGAAAACAAAAGATATCAAGTGACTGAGTGATAGCGTATCCAAGAAAACTAAAGCAGAGACAGCAGGCATTTTTAACTAAATTGCAGCTGCTGCCCATTCCTGTGATCATGGTGTTAATGAGATTGGTTATTTATTAATAAGTGTTCGCAAAGTTATTTCTACAGTAAAGTAAGGAAAGCTACAGGCAGACCTTTTTGTGGCTTTTCAATGTTTACAGGGGACTTAAAAGAAAGATGCAGAGAGGCTTTTTACCAAGGGCTGCAGTCACATGACGAGGGGGAATGGCTTTAAACTTAGAGGGTAGGTTTGATTGAACATAAGGCAGAAATTCCTTCCTGTCAGTGTGGTGAGGCCCTGACACTGGTTTTCCAGAGCAGCTGTGGCTGCCCCTGGATCCCTGGCAGTGTCCAAGGCCAGGCTGGACAGGGCTTGGAGCAATCTGGGATAGTGGAAGGTGTCCCTGCCCATGGCAGGGGGTGGCACTGGATGATCTTTAAGGTCCCTTCCAACTCAAACTATTCCATGGTCTTGAGCTGCCAATAACAGTGCAAATGGCCCGTTGTGTAGAAAGCATTTAATCAGAGGAATCAATGGCTTTAAAGAGCAGTAGGTATCCAGAGACTGTTCACACAGCTCCCGGGCTGCCCAAACCATCATTAAAACTTCTACAGGTGACAGATGCCTGAGGTTCAGGTCTCTTTCAGACACAAACTCTTTACAGGAATTTACATCTTTTTTTTTTTTTTTTCCCCATACCTTTCTCTTGATATCTCAGGCCTTATCTGTGATAGGGAAGAGTGAGACTGGCATGATTATTTATCCTCCCACTCAATTTTGTGGCCACAGAATTTTGAAGGAGGGGACCAAATATGTCTCTCTGTTTTCTGGGTGATTCCTGCCAAAGGCATGGATATCTCTGTGTTGGTAGGAAGAAAGAAAATGTTTCTCTTTCCAAACATGCTTTCATGCCAATAAATGTGTCTTCTCTCTGGCTGAATCAGTAGCTGTCACTTTGGTGAGTCCAGGCCCAGACATGCACAGGGTGTGACAGATGGTGGAAAGCTCCTTCCTGTCCCGTGTCACAGCAAAATGCTGATGTCTCAGGAGAACTTCAAGCTTCCCTTTTTAGTGTGGTCAAATTCTCTATTTTTCTTTTCACTTTTCCTTTTTTTTTTTTTTTTTTTTTTCCTACCAAGTTTCAGATACAGATATTATGGATATTATTATGCATATTATCAGTAAGTGGTGGAATTACCATCCCTTGAAGTGTTCAAAAAACCATGTGGATGTGGCACTTGGGGACATTGGTTGCTGGTGGGCTTGGCAGTGTCAGGGAATTGTTGGACTCAATGATCTTAGAGGGCTTTTCTAACCTGAGGAGCTCTGTGAGTCTGCTGCTTTGTCCTTCTTGCACAATGGGTCAAGCTGGACTTCAGTGATCTTAGCAGTGTGAAAATCATAACATAAAGACAGCCATTAAAAAAAAAAATGCATGTTTTTGTTAACATGTTGCCTCAAATGGTGATGGAAGGGGGAAACAGCCACTGTTGATTTGTAAATAGATATTCAAGCTGCTCATCACTTCCTTTGGTGTGTGCCATTGGATTTATCGCGTTATATTTGTCACACCATCGTCGTGATCATGTTCCTCTGGCAACTGCTGCAAAGGGTTACACAGGAAAAGCATTCAGGACATGCTGAGTTTATTGCTAAGCACTGTTTAATGCAGTTTAGCAGCAGTGGAGGAGAGCAAGTGCTGTGTTGTGGCCAGCTCTGTCCCTGTGCTCTGTGCAGAACTGCAGCGATGCCCTTGTGGACAATCACCAGTTGCAGAATCACCCTGTGCCCACTGATCTTCCCCACATGAGGCTTTGATTAATATTCTGAGTCAGGATGAACAAGGACTCCTCTTTGGAAGACAGATATTATTTTTACTCCTTGGCACTAAAACGAGCTTGGGTTTTGGGCGTAAAACATTCTGAGGAGAGCTTTGTGCCAGTGGCAATTTTATGTCTCGTGATCCGTTGGGAGATGCAAACTGTGCTACTGAGAGAAGGAGGTTCTGAACTCTCCTTGGAGTTACGGATCTCATCTGATTGCATCCCAGCATCTCTCACAGCTGGAAATGACCACAGAAAATAAGTATTCAGAAAAGTTTAGATAATTTTAAGTGTTTGTTAGATGTGCATACATGCCTGGAATAGAGGAGGCTTTGGAACTACCTAATTTGGTCTTCCAGTACCTGAAGGGAGCCTTCAAGAGAGCTGGAAAGGGACTATTTACGAGAGACTGGAGTGAGAGGACAATTAGGAATGACTTCATACTGAGAGAGGGTAGATTTAGAGTTAGATGTTAGGAGGAAATTCTTCACTGTGGAGGGGGTGAAGCACAAGATCTCCCATCCCTGAAAGTGTACAAGGGTAGCTTGGATAGGGCTTGGAGCAACCTGGTCAAGTGGAAAGTGTCCCTGCCCATGTCAGGGACTTGGGACTCGGCTGTCTTTAAGGTCCTCTCCCAGCCAGGCCATTCTATGATTCTATGAACCATCACAGAAGTTCACTATTGTGTGACAGAACAAGCCAATACTAAGTTAGTTGTGATACTGAAGTGTTGATTAGTTTCAGGAGCACTTGATAATAACTTTTATGTAGGTGCTAAAAAGTCTTTGTGCCTGTCTATTAGACCCCCCCCTGCTACACACTTGTGTATTCCCACCGGAGAACTGAAGTTGCCTGGAGGTGTCATGCTGAAACTGGGCCTTACAAATTGGAAGGGAGTGATTAAAATGCTGGGAGAGGGGCTTTGGAAGGAATCACAGTAGCTCTTCATAGTCCATAATGAGCCATCGACTTGCAGCAGGGATGTCACTAGTCACTGGTGTGGAAAATCAGTGTCATAAAGCAGATGAATGCAAATAAACCTTTTTGGAGCAAGTTCTTGCTGGTATCTGGAGGTCTGCAGATGTCACCTTTCCTTTGCAGGTGTGTGTTTGGCCAAGTGCAGGCACAGAGCTGCGGGGAGCAAGCACTTGTGCTCCCCCACCTCTCCCTTTGCCAGGGCAGGACCCCAAGCATATGCAGGATTCATTCTTGTTAGGCACACATGATCCACTTGGGATGGCTCAGTCCAGCTGGCAGCCCCAAAAACAGCATCCAGGAACAGCTGTGGGTGCCAAGCTGCCAAAGGCACGGCACAGCTGATGTGAAACCCGCACCCGCGAGCAGGAGCCGCAGCTTCCCGGCACTGCTGCTCTCCTCACACCCAAAACAATCAGCTCTGAATGGAGTGGTGAGTTCAGTTTTATAGAGCTCAGTTTTATACCCTTGATTGCCTGTGGGTACCTTTTAGATTGAGTGTTTGAGTTTGGACTTGAATAGAAAATACCTGAGAGCTCCTGGAGAGGAGCTGAACGAGTTTGCACTGAGAATAGATGTTAAATCCAGCTCAGTATGTTCAGTCCTGGATGTGTTCTCCCCAGCCCAGGTATCCCATCAGTCTGGATTCAGTTTTCTGTAGCATCCAAGGAGGAAGGTGACCTTTAAAGGATGCAAGACTAGAACTTGATCACATTGGAGTAATTCAAGAATATTTGGGGGTTTTAACCTTTCCCCTCTTCTGTTGTACCCCTCTTCCCTTTTCTCTTTCCTCCCTTAAGAGTTGAGATTCCTATATCTTTAAAACATCCAAGCTTTGCCTGGGTAGTTTTTCATTCTCTGGTTGCAGAAAGAGAACTGAGGAGATGCTTTTGCTCACAGGTACATCAGTTCCTCCACTGGTACATCAAATTCCAAGTTTCAGGACCGCATTGATATTTTAAGGATCATTAGTTTTGTTCCCATTTATACTTTGTTAAATATACATCTTCTAGGCCCTCTGTGAAGCTGTTTATCATCCTGTCCCTGGGAATTTGGACTAAGGTCTGAATACTGTTCCATTAAAACACCAGAATTACATCCATCAGGATGGAAAGTCTGGGCAAAAACTAATACTGAGCTACAAGTGGCTAAGCACAGTGAGGGGGCCAGGGCAAACCAGTATTTTATTCCAGCCTAGGAAAATACTACAGCCTCAGCTGAGGTGGTTTATCCATCTGAGCCCTAGGAAAGCAGAGACTCATGGTGGGTTTGGTGTCAAGAGCCTCTGATCACTGCTGGGATGTGGTGGTTTACTGAGGGTTTGTTTTAGCTGTCGAAGTTGCAATCAGGATGTAGCTTCCAGATTCACAACACGATTTTGTCTGGTTAACAGCCAACAGCCAACTCCTCTTGGCTGACTACTGCAGCTCCAAGAAATATGTATTTATTATCAGTGCCTTGTGGGTGCAGCTATTTCTCCAGGCATTGTCAGAGGGGATTTTGTTCCTCGCAACACAATGACACAAATACCTGAATGGCAACGCTTAAAGAAAGACTGAAAATAATAATTGTGGCTTTTGTTGATTGATTTACATGCACTGCAAGACAGGCTGGACACTTATCACCGAGGAGTTGTGCATTGTTGCTATAATTGAATGTGGTTGTTGAAAACTAGGTCTTTTTGGCACCTTGTCACCTGATGTTCAGAAATGTTGTATTTTTCAGCATCAGTTTGGAGGTCTGCATTTCATTGACATCTGTATTGTAGTAATATCTCAATCAGAATTTCTCTGTGAACCGTAAGTGTTAATTAAGACATATTTGTAAAGAAGGCAGAGGTAGGAGGTGGAAAGGCTATAGCAATTTTTTCTTTTTCAGTATTTCTTTTTACAGTGCTATTTGAATAGTGAAACTCTGTGCCATGACTACTTAAACTGAGGAGCTGCTATTTATTCCTGGAACCACAGAATCCTAGAATGGTTTGGGTTGGAAGGGACCTTGGAGGTTACATAATTCCAGTACCACTAGACTCATTTGCTCCAAACCTCACCCAACCTAACTCATAACGACCTCCAACAATGCTGATGTAAATATCAGTAACACACATAACTTGTATTTATCACAAGCTTCTGTCAGGCACCATTCCCTGCTTAGGCCAAGCACCAACATGAAGCACAGCTAGGAATCAGCTCCCAGAAGCCAAATGTGCTGGTTCCTCACCCCAGAGCTGCCAAGGGTGCAGCGTCCCCTCGGGCTCGCAGCCAGTGTTCCCGCTGTGGGGCAGCTGTCTGTGCTCACAGTGCCATCCAGGCCTCACCTGCTGGTGGCTTTGCCAGCTGTTGACTCAGTGGCTTTGCCAGCTGTTCCCTCCTGAACACATTCCTGTTGGATTCAGTGCCTCAGGCCAAGCGGTTTTGAAGCACCGTTGATGTGGGTGTGTTTTTCTCCGGGAAAAACATGCTCAGCCGTTCCCCGGAAAGAAAAGGCTGTGAGAAATGTCTTGCCCTGCTCATGTCAGGGAACATCCAACATCCAACTCCTGCAATGCCTCCAGGCCAGGGACGCCAGGCAGGAGTGGGCAACAAAAGAATCTTTGGTGAAATTGCTCTTCCTCTACCTGGGCATTGGGGTCAAGGCTGGCAGCGAGGAGAGGGTTTCTCCTTGATCTTGGTTTTTCTCTGCCTGGGTGACAAGAAGAGTGTGGGATCTTGTTAGAGACTGATGACATAGAACATAAAGCCACAGAATGGTTTGGGTTGGAAGGGATCTTTAAGCTCATCCAGTGCCACCCCCTGCCATGGGCAGGGACACCTTCCACAGTCCCAGGCTGCTCCAAGCCCCATCCAGCCTGGCCTTGGGCAATCCCAGGGATCCAGGGGTAGCCACAGCTGTTCTGGGCACCCTGTGCCAGGGCCTGCCCACCCTCCCAGCCAGTAATTCCTTCCCAATATCCCATCTGTCCCTGCCCTCTGGCAGTGGGAAGCCTTCCCTGTGTCCTGTCAATCGAGGCTCTTGTCCAATGGCTTTGCCCAGATTTTTTATAAGCTGCCTTCAGGTAATTGAAGGCTACTAGAAAGTCACCCCAGACCCTTCTCTTCTCCAGGCTGAACCCTCCAAATGCCTTCAGCCTTTCCTCATAGGAGAGGTGCTCCATCCCTCTAATCACAGACATGACAGACAGCAGGGAATTACTTCCAGCTGCATTCTGCAGACACACTCCTCTACCGCAGACTTTGTTCAGTGCTGCAGATAAAATCAATTTCATATTTTGCCCAGGCTGTGCTGCACACCTCCCATTGGACAGAAATTTCTAATGTTCTTGTCAATAGTGGTGACTCACAGGCACCCCATGTCCTGGCAGGTCCTTCCTGCTTCCAAGAGACGATGAAAGAAATGGAACAGGTTTCTGTTGTGAGTGTCTCTCTCCCCTGAGGCACAGTGTTTTCCTCCAACACAATTTAAGCTTGAATAAAAAAGATGTTGATTGCTAAACTAATGATACTTTACTGTTCCAGCAAAGACCTAAGGTGGTTTTTCCTGGTAGTGCTCAGGCAAAAATACTCTTTAAGTGGTAGCTAGAGCACCATATGAATCAACTTTGGCTTCCTACAGTGCATGAGAATGAAATGTTAATTTTTACAATAGCTGATGAAGTAAAACACACTCCAAACCATGACTACTCTGCCTGTGAGAACAGGCAGGACAGTGTTCAGCTTTGGATTTATATTGTAAGAGATAAATGATATTTCAGAGCTCAAGATAATGACACCTGTGTGTACCAGCACTAAGTTTGCTTAGGAGAAGACCTCCCTAATTCATGTCCATGACAAAGTCTCAAAATGCGAGATGCTATTAATTCTGCAATTCCTTGTATAAACTTTGAATAGCAAAATGTGTAGCAGTGTGCAACCAGTCCAAATATTTGTGAAAAAAAAAATCCCCCTCTTTTGCTTTGAATAATTAATTTGGCATCCATGCCAGACTCAAAAGCTTCTTTCCATGAAGCATATAAAGAGCAGGCAATCTCTCACAGAGTGTGAGGCCCAAATTTGCTCACAGTTCTGAGGTACAAATCCAAAGCCATTGTGCTCAAGTCAATGGAGTTAGTCAGGATTTGCTTCAGAGTGAATGAGGGGAGAATTTGACTCATTTTGTGTATGACAAGAGATTATTGCACAAATTGTGGCTCACTAAAAACAAACAGGCTGCGATTTAAAAGGCTCGTCTTTGTGGTGGGTAAAGGATGGTCCTGATTAAACCGTAACCATCATAAGTATTTATCTGCTGTGTTCACATGCACAGAGCATTGTTTTGCCAAACACAACCTGTAACAGTCAGCACAGACCCTTTAAAACTTCCAAGTATTTCGCATAAATGTCAAGGTACTCTTCAGGTGCTCCAAGACAAACACACTCCAAAGTGTTTCAGGAGAAGCCAGAGTGATTGGTGCTTTGCATGAATCAACATGAAGTGAATATTGAGGATAATCAGTGAATTCCCAGCTGGAGGTGCAGCGAAGTGCAAACAGCCATTAGTGCTGCTGAGGTAAATGCATCCTGCTAAAAAGAAGCATCTGAAGGTAGCTCTGAGAGCCACAGCTTCAAAGCAGTTGGTGTTGATTTGGGCTTATATTCAAGACGAATCACAGAATGGCTCAGGCTGGAAGGTACCACAGTGGGTCCTTGCTCCAGCAGGGTCATCCCAGAGCACAGGGTAAAGGATTTTGTCCAGATTGCTCTGGAATATCCCCAGTCAGGGAGACTCCACACCCTCTCTGGTCTCTGTTTCAGTGCTTGGTCACTGCACAGTGAAGAAGTTCTTCCTCATGTTCAGATGGAACTTCCTGAGCATCAGTTTCTCCCTGTTCCTCTTGCTCTCTGCATCACTGAGAAGAACCTGGTCCATCCCCTGACACAGCCCTTCAGAAACCTGTGGGTTTTGCTTTCCCTCTTCCTTCCCCAAACTCCTCACTATCTTTTCTGTCTTATTTCACCTACTTAATCATTCTTGTGGCACAACCTTAATTTTTTTTTTTTATTTTTCAATTTTTTTATTTAACCAAGGGACAGCCTTGCTAGACAGAAATTAGGCACCAATTCAGTTCTCCATATTCACCTCATGAGAATGTGACCTGACAGGACCTGCAGTCACTGCCATAATTGATGCTGAGCAGTCCCATGTTGTTGGAAAAAAACTGAATTTATCAGCCAAAGCACTGTTCTCTCCTGGAAATGTTCCTTTCTTGGGCAGCTAAGGGAAGTTTCCATGCTCTTGGCTTAACAGTCCCAGTCTACACTTGTCAGGGTTTATAGTTTTATAGTAATTTTAGGAGTCATTTTGAAGCAAGTGTTTCTCTACTCTCATCATTGAATGGATGGATTTGTATTAGCCCACTTCTTATTTATCATCTCCTTCTGCAAGGCAAGGAGCAGGGTGTGAGTGTTTCCAGCAGTGATGCAACGTAACTCAGAACTGATTTTATGCTGTCTGTATCCTGCGCTTGAAATGACCATTCCTGAATGCTTATTTTCAACAAAGAAAGAACTGCCTGTAATTTCCTTTACTGAGCTTGTATTTGCCTGAGAAAAGCAGTAATGGGTTTGCAGTTCATAGCAAATCAGCCCTGTTTAGCTTGCTGGAACTTTCACCAGCTTCTGAAGCCTTCATGCGGGATAGCTGAGCAGTGGAGTCAGCTGGGGATTCAATATCTACCAGAGGAGATAAGTGAGCTAAATTCCACTTGATTGAGATAATATTTGGAACAAAAGAGCCTGTATCAGTAAATGTATTAAAGCTTTGTATTGACTCTGCCCGGCCTATTGGGAGAAAAGCAAGATTTGGAGACTGGGCTGAAAGTCAGTCATTCCCATACTAACACTTTGGATTTCTGTAACTTGGCCATGATCTGAGCACTCAGAATAGACTCACTTTGACCTTGGGGCAGGGTTGTTTCCCACCTAAAAGTACCCTGATGTAGGTGTCTTCCTGTGAGCAGAGGCCCATGCAGCATGATGATCAGACTGGGGTCCAGTCCCCTCTCTCTTGCCTCGGTGGTCTCTCTCTGGGGCTCCTCTACCCAGGGGCTGCCATAAACTTCATAAACTCAGCCAGTGTTGCTAGGGAAAGCATTAAGGAGAACCACACGTCACAGAGTGATTTGGCTTGGAAGGGACCTTTAAGAATATTTCATTCCAAGCCTCTGCCACGGGCGGGGAAACTCTCCAGTAGAGCAGGCTGCTCCAAACCCCACAGCAGCATCTGAATGCTGGCTTCATGACCTGACCACTTTGGAAATCCTGTCCGTGTCTGAAGGGAGGTGAATGAAGTACTTGGAGACATGGGAATGTCATGGTTTACACCTTATGTTTGACCAAGAAGGAAGTAGGGGCATCATGGGTGCAAAGTCATACACAGAGAGGCCAAGAAGCCTCTGCCAAAGCACATCTCAGTATGTTAAAACAGCAGGAACATGTAAAAGGAGTTGGTTTTTTACATTGCAGAAGCCAAAAGTTATTGCAAAGCTCTGAAGAGGCACCATGTAGGAAAGTCTTTGGTGATTATTAGTGCCCATGATCCATAATGGGCACTAATAGTGATCCATAATGAGGATGCACCCTCCATGAGAGCTTGGATCTTTTTGAGTGATGGAGAGTGTGAAAAACAGGGAATCAAAACGGGAAGATTAGAAATACCATGAGTCCATCCAAAAAGGAAGTAAGGAACTTGGTTGGGAGATGTATGAAACTTATAGGATACCTAATAATTCAATTTCTGTATTTTCCTAATGTTCTCTTTCAAAACTGGAGCGTTGAAGTAGTAAATTTGATCCTTCAAACCTAGGTGCCAGCTTTGGTTAGATAACTTCCACAGATATCCAATTTCAAGATTTTTAATTAATTCAGTTTTATCATCCTAAATCACAAAACACAAGATGTTTATGCTTGGGATTTGCTAGCACTGGACATGTTCTCTCAAAGCCAAAATATCCAATTATTCAGGAACAAATTTGAGGGTGGTTATGAAATGTCACTAACCTACAGTTCTTGTTGAATTATATCATGGGTGCTGATCCTAGCAAAGGGGCTGGGGTACAAAATGTTTATCCCCACCCCAGCTCAGTAGCCTTTTCTGCCTTCTGGGCCCTCAAACTGTAGAGCAAATATGACAGCTGTCAGGGGCTGATAAAAAAATTATTGAAAAAAAAATGCAAAGAAAAGAAACAATCTTGAATCTATACTGCTGAACTTCCATGCCTTTGAAGGAAGTGGCTGAATAATCTGCATTTTTCTCCTGCCTTTTGCAGAAGGAGCTGGCATCAATATTAGCATTAAACTTTAATTTTCTTCCGGCAAAGGAAATTATGGGCCCTGCATCCATGACATCACTGAAAATCTGGGACATCATGTATTTGCACAGCTGGCCATCCAGCTGTAATGCTGGAAAAGTGGTGGCAGGGCTCCTTCTCCCTTCCAGCAATGCACTGTGACCTGTGTCAAATGCAGTGGTGTGCTGATGTCATCAACCCAGACCCTCCTTTTGTCCCTCAGTGCAAAGTTAATTAAAATGGTGTTAACCACAGTGTATGCCTGGTAATGGCATGAGCTAATCGAGCAGGGCTCAGCACACCTGTCCTGGCAAAAACTACTCATCCATGTGCTGCCTGCCCACTGCAGTGTATGGAGGATGATTCTGGGGTTGTGAACCTTAAGGGCAGCCCTTCTACTCGGGCTGTCATTGTTTTGCAACTGTGAGATAGCAGAAATCAGATGAGGGATTTGACTTTTAATGGGGGGGGGGGGGGTGGGGGGGGGGTGGGGAAGAATTGTGGCTTTGTGGTGGGTTTTGTCCTAGACAATGTCCCTGTATCCCATCACCTCACTTGCTAGGGATTGAAAAGTGGGAGTAGATAATTTTCTACAACTTCAGCAAGGAACTTAGGATTGATTGTACAGATGAGGTGATGTCAATACCTGCAAAGGTGCAGCAGACCAGCTCAAGAATAGGTTTCATTTGATGGGCAGGTTTAACATGGCAGACTCTGTTATATGGACACATAACTTTTAAGTCCTAGCACTTCTCTAACAGTAAAAAAAACTCGCTAGAAAAACTGTCTGAGCTTTCGAAAGGTCTCTGGGAACTTGCAGATTGTTGTGGTGGCTTTTTTTCTCTTCTCACATGAAAGATGCCTGCATGCCAGACAAAGTTGAACATGACTTGACCTCACCCCTGAAAACCAGAACAGGGGTAAATTTTGCTTAGGCTTTGTGGGGAGAGAGGAGACAATGCCTAAAGCTCCCTCTCCCTAAAAAAGCTTGGAATCATGGAATCGTTAAGGTTGGAAAAGATCTCCAAGATCATCGAGTCCAACCTTTGACCAAACACGATGTTGGCAACTAGAGCAGGCACGAAGTGCCGCGCCCAGCGGCAGAAGCTGGCAGAGGGATGCTGAGCTGAGGCTGCCACTTTGGCAGCGCCTGTAGGAAGCTCTGACAGTGACAAATACTTCCACGGCACGGACAAGTCATAAAGCTCTTTGAGATGATCAGGCAGAAAAGGCTGCTCAGGATGAGCACAGCAATGCTCTAACGTGAGCCGGCTGTTTTCCCAAGCGGAGCCGGCGCGGCCGAAAGCCCCGGAGTGACGGGCGGTGACTCAGCGGGGCAGGGCGGGTCACAAATCTCCCTCCTGCTAATGGCTAATGCAAACACCTCGTCTGTCTCTCCCCGCTATGCCAAACACCTCCCGCTGGCATGCGGGAATGCTAACAGGAGGAAGGTGAAATGAAAACACCGCTTATACATTTATACATATCACTCATGTGCAAGCTGTGGATCCCATACTCTTCCTGGGTTTGTTGTTTTGGTTTTTTGGGGGTTTTTTTGTTTTTTTGTTTTTTTCAGACAAATCTCTTCCTCCTTTGAGCCTGTAAATGAAATACTCCAAGCCAAGGGATGCTTAAAACGTTGCCAAGCACAGATCACAACTTCCTGTACTTATTACAATAATGTCTCCTTTTCTGTCCTATTTATATTCATGGAAAGGTGAGATTAGGAAAATATTGTACTATTTTTTTTTTTCTCAATGCAATAGAGCTGAAGGAAATAAAGAACAGTTTTTAATCAGTTTTACATGAGTGCCCTGCATTTCACTCTTTTGGTTGAAATGGTGATTAAATTTCTTTTTGACGATGTTTTGAGGGAAGAGTGTTATTGTGAAAAAACATTTGATGCTCAGAGCAGAGTTACAATATATTTTTTATGTCTTTTGAATAAATACAGAATAGAATAGAATAGAATAGAATAGAATAGAATAGATACCTGAATAGAATAGATTAGTGATGTAGTGAGGGAGAGAGGGACACTAATAAAATATGTTACTGTTCTGATGCACCCATGAAGAGGGACATTTTTACAGCATTAGTTGTGAGAAATCCCATAGTTAGCAGTCAGTTTGTGCAGGATGAAATGATGAAAGCATAGCCTCTCTCCTAGCTGATAGGTCTGAGTTTGAGATGCCATCACTAGATCGTGAGCATCATGTTGTCTGAAGCCAAAAAGAGCCATCAGGGTGCACAGATTGGCCACAGGCAAGGTTTTGTAATTTCTTACACTTCCTTCTCTGTCGAGCCAACCAAGACATGTCCTTTGGTAAAGTAACCTGTTTTCAAGCCTCAAGTCTTGTTCTAACATCACTCATCATCCTAAGAAATGTATGTCTGACTACAGAATTATTGTTATTTGAATCTGTCTAACTCTGCCTTTTGGCCATTGGATATTGTCATGCCGCTTGAGTAAAAGGCACTTTTTAACTTGTGTGTCTCCCAAGAAGATATATGTGTGTGTAAATAAAGTTGTCACTCAGTCTACTGCTTGAAAAGATAAATAGAGCTTTGAGACTCTAATTTAAGTGTTTTCCTACCTATTGTCAGGGGGATTTAGGTTGGATCTCAGGGAAAGGTTCTTCCCCAGAGGGTGCTGGCACTGCCCAGGCTCCCCAGGGAATGGGCACGGCCCCGAGGCTGCCAGAGCTCCAGGAGCCTTTGGACAGCACTGTCAGGAATGCAAAGGGTGGGATTCTTGGGGTGTCTGTGCAGGACCAGGAGTTGGACTTGATCCTTGTGGGTCCTGTGAGAGACTGGAAAGATTGATGTCCTGTTGAGCGAGTTTTTTTGGGGCTTTCGAGGTTTCTTCCAATTCAGGACATTCTGTGATTCCCCTCACGATTTACCATTTTGTCTTTGGTAAAATCTCCATAACAACCAAAATGCAAAATTCCCGGCTGTAGTGATGTCCCAGCTTCCATACAAATATCTTATCAGAGCAAACAGGAAAGCGTGCATTGCATTGACATGTGCATAAATGAAAAGTGGCTCAACAGCTTTAACACTTCACATAAATTCATCTGCTCCATGTAACACATGCTCATGCGTTATGGTAGGGGAGGCAGTGTGTTCACAGAGAAGTGTTTTATTTGCAGCAAAGTCCATCCTAACCCAGTCCCTCTCTGCCATGTAAAGTGTCTCCAGCAGTCTTGTTTGATGTGATGATTTTCGACAGCTGGGCTCACTACGCCCTGTCCAAGAGATGGGTTTGTTTGGGCAGTGGGTGCATAGATGCATCTCTAGGGTGTGTTTATAAACTCCAAGGTGACTTGGATCTATAAAGGGTGAAGGCTGTCTCCTGCTGTCCTGATGTTTCTTTTCTCTTTCCACAGTTTATGAGGTGGTGACAGTGACAGGAGATGTCCGGGGAGCAGGAACCGACGCCAACGTCTTTGTCACACTCTTTGGAGAGCACGGGATCACTCCCAAGACTCATCTCACCAGCAAGTAAGTGTCTGAAAGGAAATCTCTGTCTTTGAGGCCTGCTCTTCAGGGGCTGTTAAAGCATTTTGATGAAACATAATATCATGCTGATGGATGTGGAGGGAATAAATCTATATGGTATTTTAAGATCACCAGGGAAATCTGAATTTTTGGCATTGCGTATTTCGTACCCAATCCGTTGCAAACCTGCATTCCCTTCTGTAGGTGGAAATCCACGTTATATAAGGCTCATATTTGCAAGGTGTGGGGATATTTGCTTTTCTTAGAGCTTAATTTTGGAGCTCCCAAATTAGGAGCTGAGAACATTCATTGCTTATTGAAGTGGGCATGATGGGCTATATTCCCATGCCTAGATCCCACAGAGGTCTCCATGCTAGTCAGGTACAGACAGAAGTGTCCTTGAATGATTCTGAAGAGTAACTCAGTGGGTTTGAAGTAATGTTGATAGATGACCACCTACTACCAGCCATAGGAAATCTGAGGCAAGCAGAAATGGAAGAATTTAAGCTGACTCCTAATTTAGACTGCTTTCATCCTATCTGCTGTATGCCTTGCTGCACACCACTGTAGCTGCACATCATTCTGGTGGCCCTGTTTTATTTTCCTACAGCTGATGTCAACACATGGATGCATCTTTTCATTCCTTATCACCATGTTGAACTTAGTGGGAGCCCTATTTTATTATTTAAGAACCTATTAAGATGCTTTTGACTCTCTACATAGCTTTTTTTTTTTTTTTTTTTTGCTGTTGTTTTTTAATTTACAAAGTGAACATCAGGGTCAGCAGGTGCTCATTTCCCATGAAATCAAGATGACTTTTGACAAAGTACCGGCTCTGCATGTACTAACTTCCCCTTAGTCAGGCAATTGCACTAAGATAAAGCAGAAATCCCTTCTCCAGAGAGTCTAGGAGAGGCTGTGTGTCTCTGTTTTTTGGTGTTCTTATTGTTTTGGTTTTCTTGGAAATGTGTTTCAGAATCCTGTGCTAATGTCACACGGTAACTTCACATTTTCTCCATTTCTACAGCACCGACAAGAGGTACCTGCAGCTATTTTAAATTTTACCCTCAAAAGAGCTTCTCTTCCCAGTGAAACAACTCAAACATGAGAGTCTGTAAAGAAAATGATATGGGAATGGTAAAGAAAATACATGAAATTTCAGCCCTGTTTGCCATATTTCAAATTCAGAAACCAGAGCTAGGCAAAGGAGTTCTATTATCCCAGAATTTCTAGAAACACCAGGGAGAGCGTCCTGATTGTATATTATATATCTATATGAAATGCTTTGGTTTTGTTTTGTGATTTTCATCCAGACATCCTAACAAACTGACAAAATGGAATGCCATCTTGTTTGATGTGACAGAGAAGGAAAACGAGGCAAGGACCTAAAAGGGAACGTGGTTCCATTGCAGGTCAGTGGCAGAGCTGAGAGCAGCAGCAGCAGCTCTGCTGGGGAAAGAGCTTCTAGCCTCCAAACCTGCCCTGTAGTATTTGGAAAAAACCATCAAAGCAACATCTGCTTTCCAGGGAGTTGTCTTGTGGCCAGCATTTACATAAATAGCCATTTCATTGGGAAAGCACTCATCTGCTCGAGGCTATGGGAAGAACACAAATATTACCCTAAAAAATTAATATATAAACTCTATGCCCTTTAGAGAAGTCAAAATATGTCCATCAGCTGTGGCATTAAGCATGCTGCTGGTTGTGTGGGGGGTCTTTGCTGGCACTTGGGTTTATGCCTTCTCTTTCCTCCTGCTCTCACCATTTTTATTTTGTGAAAGGGAAAAAGAAAGGACGCACGGAGTTATTTCAGGTTGCAGCAGCAGCACTCTGAGCTTGTTTAGACCTGAGTTAGCCTTTTGGGCTTGGTCCCTGTTGGTGCAGTGAGCAGATGGCTGAGGTGTGGAAAGCGAGGATGAAAGGCTCGGCAAGCCAACCTTCTGCAGTTCAGGGCTCTTGAAACTGGTCCCGTAGGAGGTGACCGCTAGAACTGCAGCTGCAGCTTTCCACTGGGGGTTTCCCAAACACCAGCAAAATTTCTGTGTCTCTAAGCAAAGTCTGGTGCTTTACAGTGCTCCATCGAGGAACGGTGAGAAAAAAAATCTAGTCTGGATGTAGGAGTGCCTTCAGACCTGCTTAATTGATAGTCTTGCCTCCTAATTATAAGAAAACCGTGAAATAGTCAGTTTGTCCCCCGAGCCCCCAAAACTTGTTATGCTGCTTTGTGAATATGGCAAAAGGATGGAATCTCATGCATCTTTCAACTAAACGTTTACACGAGTTCACTTATGACTGCAAATGCATGACATTTTATAGGTGTTTACATTTCCCCATGTATGACAGACAGCTAAAATATCATGCATTGCCTAAAGATGGTACTACCACTTCGGCTTCTGGTTAGAATGGGTTTTTCCTGTTTCTCTCCTGACTGTGTGCTGGTAGTGAAAGACATGACTGTTCAGGTCTTTTTGTCATGGGCTGTAAGGGGAAGACATGGCAAGCTGATGAAATGTCAGTGTGTTTTTAACATTGGCCAGCATTATGGTAACTGTGAAAGACACAAATCTTTGCCACGACTGGTCAGGAGGAACATCGGTTGTGGAAGTAACAGCAGTCAAAATCTGACCCAAGAGATGAGTTTCAAAGGGGGGCTGCAAGAAAGGACACACAGTGACAGGACAAGGGGGAAACTGCTTAAAAATATCAGAGGACAGGGTTAGGTGAATATTAGAAGTAAATTCTTGGCTATGAGGATGCTGAGGCCCTGGTATAGGTTGCCCAGAGAAGCTGCCCCATCCCTATCCTGGCAGGGATACTCCAGGCCAGGTTGGATGGGCTTTGGAGCAACCTGGCGTAGTGAAAGGTGTACCTGCCCATGGCAGGGTGTGGAATGAGATGGACTTCAAGGTCCCTAAGGTCCCTTCCAACACAAAAATCTTGTGATTATGTGATTTATTTTGGAAAGGAGGTTCAGACAAGTAGTGTTGGGCGCCTGGGCGTGGCTGGAATGACTCCTCCTTTGCAGTCACTGTCTGCCGGTTTGGGGGGACTGTATCACTGGTGCTGGCAAAGTGCTGCTTGGGCCCAGAAGCTCTTGGCAAAATCCCACTTCAAAACCCAGCTCATGCAACTCTTCAGTTCCCCATCCACCACCCTGCACCAGGTACAGCTCAGCCAGAAGCTAGAAGCACTGCCACAAATGAGTTTCTTTCCACTGGCTCCATCACAGACACAGGGGTGAACACCAAGGCTTTGCTTGGTGGCATTTTGACAGTTGTCAAAACTTTCCCCACAGGCATGAATTGTTCCTCAGTGGTCCCACTCTGAGTGAAGAGTCTGATCCTCCACAGTATTTTGTCTCCACTGCTGATCCTCCACAGTGTTTTATTTCTTCGTGTTCATGTGCTTCCCACCAGGCTGAGGCTGGGGAAATAGTGCAGCACTCAGCTGGGAGAGCCACTGCCAGCTCATTCACAGTTTTTAGTCCAAATCTGTGGGGTTTTTTACTAGTGTAACTTTTCAGTGTTAAGCTTACTTGGTCCAGTTGGGGACAACTGCAAATAATATCACAGAGAGGTTTTTACCTTAAGGGGAAAAAAAAAACAAAAAACAAACAAACAAACAAAACCACCACCAACAACAAAAAAAACCCACAAAAACAAACAAACAAAAAAAACCAAACCAAACCAAAACAAAACAAAAAAAAAACAGAAGAAGAAAGAGTTAAGAGAAGATTTAGCAGCTATGGCAATGTGGAAGAAAGATGAAATAATTGGTGACAGCTGGCCTTCTACTGAATTTGATGACAATACAGAGGATTTTTTTTTACATTTCTGATGCTGAAGACAATTAATTGGCAGTCACCTCTACCTGATCTTGGGTGACTATACAGAGTTTTTCCTGTTCCTTAAGCCAGCAAATACATATGAATTGCAGAGTATGTACCGGATAATCTTCAGAGGATGGTAATGTTTGTAGCTCTAGTACAGTTAAGCCAAGCCCAGTGGAAGAAGATCTGATTTTGTTATTTAACCTCTCTAGAATAAATAAATAAATACAGGAAAGAGAGCTTATTTACTCTGAGCAGTTAATACAATAATTTAGGAAGGGTTAGGTAGCTGGTGCAGAAAGGGCTGTTCAGGTTAGGAAGGGAGCAAACCCCAAGTGCAGAGGGGGAAGGATTCTCACCTTGCTGCTGAAGTGCTGCTTCAGAGAGGAGCTGTGACCCTTTTCCTTTAGTGCCACAGGATGTTTCCCATTTTACAGCTGTTTGTGTATCTAACTGTGCCCTGATTTATGTCTGTACAATTCTGCAGTATTTTAAGTGCTCTCTGAAGACTTAATGGTCTGGGACAGCATTAAGTAACAGCACATTTTGGAGCCCATATTCCAAAAAGGAAACTAAGTCGGAATTTTTTTTTTCCTCTGTCTTGCTCAGTCTTATTAGCCAGCCTGTGTCTAGTATTTCAGGAATAAAATACCTGAAAGAGTGCTGAGACCGAGGTGTTGAACAACCTAAATATAAGAGTGGGTGTAATTGGCGTATGTATAAATTATAATCCATCAGCAGCTATGAACACAGCAGCTGGTGGTACAACTACAAGGAAGGTCAAGCCTTAGAGAGAAAAACATGATTTTGCTTAAAATAGCCAGACTTTTAAGGGAATTCAGCTGTTAGACCTGGGTCCCTGCTGATCAAGTGTCAGCTGCATTTTTCAGACTGTAAAACCTGGCCAGTTTTCCCCTTGGGATGAGAGTAAGGTGTATTCCTGGAATGAACTCAACATTCTGTCTCGCTCAAAGTCCTGCCCCTATCCCAACTCATTAATGTCAGTCTTAAAAATGCCTGAGATCATTCTCATCAAAAATTTAAAAATATTTCTCCATGGGAAGGGGATGAAAATTTTCAACAGACTAAAATTTATCTCAATCTGGCAAAGTGAATGTAATTAAAAATGTAATTTTATACTGGGAAATACTGAGCAACCTTTGTACTGTTCTTGGTGGCACTGTTTGCTTTGCATACAGTTTCTCTAGAAAATAATAGCCAAACTGCAGATAACAAAGACATCCCCACCCACAGCAGCGAGGTTGGAAAGAAATTATCTTTAAGGTCCCTTCCCAGCCAAGACATTCTATGATTCAATGGTTTTATGATAAAGGATAGCTAAGATTATCTAAATTAAACACCACTACTTTGTTTTGTTTATGCAAATCACACCACCAAAGATGAAAAGATGTGATATTAAGATGATGCTGCTCGATGCAGTACAACATGAAGGAGCACTTGCTCAATGTCTGTAATTAAGGCTGTCTGAAATCTGTACCTGGACTGCTTATGGATAAGGCAGAGTCTGTCTGCCTTCACTTTGAAAAGTTTTGGGGTAAATTCAGACCCCCACAGTTTTGGCCTGGAGTTTGGCTCCCGGGTGTCATCACTCTGCTACAGCCCTGAGCAATTAATCTCATCCAATTAAACCCTTTCAAGTGGGGCTGCTTTTTTCACCAATTTTTCAGTGCCTGTTGAAGCAGGATTCATTCTGCTGGTCGATAATGTCCTTGGTACAGACATTGACAGTGGCTGTGCTTTCCTGCTGGTTTCTTTTCCATCTGGAGTGGTTTTGGACGTATGCTGCCTCACGTGGTATTCCCAGCCACCTGCTGACTGATGCTGTCAGCTTCATGACAGCAGTCTTGGATAAATATTTGCAGACCAAACTCCCTGGAGTATTTGTTGCTCCAAGGAGGAGGCTAATGATGCTGCTATTGGAGCTCTGTGCTAAGAGCTGCTATGGTTTGAACATATGGGGGATTTTTTTGTAGTTAGTTTGTACATGACAATGTCCTCTCTCCGGGAGTGATCGATTGTGGATGTGTAGGGAGGGACAGAGGGATGAGGCCAACACATTGTCAGCATTTTTCCAATACCTCTTGCATCTTCTGGCAAGATGCCATCTTAGCCAGAGGCCTGATAACACGGGTTCACACAGCCTATAATGTGTATTAGACAGCCTGAGGATGGAGGGAAGCTGTCTGTGCTTTCAAGCCAGGAGAACAACAGGGATAGACCAGTGCTCATCCCTGACACCTTTTCATGGCACCCTTACAGATGATACTGGCTGAAGGGTGGAAGGGAAATCCTACATGGGAACAGGATGTGGAGAGAGAGCGCTCTATAGGTGTTGCAAAAATATGGGGAAGGGAGCAGGGTTCATTGGGTGGTTTTGGGAAGAAATTTCCTTCCTGTCCCTCTCAATTCAGCTCTGACACACATTAAGTTCTGGGGGCAGCTCTAGGCCCCTCAGGACAAGAGAGACACTGAGGGGCTGGAGCGTGTCCAGGGCAGGGAACGGAGCTGGGAAGGGGCTGGAGCCCCAGGAGAGGCTGAGGGAGCTGGGAAGGGGCTCAGCCTGGAGAAAAGGAGGCTCAGGGGGGACCTTGTGGCTCTGCACAGCTCCTGACAGGAGGGGACAGCCGGGGGGGTCGGGCTCTGCTCTAGGGAACAGGGACAGGAGGAGGGGAAATGGCCTCAGGCTGGGCCAGAACAGGTTTAGATTGGATATTAGGGAGATTTTCTCAACCAAAAGAGCTATCCAACCCCAGAACAGGCTGCCCAGGGTGGTGATGGAGTCCCCATGCCCGTAGGGATTTAAAAGCCACATGGATGTGGCACTTGGGCACATGGGTTAGTGGTGGCCTTGGCTGTTCTGGGGGAATGGTTGGACTCGATGTCCTTGGAGGGCTTTTCCCACCCAAATTATTCTGTGGTTCTGTGACATTTTACACTGCCCACCCAGAGTGCATGAGAAACTCCCCTGACCTAGTAGGTGAACCAAGTAGCATTTATTTTTTCCTAGAAAGTGGCAGGCTTTAGGATGGTTTGGGCTGTACAACCTTCCAAAATCATCCCCGATAATCAGCTCCTCCAACTGCTGCTAAACATCCGTGGCAGGAGCAGGCAGATTTGTGGGAAGCATTTCAGGGAGATGCAACCAAGAACTGACTCTTTCTAATGGTTTAATGGAGCATTTTTAAAATTTTGTTTGAACTGACACCCAGAATAACATTTTGTGCTTCTGTGCAGCCCTTAATCCGTGGCGCTTCTGCTGGCAGTTCTGTGTGTACAAGGCATTTTCAGGTAAAACACGGAATGGAAATGCAGTTTAAATGATTAAGCAGGGATTCAAAGCTAAATTGGTTTAGGTTACTCCATCACTGCTGAAGGCCATTATTTTTATGCCCCTCCTGTGATCAGTATCCAGGTTTTCTGTCTGTTCCTAAGAATTCACCTGTGAAAAGGGTGCTGTTAGCTGATCAAAAGGGAAGACTATTATCTACAAGCACTCAAAATTTCCATTCCAAATGTGACTTTTATTTAGGTGGTGGGGTAAACTCTTCTTAATTCACCTTCATTAAAAAAATAAATATTTACTTGTACAAATGCTTATTTTATGTACTTTTGCAAACAAAACTGCATTATAGAGGCTTTCTGGTTATCAACCCATCAAGAAGTGGCAAAACTCTCGTGGCATTGGCTCCATTGTCTGTGCCCATGCAGAGGAGATCAATGCAGGGATTTAAAAATGCTATGCTCAAATATGTACCAGTTCTTGCAGACCACTAACCCAACCAGGGAACAAAGTGTTCTGAATGATTGTACATTTGCAGTGCCACAAGCAGCACAGCCTGCAGGCAATTACTCCACTGAAAAAATCTGAAAACAGCTTCAGATTAAAAAAAAAAAAAAAATATATATATATATATATATATATATATATATATATATATATATATATATAAGAATTTCATATGGAGCTCCTTGGATGTTTCTTACAAAGCAATTGGGAAAAATGCTGCAACAGAATATTGCTAGAGCCAATCAAATATGTCAAATAACAAACCCCACTAAAACATATTTCTGGAGTTGCCTTGGCCTGTTATTTCAGATTAATGATAGGTCTCTAGTGAAATTCAAAAGATCCTTAGACTAAGTTTATGGTCTAAAATCCCTGGGTTTGAACCCAGTCAAGCCTGAACATTGCAAATTTAGTGCCGCAATTTCCAAGTCATATTTTTCCTGCTTTATTTGTCACCAAGGCTGTGCAAGCCAGTGTGCCTCATTGTTTGGTGTAACAAGTTCTTTATGGTAATCTGGCTGTGAATGTCTCATCCTAGTCCTAGCCTGGACCAGACTCTGACATAGCCCAGCTGTAATTTCTCCATTTCTTTCACTCTTTCCTTTTTTTAGCCCACATTTCAGCGTAGCCATTCACTGTGGGATATTCCCTCACTCACTCCCTCCCCATGCAATTGGCAGTGCCAGAAGTAAGGGCTGGATTTTTCTTTCCCGTTGCTGTTGATGCTGCAGATCCATCTCAAGGGAAGAGACTTGTCAAAACTCTTCCTACCTTTCGACAGCAAGACTTCCCAGGGGTTTGACACCTGGGCTGTGCCACGTTCTCCAATGCTTCCCCAGGCTGTTTTGGGATGCACTGAGCATCTGCTCGGTGGACACTTCTGGATGCCCTGCAGAAGGAGGTTTGCCCCCCAGCATCCATCCCAGCAAATAAGAGAGCCCAGCAGGGCGGCGGGACTGCCAGAAACCAGCAGCCAGAGGGACTGGTGCACTGAGAGCTTTGGGCTGATTATTCTCACTTAATACTTTCATGCCATCTCCGTAGCAGTCTGCAGCGCTGCATCGATCTCCGAGCCAATGCGGGGAGAAGCTGCTGTCATTACGATGCTCATTCAAGCCTGACAGACTAATTGCCTTTCACTCGCTGGCTGTTTTCACTCCAGCAGCCAGGCTGGGGGAGGCTGAGCCGGGTTTAATTGCCTCTTGTCTTCGCGGCAAGGTTAACCATTTTAGCCTTTTTTTTTTTTTTGTACACTGGTGTTGCTCCTGGCACGGGGTGTGAAACAGCAGAATGGACGAGGAGGAGGAGGAGGAAGGCTGGGCATGGGTTTAGCAGGACACAAAATGACCTGTAAGCAAGGCACACGCAGGTCCTTCAGCGACCTGCAGAGTGAAGAGCAGCAAGCAAAGCCAAACCCCCTTGCTGGGATTATTAATATTCATTAACTTTCTACGTGCAAACCGCTTGTCACCGTGGCTTTGCGCTGCTCGAGTGCTGTGGTTTCTTGTTCATTTTAACACAGCTTCTGGATTTTGCTGTGTTTAATCATCCATAGCCATGCTTAGCAGCCCAGGGAAAATGGGGGCCCATCAGGGAGGGCAGGTGGGAGAGGCTGTGTCTTCAGAGCTTTGCCTTGATGTTATTCATAGTGCTTTTGTGGAAAATACGAGCTCAGAAAAGGACAGAGCTGCTTGCCAAGGATCACACTGCAGGCTAGAGGCAGAACTGGGAATTAACTTCTACATCCCCTGACCTGGGCCAGTAGACTTTATATTTGGCACTTGCACCTGTGAAATACAAACTGCACATTTAACAATTCCCAAAAAAAAAAAAAAAGTCGAACTATTTCCTGCCTACAATTGTTTTACTTGGAATGAGATGCAAATTGTAGGACCAAGCACCAAACTTTCAGCAGTTGTTTAAAAAGGTGATGGGAGATGGGCCTGGAAAGTTGGATGTGGTTAGATGCTTTTATCTCTGGCTGAGTCCTGGGCAGATCTGTGGCCACACTGGGAACTTGCTGGAGCCCTTTGCTCCACCACCAGGAGCAGGCCTGCTTGATGCCTGGAGGCTAGGATGACAGGAGAGGACATGTCTGGGAGTGGGACTCTGAGACACAAAGCATATTGCATTTCCCCCAAAGCTTCTGCCTCAGCTTCTGGAAGAACTCTTGGAGTCTGAGAAGTAAAAAAGTCTGCTGAATGTCAGTGCTTAGAGCACCTGTCACTGGGGAGAGGGCACTGAAAACTAGGTCTTCCCAGCATTAGGAATGACACTTCTTTATCCTTACACGCTAGCACTTGTGTGCTTGCTGTCAAGGCTTCTGGCTTTTCACCATTCTTTTTGATGCATGTGCATTGCAGGAGCAGCACGGCCTTTGAGAGGAGCAAAACAGATGTGTTCCGAGTGAAAACCAATAACGTTGGACAAATAAAGAAAATAAGGTACCCGCACAACCCTGCTACCACAACACCTGCTCCGTGAGGTGCTAATAGGATGACAGGCTGTAGAGGTTTAAGCATTGCCATGTTTTATTCATTATTTCTTAACGTGCTCCCATCAAGGTGAAGTTAAGGGGTGGTAAAAGCTTGTTTACTGCCGAAGATTTGAACTGAAGTGTGAAATCACCTACCTATAAGTATCCGTGCTCCCCACCAAGAATTGTACTTCTGTCATATGCAATCACGGGGAAAGATGTTTAGGACTGTTTTTATGTCCCAATGGAGGCAAATGGGGTTTGCCATCCACTTTTTCTAACTTAGTGTAATGTAAATGATAATTATTGTGTTTAACCACTGTCTGACTGACTGATAAAAAATTTAAAATAAGTAAGCAGTACAAAGAAAGCTGGGAAGAGGTGGTTAAAACAATGCAAGAGGAGAATAGAGCGGGAGGGGTACTGGGTGGAAAGGGAGGCCCTTATGTTTTAGACATGCACTACAAGGTGAATGAATGCATATGTTGAATGAAGTGGAGGTGGAGGTATGTTTCTGAGCATCTCCTTGCAGATAAAAGTTTCACAGACTCACCTGTGATCTCTGCCCATACGGAAGGTTGTTATTTTTAATATGCCCTGTAAAAGCACATAAGTTCCTTGAAACCCTTTGGATAGACAGCCATAAACGGGAATTATGTGTACAGTTGCTCTAGCCTTGCCTAGTAAATAATATTCCACAAAATTACGGTGCTAGTAGCCAGTCTTAACCAGAATACTAAAACAGGGTTTTTCTTCCTCTAGGATTGAGCATGACAACACCGGACTGAACGCGGGATGGTTCCTCGACCGCGTGATCGTGACCGACATGAACAGACCTCACCTCCGGTTTTACTTCCCCTGCAACAACTGGCTGAGCAAGGAGGATGGGGATGGGCTGTATGTCAGAGACCTCATTGGCAGCCTGAATCCCATGGATGTGCCCAAAAGTAAGGTTTTTTAAGAAAAAAAACAAACACCTTGGCTTTCCGGTGCCTTGTAGGAAAGGACGGGGTTGCTTTGAGATGATCTCATCACATAAAAAGTAATTGTGTAGTCTAAGCTAATTTAAGTTTTCTTTATAGTCAGTGGAGAGAGATATAGGAAGATGCAAGAATGACTCAAGAGGGTAATTTCTTCTCCCAGCATTAGATCTGATGTCCTAGGGTGGGATAAATCACTGTTTGGAGAAGCTTCACTCGTTCGTCGAGTACTGAGGGATCTGTGATGACTACATTAAATTAGATTGAATACCTACTTGTAGATGAGAGGCATCCTACCCTGAAAGATGTAGCTGGTACCCCTGTGTGCTACCCAAAGAGCCAGCGTGGTTGCAGTCCTGTCCATAAAGTGAAATGTTTCCAGTCTCTGGTGATGTCCTGGAGGAAATTTCCATAGTGGACCCAACCCTTTTGCTGTAACTCTGCGCCGGTTTTGCTGTAACTCCACGCTGGTTTTGCTGCACGTCTGCATGATACCCACACTGAGCTGGTGCCTGTTTTTTCAGCGCGGTTTTAAGCTAATGATGTTGAAATGAGGCAGGGATAATTTGCACACCAGACATGTACTCCCAGATTGGTACCAGTGCCGGCCACTCAGTGATGTGTGGTGCATGTAAGGTGAGTGATCAAGATGTGAAAGAGGAGCCAGCAAACCAGCCTCAGGTGGGATGTCAGCACTCCATCTGCAAGTGCTAATGAGGAAACAGAGTTGTGTGTTCCTCACAGGCTCATCAGGGCACTGCTCCTTTCTGTGAGCTTAATTTTGGGCGTGGAAGTGAAGGCGTGAGCCACAGGTCTGCGGGGAAAGAGAGCTGTGTGGTTTGGTGCTAAAAAGAGGAAACTTGTGCTTTTGCCAGGATTGAATCTTATTGAGAATAATTAGTCGACCTCTTGCAATAATGTTCCTGACATTACCACTTAGGAGCAATTATTTGGTAAAACCAATTTATTGCCAGACTTAAGCAGTGCTGTGAGCATTGATAGATGCTCTAGAAGGGCAAAGTATTGTTATTTTTATTGAGGTCATGTTAACGGTGAAAGAATACACTAAACTGACCCAGAATCATTGAGTAATTTTGCACTATTGAGATACAACCTTCTAAAAGAGTACTGGTATGTTGAATATGTAACCATTGAAAGATACTGGAAGTGATCTAGCATGCACAAATAATATCCATTGACAAGAAATGTATATTGGAGCATTTTAAAAATGCAGATATCCCCAGGGTGGCTGCCACAAGGGAATGAGATAATGTCTGGAGACATTATCTGCCAAAAACCCACCCAGTTAGTACTGGGGCTGTGTGTGCTGAAGTATCTTGCTGCTTTTTTAATCAAATTGATTTGTGAAATGGAGAATCTAAGGACGCTCGAGGGGCAGGAGGGCTCTGGAGAAGGTAGTGTGTGAGTCAAAGCAATGTACCATTCAGGAAAGGTTCCCTTGAGGAGGAAGTCAACCATTCAATCTTAATAGATCTTTAAATGACACAACACCTTATCCAAATTTATTATTGCCGCTGCCTGGGAGAAATGATTCAATGGAACGTGTGTGATTTCCTCCATCCTGTTCAACACCTGTCTCACAGCAGGAAAAGACTCGTGGGCTAAACCCTCAGCTGGTACAGGAGAGTGCAGCTCCAATGAAATTGCTGGAGCTGCTTTGCATTTCACAGGCAGAACAGCCAGTCCCGAGCGCTCGCTCTTCTGGAGAAGTGGCTCTGGGATATGGATGAGCTGCTCTCCACGTGCTTGGCCCGGGATAAATATGAGTAAGATCATCTCCCGAGCGTGAAAGAAGAGATTTAGGCAGGCGTTTGTCAGAAATGCATCAGCTCTCACCAGCTTTATCAGAGATAAGCCCCCACGCCTGAGTGGCACAGGCTGGGCTCTGCAGCCGGCCGCGCCCAGGCGGGAGCTGGGCTGAGGCCAGAGGCTGGGTGAAGGGTTGGATGCCTTCCAGGTGGCAGGTCTGAATCCGTAAGAGGAGAGGGTTAGCTCAGCTATCTCAGGTTGCAGTTCCCCTTGAACCATAATTAATGAAAGATAAACATCCCCAGACTGCTGTGGTGAACTGTCAGCTGCAAATGTAAATGTATCTGAATTAATATGCCTCCCTCCGGATCCCTAAAGGTCTGAAATGAGATTGTGATATGATTTTTGTTGTACATACAAGTCGTTTGCCCTGAATTTGATTTTGTTTTAGGGTATTTTGTTTTTCTTTCCAGTGGATTAAATAGTGATGTTTACTCTTTGAGTATTAATATTTTCTAGGCCCCTAGACAATGAAAAATTATGTAAGTTTATGTAAGGAAAGATAAGTAATTCCCTCCTAAGTCTGTGTTCCCATTAGCAGTTCAGTGCCATACTCTTCTCGTTTCTAGTTAAGTCTCTTCAATCACATCTTCAATCCATTTATTACTTCAGTTTTTCTTTATAAACCACTCAGACACTGTTGTTGCCAAACTTAGCTTCATGCTTTGCTTTCATACTCCATTTGCTGTCACAGTCAGGAATGTTTTGGAGGGAATCAAAAAAGTTTCCTCCAGGTTCCCTCTCCTGCAGCACCCTCAGCTTTTGATCTTCTCCCGGAGAACTTTCTCATCTTTGTCATCAGGATTTACCTTCCTCTTTTGAACTGGAGATCACTGCTGGGACCTTCTTTGTGCTTTGTGTAGGAAGGATGTGGGCTTTAAAAAAAATAAACTCCTTTTCTTTGTCATATCTTTGATTAATTGAAAAGGCATCTGAAGCCTATTTGAAGGGGGGTTGTTGGTGCTTATACCAAAACTGACTAAACTGTGGGCAGACTCAACCTCTTTCTTGGTGAGGAGCGCAGGCCAGATAGAGAATTCCTGTAGACTGGAGAGGTTAATTTTGGAGAGGTTCATTTTAAGAGGGGAAGGGGGGGGGGGGGAAAGAGGAATAATTTAAAAATGCAGAAAAGAATGTGTGGCAAAAAAACAGTCAACTATATATATACATATATATATACAGATATAGATATAGATATAGGTATAGATAGATAGATAGATAGATAGATAGATAGATAGATAGATAGATTCATAGATAGATATAGTGGAAAAAATGGACCCACACACTCAAAACCCAAAAGCAGAGTACTTTTCATGATCCAAATAGAACTACTGTGGATGTCTGACTTGGCAGTTGCAGACACCTGAGTGATTGCATTTACTTATCTGAATAAAACTCCTCCTGTCAGGTTCCCTGTGGAATGCCACGCGTTTCTCAAGGAGAACAGGTTACATCTTAAGTGTTCCTGCTTGAATGACCCTCTATCCCCTGTATTCACATCCATGGCATCGTATGCCCACGGGCCTTTGACAGGGATAGTGTCACAGATTCTTATTTACCCAGCAGCTTCTATTGGCAGCCTGGATTAATTTACACTACAGGTATTAATTACAAGGGAGGGCTATTGTTCAGCTTTGCGCTGCTTCACTTGAGTTTATGAAGCCTTAGGATTGTATGGCTGTGGCTGAGCCTCAGTGCAAGGGACAGGCTCAAAACCGGAGCCAGGTGCCGGTTTTCCTTTGAGTGTTGCCGGTTTTGGATCACTCTGAGGGTGTCTGATGTCCTGCCAAAGGGGTGGGGGTGCATTCATAACAGCTTGCAGCTGCGCTGGGAGATCTACTGACCCCATGGAGGTGTAAAAGGACATGAAATTCAGGGGTCAGTTCACAGAATCCTTTATGTTGGAGAAACCCTCCAGGATCACAGAGTCTGACTGTTTCCCCAGCACTGCTCAACCCACACTGACCCATGTCCCCAAGTGCCACATCCACGTGGCTTTTGAACCCCTTCAGGGATGGAGACTCCCTGGACAGCTGTGCCACAACTGAAGCTCCCAGCCCCTTGTTTGATACTTGCAGAGTGGTCAGGAATAATTTGTACCACTCAGTGGACAGATCCCCATGTCCCCCACTCCATGGTGACTCTCATTTGCTTGGACCTTGCCAGCCTTTGCCTCATGGTCTTCATCCCTGCAGGTGGGACACCAAGGTTGTGTCTTCCTCCATCCCTGTTTGTGATGAATACAGCTTTTTATCACCTGGCTGGAAAGCAGGGAGCCATGAGAACTGGTCTTCATGTGTGTTGCAGGGTTTCTCAAGACATAGTACCAAAACATATCTGCAAGGCTAAGTTTTGTACAGATTCATAAAAGGTGCTGAGGTTTGGTTGGGTTAGATGACATGTTTTTTATCCAGCAATAAACATCTTTTCTCGAGGGGCTGACCACAGGCAGTTAAGGATACTCAGCTACTTGAGGTTATTCTGGGTTCTGTGCAGTGCAAGCTCCAGTTATGCTCAAAACAAGGGAAATAGACATTGGCTGTTCTTTATTTCCCTTGAAACGTCTCACTAATCAAACAATGCTCTGTGTATGCTTTACTCTGAGAAAGCAGAATCGTTCATTTGCAATGGGGATGTTCACGCACTTGCTCCTTAAAATCATGCTCAAGAGCACAGTGAGCTGAAAATTTATTCAGTCTCCTGTGCAATTCTATCTTACACTAGCCTGTCAAATTTTGGTCAAGTCTTTGCAACCTGCCTGTTGCAAATGAGGTTGAGAACCAAGGACTGGCTTTCATCTGGCTTTTTGGCCATCAGCACCCTGAAATTATTTAGGATAGGACATGACAGGTTATAAATGTGCTTGGGACAGCAACTCATGTCAAACTCTTTCAAGGCTGAATATTCCCAGTAGCACAGAATTGCATGTGTGACACCAAACTGAAGAACTACCTCAATCTCTACTGTTTCTGGGTAAAGTTTAATCTTATTTGGTCTATTAATAATGAAAGTGAGGAGCACATTGGTGTGGCACACTTCAGCCTTGAGGATGGAAGAGTTCCAACACAGTTGCATTGTTTTTACTTTTTCCATATTTAAATGTGTTGAAAACTGGCCACCTATTGCTATTCTTTATTATTATTGCTATTATATTTTAAAAAAAAGGATGACAAGAGGAGATCAAATATACCTGTTCTTTATCTAGGGGTGTGTCTTTTACAGTCAGACACAACATTTCAGCTTTGTTGAAACAAGAAGCAAAGGGAAAGGGAAAGTTGTTGTTTGGGTCAATTCTGTCCTGGTTTGGGGCTGATACATGGTGCATCTGAGAGTTTGCACGGATGTGTCCTAAGGGTAATGGCTGTGGGGTCACAATGAGCACCTGGGATTTGGATTCTAGTAAAGAGGTGAAATTAGAGTGGTGAAATTTCCCTGCGTACTCATGCAGGCAAGAGGGATGTCTTGCCTTTAAAAGCATTCAGAAAATGTCTATTACCAAAGCATTAACCTGCTCTAGGTATTCCCTGAGGTTTTGAGATCCACTATGACCTAAAACTCATGTATTTGAGCTGTGAATGTGAGCTTATTCCTTTGCTCTTCGGAGGATTCTTGGCTTAAGGCTTCACAGTTCATTGTCCAGAGTTTTAATCTTGGCTGCTGGCTGACTTGAAGGCTTATGAGCACTGACCTGGCCGTGACTTGAGGAAACATCTGAAGCAGCAGGCGTTGGTGCACATGATTCACTTTGAGTCAGAAGCTAAATCCTTCCTTCCATCCTGGCATGTGCATGTCCTTAAGGGCTGGGCTGGATCGGAACTGAAACTGTGGCCAACATTTCCCAATGATGTTAGAAGCTCAGGTAAGGAGCAGAATTTGGGATGTGAGGTACCAGTTCACGATGTCCTGTTGGATTTGCAACGTCATTTTATAAAAGGTTGGGCTTGAAGACCAACATTGGTCCCTTGTGGATGAGTTCTTATTCCTGGAGGGATTTAAAAGCTGTGTGGATGTGGCCCATGAGGACATGGGTCAGTGGTGGCCTTGGCAATGCTGGGGGAATGGTTGGACTCCATGGTCTTGGACGGCTTTTAAAACCTAAGTGACCCTTGGATTCTCCTGGGTTTTGTTTCAAAATGAGGTCACACAATTTCATACTTTTGGAAACTTTCGTGATGGGAAAAATGAAAAAAGATTATTTCTAAGGGTGCAGAAGTTGAGGAAGAGAGAATGAAATATTAATATGTGTTATCTTCTCATCAAAATGCATCTTTATTTGCTCTGAAAGTGTATAATCAGCACAGGAAAATGCAGATAAATATATTTATGAAATACATACGAGTTGTTTGCTTCTGAGTAATGGCAAGTACCCTCTGTGTTCAGGATGAGGCCTTGCTGTATGGTGAAGCATTCAATAAACAGGGTTTGTAGAAGGAGTAATATCTTTTACCACCACATTTATAACACTGGGGAAAAAAATTATCATGCTATCTGGCATACTGAGTATCCAGAAATGTCTTTTCTTTTTGATCAAAAATATTTCCTTTGTTCTAACAAGGACTTTACTTTCCCTGCAAACTTTGCCTGCCTTCTCGTCACTGTGTCCAAAATGAGGCAGCTGTGGATATTTTACTTGTCATACTTTTTTTTTTTTCCCTGTGATTTTTTTTCTCTTGTTTTTTTTTTTTTTTTTTTCCTAAAGATGGGTAAAAGGAATGAGAAACGGAAAAACAGAAATAAAAAGAAACACTGGTGACTTGAAAAACACAAAAAATACACTTAGCCCTGAAAAGGGACAGAAAAAGAGATTTGTAATTCACACAGAGAGAAAAGATTTTGGAGAGGCAAGAGTATGCGGCTGGCAAATAGATCTCTGTGTACCCAATACAAAACAGAGAGTACAGCATGTTTTTGAAGACATGTGATAATTTTGACTAATTATGTCTATATATGGAAATTAATTCATCTTTCAGTTTTGAAATTAAGTAACTTTTTTAAAAAGTTCTGATCTATTCAAAGCAAGACTGAAGTGCAGAGTTAACAATATGATTTTCGACAATACCATAAAATGATTTCACTCTTATTTCTGAGCAAAAGTGTTTAAACCAAGAGGATATTCTCAACTATTTCTTCAATTTTGATAATAGCAGATCTGGTGAAAGCAGAAAATAGATATTTCTTTTGTGAAATGTGTTCCTTTTTTTTTTTTTTTTTTTTTAATGGGCTCCCACCCTGGGGCTGAACTAATGAAAAATAATGATAAATCTTGGAGAATTAGATGAACAAGGATTTCTGCACTGCTGTCACAAGGTGGGTTGCCATGTGCTAAGCTCCATGCTTCTGCAACTAAACCACTATTGTCTCCTGAGCAAGGTCGCTTAAAGCTCACTTCAAAAAGTCATCATCACTTTGAAGTCACAGTAGGAACATCAGTTTAGCATATCCTACAAGCAAAGCCTCCTGCATGTGGTAGATTGCCTCTCACAGGCCCTGCAGAGGGATGATCCAGGCTGAATCCTAATATATTAACTGTTTGGGTGCACACCTCGGTTTCCTGTGAGAGCTGCAGAAAATGGAGGTGAATCTCATGGTTTCTGGCCAGGATGGGGAGGCCAGGGACTGGGTTCAAGGTGGGAAGGGCATGAACAGTGACTGAGGGTGATGCAGTATTCGACAGAGCAGCACAATCAGAGTCACAGAATACCCCGAGGCCACAGAGACCCCCAAGGAGCATCGAGTCCAAACTCTGTCCCGGCAGGACAACCCCAAGAACCCCACCCTGTACCTGAGAGCATTGCCCAGATGCTCCTTGAATCCTTTCCTTTTCCCACACGCTGGGCCTCCTTGAGCGACAGCAATAATATCTCTCAAGAACACACCTTTGGAGAGCTCTTGTGAGATTAAAGAAGTGCTGAACCAGGGTCAAGGCAGCCTTGCATCTTTAGTGCTGCCTCTAGTGACAGGAATCCCAAATCCCTGCAAAGGCTCCTCAGCATTTCTCCCCTGCTAACACCGTGTTTTGGCAGAGGTGCTCACAGCCAAAAGCAATGGAATCAGAGAATGCTTTGGGCTGGAAGGGGCTTTTAAAGGTCAGCTATTCCAAGGCCCCGCAATGAGCAGTCACATTTGCAACTAGACCAAGTCGCTCAGTGCTCTGCCAAATGCAAAACTGCTCCTACTCCAGCACCCCCTGCTCCAGGTGTGCTTGTAATCTGCATTTCCAGTTTGAACCCTTGGCTAAAGATGCTGTTCCCCAACTCTGAAGGCATGGCTCAATAACAAATGTAGCTGTCAATCACCCTTGAAAGAAAGAGATTAATTATTTTTGAGCTCTAAACCAACCCTTAGAATTCAACACTTTTCTGAATGGGAGAAAAAAAGAAGTCCTCTTTATCTGTGTGCCATTGTTTTGTGCAAGAGCAGGACCCAATTTTGAGACAGCACTGGCTGCTGGTGAGCTCAGAGGAACCCCTCTGCTTTTACAGGGGTTGCTTTAGGCTCTAATTATATTTTACTGTGTGTAGCTGTCTCTGGGGTCCCTACTGCTGTGTCACAAAGAGGTTTAGTGGATGGGCTGTGTGAGTTTTCCTTTAGTTTGTAGAGACTCAGTTGCTGGATGCACAAGACCAGCAGGACATCTCCAACCAGAAGGTCACCAGAAGCTAATGTAGGAAGAGGTTGTTTTATCCTGGTGGGATGAGCGCTCTGCCAGGACAAACAGGAACTAAATTCAAATGTTTGCTGTGAATCAAGTGTGTTGGGAGGCCAGGTCCTAGCTTTGTGCCCTAGCCATAGACTGAATGACATTTTAAGGATGCTCTGACCCAGAACTCTGTCACTGAGGAACTTGCTGTCAGCAGTGGTATAAAGGAGCTTCCACTTCGACAAGTCAGTCCCTTCCATCAAGAGGAGGTTTTGTCAGACAGTTCCTGGTGGGCTGGAATGACTGACTCGATCTGACAGGCAGGAACCAAGTCATATGGGTATTAAACCACCATCCTGAGCTTGTGCAAGGCTGTGGCAGACTCAGGTTGAAATTGTACCTTGCCTGCAGGTCCAGGCGCCTCCCTCTCCCTCTAGCAACGATTCTTTTCACACTAACCACAAAAGTATTCCTTTTCCAGCATCAATTCAGAGATGGTAGCAGTGCCTCTCCCCTATCCACCCACCTCCTTTCCCCCAGGCCCTTCCCAAGTCTGCCTGCTCAGTGCTGAGCAGCACAGGATGGATCTCAAACACTGCCGCTCTCAAGAGCGCTGTGAAAACAGAAGGATAATTGCCAAGAGTTGCCTTATGAGAAGGATCCAGTGCTGCCTACGGCTCAGCTCCTTGCTTTTAACTCCATGTGCTTTGTCCGTGAGGGCTGTGACATTTCCCAGATATTGGATGCTGCTGCCCTGCTCCACAGTAGATCAGGCACATGGGAGGCAAGCACAGCTGGGAATTCACTGTGCCCTGCAGGAGGTGATAACCCCAGGTAATGAAACACAGTCAAATTGTTTTTCCTGTCCAAATTTCTTTCTCCTGCTGCAGGAAACTCAGCAGATTGTGCATAAAGACACTACCTAATGCCCCAAATAATAGCAGATACAAAATTTCTTTAGGCATTTCCATCCTATGGTGCTTCAAGTGACCCTGATATCATATTGCTAAATAAATGACATTAACAGATGAATATCACACGGCTGGGCAGTCAGCTGCAGCTTGCAGGTGGCAGGGTTTGTCTGGGATATGTCCGTGCATTTTCCATGGCTGGAGGCAGGGCAGAGGCTGCACAAGAGCACCCAGGGTTGTTGGGTCTGGACAAAAAGATTCTGGGCAGTGTATGGGGCTAATGCTGCACCCAGGATGGAGATGACAGTGGGGACAGCCTGGATGGGGAGTACTGGGGGCTAGGAGAGCAGCAGCCCCATGCCCTTCATCCCCCAGGATGTGTCAGGAGTGCATCACATTCACAGACAAAAACCTCTTGACTCTCAGTGAAGAGAGCCTGACTCCAGCCCACAGTGCAAAATTAACCTTTCCTCTTGTCTGTTGAAAGCTGAGGCTGAGTTAATCAGTAGCAGACAGGCTGATTGACTGCCACTCCTCTGCTAAATGAATGCAGCAGGGTCACATCAGTGCCACCCCACTGTCTCCCAGAGATGGCATCCTGGCAATGCCTTCAAATGCAGACGCACAACTGTGAAGAAAAGGAAGGTGCTGTTACCACACAGGGCATTTACACTTGTGCATTGCAATGTGAAAGTGGAAAGACAAGAGAAAATAGCTACTGCTCTTCCTACTGATTTTTTGTTGGCTGTTCTGCTCTTGGCATCTTGCAGTACGTGCCTCTGAAGCTGCTAATTTTGCTCCTAGGAAAGCTCCCCTCCCCGTGCCTGTGCTGCAGTGAGCCTGTGCACTGCTCGATGGAGGCACAGCTTTTACATTAACATTTTGCGTGTTCTCAGTGCTAGGAGAAGCAGTCAGGAGGAAAAAAAAAATATATATCCAGGCAACATCTTGATCTGTGTTTTACAGATGAAGTCAGAGCCATGTATTGGGATAAAAAAAAAAAAAAAAAAAAACAAAAAAATCCAAAAAAAAAAAAAGCCCCCCAAAAAAACCAAAAAAAACCAAAAAAAAAACAAGCCAAGTGGGTATTTTTGAAAAGATGCTTCTGCCACAGGCTTAAAGAATAGGGAACAACATCCACCCATGATCAAAATGAAGAGTACTTGACTTAGGGCAGATCTCTTCCTGGCTGCAATGAGAGCTTTCTCTTGCATGCTTTTAGCAGCTGAATCCTCACTGTCTTTTTAAGAGGCAGCATCCCTTTCCATTTAAATTGCTCATCCACCATGTCACTCTGTAAGATGTGCTGATGTACAAAGCACAGAAGGACCCCTGAGCAGCCTGAAGAGCTCCTCTCCTTGCTGCAGCTGAATGTCAAATTGCTTAGAGAGGGAGAAAGTGCTGGCAAAAATTCAGCATGGCTCAGGGTTTGCTTCCTGAAGATGGAGGAGCAGAAATTTTTCTGAAAGCAGACCTAAGGGTCAGGTGTGGGGACAGGTTTGAGCATCCCGTTTCAGAGTCGTTAAGGAGGAAAAAATGAAAGAAAAGAGCTTATGAGCACAGGCTAGGCATAGTTTGTGAAGCAAGAATGTGCTCTAAGCTAAGCCAAGGACCTCTAATGCTCTTGAAGTAGTTTTGCCTACAGACGCACATCAGAGTGGAAAAGAGCCATGCCAGGACATGCCACACACCACAGCTATGCTTGTATTATAGGGGACAACATAAAACCCTCAAAGTACAGTGCCCTGTGACTGCCACCAGCCCAAAGTGATGGCCCATCCACGGGCTCAGGAGTCAGCTCTGCCACAGGGCTCCTCGTCAGGCTGACACTGACAGCAGCCCTGTGTGTGTACACAGCCCTTGGTGTTCCGAGCAGGAGGTCAAAAGATGTCACTCTGGACCTTAGTTTGAACACAGCCACGCTGGGGAACCTTTAAAGGCTTTTGATCTGGCAAATAATTTCACCAGCATTTTCCTTGCTGGCCAGATGTGTTTCTGCAGTAGCCATGCAAGGTGCCCTTCCTGCACAGTGTTTGCTCACTTGCTTTTCATGGACTTGCTCTCTGCATGCATTGAGATGTCTGGTCTATCTCTCAGATGCATAAAGCCTTTTCCTGTAAGGGGAATGTAAGCTAAGCCACTGTAGCTTGTCCTTTTGAGGATCCTGTTATCCTGTCAGGTTATTCTGTCTCCCAAAAAGTGGAGTGGAAAATTAATCACTGACATCAGATTAAATGTTCTAGAGGAGGTGCAAGGAGCAAAGCTTCTTGGAAAATGTGGTCTGTGATTAAAAATTGCAAGGTACAATGGGTCAGTTTTAGTTAGAGCAGCTTAGTGGCCAAGTAGGAGATGTAAATTTCACCATCCCCACACTTTGCTAATGCAAATGAACACTTTTGGTATTGGTGTATCTCTAGCAGGTTGCTAGAGCTCTGTGAACTGAAGCTAAAGAGTTAAAGAGAATCATTAAGGCATTTTCACCCCTGTCTGAGCCCAGCTCTGTTCTTCTCTTTCTTGTTATTTAGTATTTATTGCAGTTTTATCATTATTGTTTTATTTGCCGTGGCATGTTTTGCGATGAGGCGCCAGGGATGTCAGCTCGATTTTTAGCCTCTTCCCAGCACATTCATTAAACTGTGACAGGTGATTTTCCCTTCTGTTTGGGTTCTGCCCTTGCACTCCTCACCCTGGGAGCTGAGAGCATCGTTGTAATTCAGGGGATGGTCCAACAGCCGCTCCTCACACGTTTGCTCTCATGTCCTCTGCCTCTGTGGGAGCACGTGCACCAGGCCCTCTGCTGTCTTTTGGAATAACTTCTAATATACATTGATTATGGTGGAGGGGGTGGGGGATCTGTTCGGGGAGAGGTAACTCAGTGTTGGGTGATGTTCCATGGCTCCTGAGAGAATCCATTTCTGTAGCTGGCTGGAAAATGCAGGAAAGATTATCCCTTAACTTGGCACTTGGCAAAGGGGAAAAAAGTTGCAAACCAAGAATCACGGTTAATGGTTGGACTTGATGATCTTTGAGGTCTTTTTCAGCCTTAATGATTTCATGATTCTGTGGTGCAAGGAGTTCTATTTTTTTCCAAGGATCTGTGTGTGAAGAGATTTGTGTGTTTGACCCTTTCACAGAAGCAGCGTGCCCAGGACTCAGAAATACACAAGTGGCATTGCACAGAGCCCTCAGCATCAGCTACCCCGGGTTCAGTAACACCAACTCTGTTCAGGGCTTGTATGACATCATGTACTGTTCAGTAGCAGATTTTGCATGCATCTTCATCTGTTTTGTGTCTTGCTGCCCGCCTCCAGCACTCATTTTTCACATAAGATACAGGACGAGGTGTCTGTCATGGCTGTTTGCTTGGAGGAACAAGGTAGTCAGGCGACTTCAGTGTGAGATTTTCAAAGTTGATCATATTTGGCTCAATTTTTTCTCACATTTGGCTCAAATAAAGTCACACTGAAGGTCATGGGAGCTTTTTCATTGGTTCCAGAAGAAACTGAGCTCACTTTTGCTGTCCTTGGGAACCAAGTGGGTCCCACCCTGATCTGTTTAAAGAACTTGCTTCTCAAATTCACTGACATGATGTGTGTAATGTCCATGATGTGCCTCACCTGCAAGGGTTTGGTGCCATAGATGATGCATCTTCACAGTGTTACAGCTCCTGAGTCTACTACTGTTTCCTCATTAAATAAAAAAAGACTGGATGACTGAATTTTTTTTTGTTGTTCTTGTTTTTTTGCATTTTTTTTTAAGAAAAGGGTGGCCACCTTCACATTTTTGTTTCATGCAGCGTGGCTGACATTTCAGAGAATCAGAGAAGGTTTTGGGTCCATCCAGTTCCACTCCCTTCCATCTGCAACTAAACCAGGTTGCTCAAAGCTCCATCCAACCTGGCCTTGGACGTGCCCACGGGTGGGGTGTCAACAACTCTGAGCAACCTGTGCCAGTCCCTCACCACTGCCCCAGTAAAGAATTTGTTCCGTATATATTTAGTCTAAATTTCTCCTTTTTCCATTTAAATCCATTATTCCTTTTTCTATCACTATGATATTATTTCCCAAAACTACTTGCTTGGTATAAACTAAACTTTCAAAATTGCTCTAGGAGAGAACTGGGGTCAGGCCTGAGCTTGGGCTGACTCCATAACCCATTGATGTTTGGGAAAAGCAGAGCTGGTCCATAGGTCCAAGTTCATTTAAAGCCTTTGTATCCACATCAAAATTTTCACTTTCTCTTCTATTTCACTCTTCAGTGTCAAGGCCAGGAAGCAAGTGATCTGTCCTTCTGCCCTGGGCAGTGAATATGCATTGTCAGAATCCTGCCTATGGATTTTATTCCTCTTGTGGAGAAGGGGGTCATTGTACCAAGAGCCACAGTTCAGACCACGCTTTCAAGATAGCACCAGCACAGCCTGAATTGGTCTGTATTGTTGGGTTTTGCATCAAACCACTGAGTTATTAATGTACTGGGATTTCTGCCTCCCTCATTGCAGTCAACAAATACGTGGTCCGGGTTTTTACTGGTGAAGTCAGCGGCAGTGGAACAGATGCAGATGTCTTCATTAATATCTTCGGTGAGAAAGGAGACACAGGTATTCAAATGCAAATAATTTCCTAAAATATTTCCTCCTGCTCTGCAGGCCTGTGATGTGAACAACACACACACACACACACACACACACGCACAGAGGCAATCTGGCAAATGCAGGATGATTTGGCTGAGTGAAAGGCACAACAAATGATGCCATTAGCTCTGGGGGCCCTCACATCCACAGCCCCTGGAAGGTGCATCTGCAATGCAGCAGTTGTGGCTGGGTGTGGGCATGACTCAAGTTACCTGACGTTAAAAAAAGCAGACTCTGGGAAAACACAGCATAAACCACCAGCAGAAAGAAGTGGAGAAAGTGCCAACCCAATGAAGGGTCCAACACCAATGTGTATTTACAGGGAATGCAGTGGGAGCTGCGTGTCTCATTTTCCAGGTACTTGGATGGATAATGACATCCCTTGTCTGTGGCAAAGGTGGTGGCTGAGCCTGCTTGGCCACTTGTAAAAATAATTTAATCAAGGTTTATATTAGTTGGGTTTGAATAGCTTTTTTTTTTTAAAAAAAAAAATGTAATTATTTTTAAATGTAGATTGTAATGCAACAGTGGTCTGGAAACTTTAATTTAATTTTTTAAAAAATTAATTGAATAATATTAAAAGACATGCCCAAACCAAGCTCTCTGGGCCATGAAAAGAAGTGGGCAGAGATTGCTGGAGATTCCTGTAGCCAGGGAACAAATATTCTCTTGCTTCTACACTGCACCTATCCTGTCAAATTCAAATGATACGATGTGTGCCAAGTGTCCTTGAACAGATTATAAAACCTGGTAGATAGGGCTTATCCTTGATTAATCCTCCAGAGTTTTACAGGGGGATTCATCTGATCTCACTGAAGACATCCCAGAGTGGGAGTCTGAATCTTACCTGGGTCTCCAGGTAAGATTCTGTCATATCCACACAGAGAAATAACACCCCTAGAGAATGACTCATCCTCTCTAAGGTAAGAGGGATGAGTTGCCCACTGACCTCTCTCTCTGCACTGCAGCCTTGGGTGGGTTTCATCCCACTCACAGCATCACACAGGCTGCAAACCGGGGCACAGCTTTAATACTTTCCATAAAGGCAAACCCCTGTGAGATCAGGAAAAAGCCAACAGCCCTGGCTGGGTCCTAATTTGAAAATAAAGCCTTCCTCTTGGATACAGAAAAGAATTCTGTGTCCTGAAATGTCAGAATCTGCAGCTTGTGACCAAAGCTTTCCTTGAACAGTTTGGAGATTTTCAAAGACAGTAAAAATAAAAGGGAAATGTGGTGATATGAAAAAAAATATTTAAGAGCCATCTGGATATATATTTCTGAAAGCTCTGAGAGCTGCAAGTAACTATGACATTAGAGTGGAAATCCTGGTCTTTTGTGTGCTTGAGAAAAGGCACCTTTTTTATTAGAATAGAAAGTCCTCTGCCTTTGCCTTGAATCCTGGGTGCAGAGAGCTGATATCTAGGGAATATTTGATTCAGTCAGTGGTGACTTTCTGACATTCCTAAATATTTCTTCACTTACAAACATGCATGTGCCAGCAACCCTTTCCTCCTTGGAGTTATTATTTATTACTTTTTTGGGGGGGGTTTTGTTTGTTTGTTGTTTTTTTGGTTTTTTTTTTGTTTTTTTTTTGTTTTGGATTTTTTGGGTTTTTTTTTGCTTTTTGCTTTTTGGTTTTTGGTTTTTGGTGGTTTTTGTTTGTTTGTTTTTGTTTTTGTTTTGATGTAGGGCTTTGTTTGTTTGTTCATTTTGCTTTTATTTTTACCTTTTCTTTGCCCATTCAGGCGTGAGGAAACTGGACAATGACAAAGACAACTTTGAAAAAGGAGCAGAAGACAAGTTCACGCTCGATGCTCCAAACCTGGGAAAATTAAGAAAAATTAATATCGGGCATAATAACAAGGGTGGCTCTGCTGGCTGGTTCCTTGCAAAGGTTAGTTACTCCTGAGACATTCAACATAAGCATCTCATGGGCTCAAAATATCTCACCCTCTCAGTGGTCTGGTAGCAAGAGATTTAAGGAGAATTGCTGGTGATACAGGTTACTGAGAAGGACACAAATCATTTCATTCTCTTGACTTAACTCATTACCATGACCATAAAAATACCAGAATCCAAGAGTTATCTGTTGGATCTGTTCACAGTGAAAATTTGCAGACTCATAGCTTGCCCAAATTTAAGTGATTTATCATTGGCTCAGCAAAAGAGAGATGCTTGCCATGAAGACCCTATTCTTCCACTTTCCTGCTCATTTTAATCTCCTGCTATGGGGTAGGAAGGTATTACAGCTTTCAGTGTAATGACTGAAGGAATATTTTAAAAGGGGAAATCTGTGACTCCTCTCTGGTCTCATTTTCTTTCCTCTGCTGATGTAGTTTAACACAGCCGGCTTTAATCCACAGAAGACCTGACCCCATATTTGTAAATCCTCAATAACAGGATAGTTCAATGTAGTACAAATGCAAATATTAGCACATGCTTCTCCACCACCACACAAATGCAGGAATAGTTACAATGTTGTCAGCCCATGAAAAATGTGGAAATGAAAAACAGAGAAGTTGTGCTCAATGTCATAAATAGTGGTGGGCAAAAAACACAGAACCTCATTCTCACATCACAGGTGTAATGAGATAATTTTTAATGAGCTTGGTGAGGTTGCTCAAGTCCCAAAACCTACTTGCAGCCAACACACCAACCCTATATTCTGCCAGAAGCCTGCAGGATATTTACAATTAAGTAAAATGCATCTTTGGCCTTCCAAATTCAGATGGAAGGTTGGAGAACTGAGCTAAAATAGCTCAGTTGTTGTCTACTGGTTTTAGATGGATTTTGTGTAATTTGGTTCAATACTTGGACACTCTAGTGTTGTCACTCCAGGATGAACCTGTTCTCATGTTTCTTGTGTTTTCAGAGTGGTTTATACTCAGAGATGGTTTTCCACCTCTAAATGTAAGAATAAACCCACTGAAAGGAACCCAAAGAGGATCAGCTGGTAGAGAGGCATTGGAGTGCTGATATTTCTCCCAAACCTTGTCTATTTTAGTCTCTAGCACTCCAGCTCTCTCATGCTGACAATCCCAGCCCTGGCAGACTCTGCTGTCTGTGTCTGTGGAGGTACAACAGGACTCGGGAGTGCTACAGGCAACAGCACGGTGCGGGATGAATGACAGGAAGGGAAGCTTTGTTTCCCTAAGAATGGTTTTATAAATTTATCAGAAAGGACAGATTTCAGATTCTCCCTCATTGTTGAGAAGTCTCAAGGGCTTTCCATCCATAATAGTGATATTTTTTTTTTTCCCCTCTGAGACATAACCCACACAGAGGAGTAGAGATTTTGATTTCTTCTCTTCTGACCAAAATTCTTGAATACTATTCTCTGCTGGTTTAAAATACTACAGTAACTGTATGGCAGAATTCAGGAGTCCAGCAGAAGATATTGGTAAGAAACACCTCAGCAGGAGGTGCCAAAAACTAGTCTAACATTAAAGGGGAATATTGTTCCCCAGCTTGTTTCAGCAAAACGTCACAGAATTCTAGAAGAGTTTGGTTTGACAGGGACCTTAAAGATCATTCAGTCCCACCCCCTGCCATGGGCAGGGACACCTTCCACTGTCCCAGGGTGCTCCAAGCCCTGTCCAGCCTGGCCTGGGACACTTCCAGGGGTCCAGGGACAGCCACAGCTGCTCTGGGCACCCTGTGCCAGGGCCTGCCCACCCTCCCAGCCAGCAATTCCCAGTTCCCAATCTCCCACCTGTGCCTGCCCTCTGGCAGTGGAAGCCATTGCCTGTGTGCTGTCCCTGCATGCCTTGTCCCCAGTCCCTGTGCAGCTCTCCTGGAGCCCCTTGAGGCCCTGGCAGGGGCTCTGAGCTCTCCCTGGAGCCTTCTCTTGTGCAGCTGAACAGCCCCAGCTGTGCCAGGCTGGCTCCAGAGCAGAGGGGCTCCAGCCCTGGCAGCAGCTCCGGGGTCTCCTCTGGGCTGGCTCCAGCAGCTCCAAATCCTTGTGCTGTTGGAGCCAGGGCTGGGGCAGCTCTGCAGGTGGGCTCTCAGCTGAGCACAGGGGCACAGGGGCAGAATCCCCCCTGCCCTGCTGCCCACGCTAGGGGCTCAGCCCTGGGCAGGGGGATTCAGGCTGGGGCAGGTCCAGCTCTCACCCACAGCACCCCCAGCTCCTTCTCCCAGGGTTGCTCTTGATCCATTCTCTGTCCAGCCTGTCTTTGGATTGCCCCAACCCAGGTGCAGGACCTTGCACTTGGCCTTGTTAAACCTCATGATATTTGCACAGCTCTACCTCACTTGTGGTCCAAGATCCAAATCCTTCCAAATTAGAAACTGTTTCCTGCCACAGGGTTTTAACAGCAGTCCCTTTGCAATGGAGTAACTGACTGGGATCTAGTGATATTACTGTGTCGCACAAGCTCATCTGATGGTCTGGATTTGCCCTGAAATTCCTAGGCATTATATTATAACAAGGCTCTAAAGCAGAGAGAGAGAGAACACAGCCTGTTGCCAAAGCAGAACAAAGAGCTGTCGTTCAGCTGATGGAGAAGAGTAGCCAGCAAACAGGCTCTGGAGAGAAGGAAGACAGGCCAGGCCAGCTGGTCTTGATAGCAGAGACATCTGGTCTCGTACACCGCAAGAGATGCAGAGTGGGTTCACTGGAAAAAACAAACAAAAAAAAAAGAAATAAAAGAAAAAAGCTGGATTTTTACTCACTGATTGTGTGAAATTCTATCAGTGCTAATTAGGGAGTGGAGTGGGATCTGCTTGAGTACTGAGTACATTAAATACCAAGTAAGAATGTGTACATAAAGCTTCTGCTCTTCTGCCACCCCGCTGTGTAAAACCTTTGCTTTTCCCATGCTATTCTCCAACGTGGTGTCTCTTTTCTCTTAGGTGATCATTGAGGACATTGGCAATAAATGTGTGTACCAATTCCCAGTTGGACGCTGGTTCGCTTTAGACGAAGATGATGGGAAAATACAGAGGGACATTCTGGTTGGGGGCACTGAAGCCACAGGTAAAATCATGGCCTGAATCCGTGGTGGGAAATGGGAAATTAAGGCTATTAGCCATGTTTTTTTTAGAAGATTTAATGCCTTATGCTCAGGGAGACCTGCAGTGAAGCATCTGCTGGTGATGGGCTGTTTTGTGTGAGGGCTCCTGAACTGCCAGCACATTTCCCACCTTTGTGTCTCACCTGTGAAGCTGTGCAGGACCTGCACACTGGTTTATCACCTGGTGCACCTGGATAAGGGGCTGCCGGGCAGGGAATCAAAGATACAGCTTGTACCTTCAGCAAATTGCTCACCAGCACTCAAACCAAGTGTTTGTTATTTCCGAAAGCACAAAGTTGTGAATATTGTAGTTCAGTTTCTTGTCTGGGGAGCTAAACATCCTTTTACAAAACAAGAAACACAGTCCTGAGCCCTAAATCAGTCCTTTTTATTATCCAGCATGGTTAAAGCAAAGACAACCAAAGCTTATGTCTCTGTTAAAAGAAACCTGGATGTAAAGTCCATAAAAGAACTTGTCACGAGGCAGAAGATTATTTGGATAGTGTTCTGCCTGTATTTATTTAATAGCATGAAGGCAAACACTGTGATGATGCATGTAACAACTGTTCTTTATTTCCTTGTATGGTCTTCAGCATCTGCAGTCCTCCTGCATGTGCATGAGGAAAGTGGTCTGGGTGCAGATCCCTCACTGCAGGATGCTTGTTAGGGAAAATCAAGGGAAGAAAATGAAAAGAAATGTAATTCAATCCCAAAAAGCCTCCTTTGTCTTTTACCATTCATGACTGTGTATTTTGTTTTCCTGCTCTGTGGGGTTTTGTTGAAGATAGCATGCTTGAGTACTTTTTAACGTAAAATTCAAAGGGGGGGATTATTTGTAAGAGAGTGAGTTCTGACATTTTTTGCTTCATCCCAGGTGCCTATTGAAATTTCTGTCTGATTTTAGAAAAAAACTTGGCTTAGTTCTCAACTATTTTCTACATGCTCCTGTAGTGTTTAGGTGTATTTTTGATGCCATGAGACAGGTTTAAGATGTGCTTGGCTGTGAGGTAAGGCTTGTGGGAAGAAGTGTTCTCATTCTTAGACCAACAGTTGGAGATAGAAAAAAAAACCCCAAGGACACTTTAATGTAAATAGGTTTCTTTTCAGAAATATTTTTCTTTCTTCCAGCTGGGCTGATGCCTCTCCCAAACCTTGTTTTGCTGAGATCTCACCGTGACTGTGGAGGTCCTGATGGCTTCAGCAGCATGATAGGCTAAGAGACAAATAAACCCAAAGTTTTCAGAGTTTTGTGATATTGCAGATTTTGCCACCACTGTTTAAAGAAACATTTCTCCACCCTCTCAGCACTCTCTGACATATTTGGTGCATGGTATTTCTCAAAATCAAACTACTTACTTGCCAATTAAGTTTTTTTACCTTTCTTCACCTAATAGTGAATAAAAAAGAATTTTTTTTTTTTTTTGCTTTGGGCCATGGAACAGGGAGTTGGTCCCCCCTGCCTGTTTCTCTTGGGCAGTCTGAAGGTGGATGTGTATTTCTCAGAGTTATGTGTGGGACAAAAACAAATGAAACATTGCACCGTGTGTAAGTCAGAAGCTAAAACAGACCAGTGGGAAATCAATAGAGTCTCCAACATAAATCAAATCAAAGCCATAACTCTCAGACTCTTTTCCTCCCTTCTTTTTTCCCCTAACCAAATTTCTGATTCCTCCAGGCATTGTGTACAACGTGGCTGTAGTGACCGGAGACATCAGAGGAGCCGGCACCAACTCCAAGATCCACGTAATCCTCCACGGCTCCAAAGGCTTAAAGAACAGTGGGAAGATCTTCTTGGAAGGAGGTGAATTTGAGCGTGCCAGGACGGATCTCTTCAACGTGGAGATAGCTGCCCTCCTCAGCCCCCTCAGCAGAGTCACCATTGGGCATGATAATTGTGGTGTCAGCTCTGGCTGGTTTTGTGAGAAGGTGAGACTTAGTTATCACAAACTGATGGAATCATTCAGTTTGGAAGGGACCTCCGAGGTCACGGGGTGCTACCACTGGGCCAACACTGCCAGGAGTTTTGTCTGCAGGCAGCTGTCAGGCCTGCCCCCCATTCATAACCTGACCCCGACAACCCAGAGCAGTTTAAAAATAAATAAATAAATAAGTCTGCTTTTGTTTGGAAGGCAATATCCCCGGTTTAACAAGTCAATATTATACATCACACACGAGAGCAGCCGATTGCCTCAAAGGCACGTTAGATGCATAAGTCAATCACTCGCTAATTGGGCTGATTGCCCCTCTGCAGTCACAAAGACAGAGATTACTGTTTGCTCAGCTCCAAAAGCACCTTCAGATGTCTGCCCAAGGGGCCGGAGAGAAATGCCCCCTTGGAATGTGCTGAGCGTTTCAAAGTTATCATCTATGCTCAGACTGCCCTCAAGTTTCTAGATGCTGCCCTAGAGGTTCAGAAATAATAATAAAAACAAAACAAAACAAAACAAAACAAAACAAAACAAAACAAAAAAAAAAAAAAAAAAAAAAAACCAAACAAAAAAAAACAGAAAAAAACCCCAAAAAACCCCAAAAATCAAAAAAATACCCAACAACAAAAAAACAAACAAAAAAAACCCAAAAAAAACCCCAAAAAAACCCAAAAAACAAAACAAAACAAAACAAAAAAAAAAAAAAAAAAAAAAGAAGAAAGAACCCCACAAAACAATAAAAACCAAAACAAACCAAAACAAAAACCCAAAACCCAATAGAAAGTGGCTGACCACAGCTGCTACTGGGAGGCAGTGGAGAAATACACAAAGTTGTTACCCAACAACTTATATTTCTTTGAGAAGAATTCTTCACAGCAGTGGGAGAAGATGTTGGAAAATTCTTCTAAGTTTAGCACATGGTGTGTGATCCCTATATCCGTGGGTAATGTTTGGTTTTGTACCATCCAGTGCTTAGTACACATGCCAGAGATTAATGTGGCCTTGTGTTAACTCCCTGCATCTGTGACTAATAAGTTTTGTGCCAGCTAACGCTTCCTTGTTTGCTTCCACCAGTGATTAATATGTTCTGGTAGATATCTTAGTTTTGAGAACAGAGATGGAGTGCCAGAGCAGAGAATGATAAAGAGAAGGGCATCACAACCTGGACACATATTTGAGATACTCTCCAGGAAAGAAGATTCACCAGAAGATCCAGGACCATAAGGGAATTTTGAGGAATGGGATGTTCCCAAATGGCCAATAAAATCCCCAAAAGACCCCTACTCATATCCAAGCGACTTCACGGGAATAATAAGCATATATTCATGCATACAGGAAGTGTAATGACTATGTGATAGAAATGTGACAAATATGTGTTATTTTAATGTGTGGTCTGTTTGGTTGTTGTTCATGCTTTGAGGTGAAATTGCATTGTTAAGAAAGTAATTTTGTCTTTCCAACCCAGCAAATTGGTTGGAGAGTTTATTTCCCAGCTTGTGGTGACAACACTAGATCATGCACAAGGTCATCAGGAGGGTGGAGGGGAAGGCAGATGCCTACCCTGAAGCTACGAGGAAATTCAGTTTTCCTGGCAAGCCGGATCAGCTTAGGATGGATATGTTTGAAGGCTTTTTGTAGCCAGTGCTTTCTGCAGAGCCCTGCCGTGCACTGGCGTGGTGCAGGGCCTGCGCTGCGCCCTGACACGACGCTGACTGCTGCAGCCACCCTGCCTGCTCCCATTCCCTTCCCCTCCTGGTGTTCCACCTCCTCCTGGTTGTGATCCCATTGTGATGTACTGCTGCAGAAATGGGAATAACAGATGACTCGTAGCTGTACTCCACACTGGGATTTGCGCAACCAGTCTGGTTCACGTTGGTCCAGAAAAATTGATTTTGAGAGCAGGACCAAGATCTCCAGCTCTGTCTTTGCTCTGTTTGTTTAAGTTTTCAGTGCCAAGGCCCTGTGGGCTGCCAGTAGCAGAATGTTCAAGCTCACTGTCCCAATCTCTTTTCCCAGGTGGTGGTTTACTGCCCGTTCACCGGGATTGAGCAAACCTTCCCATGTGGGAAGTGGCTGGATGAGGATGAAGGGGACGGTCTCATAGAGCGGGAACTCTACGAAATGGTTTCCCTGCGCCAGAAAAGGCTGAAAAGTAGGTGCAAGTGTCCAGGAGCCTCCTGTGACCATCACCCCTCCTCCCACGAGCCACATCCCCCATGAGTGTCACCTGAGTGACATGGATATAGCCAGGGTCAAGGAGAGGTTCAAGTGGATTCAGTCACTCGATCATAGAATGGTTTGGGTTTGGAAGGGGCATTTAAAGGTCATCTAATTTCAACCCCCCCATGCCATGGGCAGGAACACCTTCCACTAGCCCAGGGTGCTCCAAGCCCTGTCCATCCTGGCCTTGGACACTGCCAGGGATCCAGGGCCTGCCCACCCTCCCAGCCAGCAATTCCCAGTTCCCAATCTCCCATCTGTGCCTGCCCTCTGGCAGTGGAAGCCATTGCCTGTGTGCTGTCCCTGCATGCCTTGTCCCCAGTCCCTGTGCAGCTCTCCTGGAGCCCCTTGAGGCCCTGGCAGGGGCTCTGAGCTCTCCCTGGAGCCTTCTCTTGTGCAGCTGAACAGCCCCAGCTCTGCCAGGCTGGCTCCAGAGCAGAGGGGCTCCAGCCCTGGCAGCAGCTCCGGGGGCTCCTCTGGGCTGGCTCCAGCAGCTCCACGTCCTTCTGATGGTGGGGCATGGGTTTCAGCTTTGAAAATACTGCTTATGGGGAGTATAAAACTAAACTCCTATAATATTTTGAAGAATTATACTCATTTCCTTCAGGTCCACTGGGTTTAGGGCTGCCTCAGACATCATCTTACCTTTGCAGAAAAGCCAGGCTACGTTGCTTATCACTACAGAAGCAAAGCTTTCTTATTACAGATGGGAACAAAAAATACAACAAGGAGACAAACCTTGGTGGAGGAGGGGAGGGAGAATGGGAAATAAAACAAAACTCTTATTTACTGACTTCACCTCTTTTTATTCCTGACCCTAGAGAAATAACAGGTCGTAGCCCTGTCCAGCTGGCAGGTGCGTGCTGGATGCGGAGCCTTTTCCCCAGAGGGAGGCAATGGCACACGTTTGCTGGGAGGAGCTGCTCCGTGCCCTGCCGTGCCGTGTGGGCACATCCATCCATCCCCACACGCTCCAGCTCCAGCCTGCTTCTTCACCAAGCCAAAAAAATATCGCTGCTGCCCGGCCCGTGCCGCTGTGGCCATGTGTAAACAGAATATTTTAATTAGGATAATAGACACGGTTTAATCCGGGAGTGCTTCGGGTGGGCTCCTGCTTAAACAGCAGCTCATTTGAATAAGCTTTATCTAAATGTTAGTCAGCGTTATAACCACATTGCACCTCCGACTCAGTCCATTTAGCTAAAGCATCTGCAACCTTTAACCCCCTATTATCAGCTCAGATTGTTATTGACAGGCTAATTCCCTCACCACTGCATTGCAGGAGATAGACAGAGAGCATTAGCCTTGAGAAATCTGTGACCTTTAGCTGCCAGATTATAGAAGTGTAAGACTCGGAGTTAGAAAAGACCTATTATGTCATCTCGCCTATCTCCCTGTGCACACAGGACTGTCCCTTTCTGCAGAGATGATCAAAGCTGGCTTGAACCTCACTTGGGGTATCCATGGTGAAACGTCTCCCAGCACAGCATCCAAAAGCTGCTCCCGCAGCAGATTGCAGCTCCATATGTAGCTTGTATTTATTCTGCGGGTTTTTATTCCCTCCTCTCCTTATCTTGAATGTTATCCTGGAAACTGTTGTGCCAGGTCTTGTCCTCCCTGGTGTTTGTGCCCTGGGGAATATTTGCCCTGGCTCTGAGGATTTCCAAAGTGCCTGGGTACCTCAGTGTGAAGGGATGAGAACCCAGGGGATGCTCCCAGCAAGCCCTGGGAGGATGATGATGGGTGTTTGAGGGAATGCCTGGCCTTCTCCAGCAGCCTCAGCACTAACTCAGCCACATCTCCCCTGTGTGGTTTTTCTCTGACAGCCCTCTATCCGCATTTAATTCTGGTACAAGGTCCCATTTCCCGCTACATGCATGCTTCACTCCTCCTTTCCCTCAGCAAGAGGTCAGGGAGGCCAAACCAGACAGATGAGAACAGTCTTTGGTGTCTGAATTGCACTTGCAGCTTTCCCCAGGGAGAACAGACTTCTCCATCACATGCCATCCACAGATCTTGCTTCATTTCTGCTCATCTAAAGTTGGTGCTTTTCAGAGAGGAGTGGTCATACACATTTTGTGCATTATTAAAACAGGGGCAAAACTTTTTCTCAGAGCTCCCTCTTCCCCTCTTTTTTTTTTTTTTTTTTTTTTTGTTCAGTAGCTCTTGTCTCTTTTTAATACAGTCAAACACTGAGTAGACCAGTAAAAATCTAATTTATATGCATGCCATCATATTTTTATATTCCATTCTGGTCTCTGAAGGTCAAGCTGTGCTAGTGTGGGCTCGGGTGTACCGATAGGGTTAGCAATTCTCTCATTAGGATTTGTTAATAATTCAGCTGATGTCTGAGTGAGGAAAGAAAGCTGTTCCCTCTCCTGTGGGTGCAGCAAGGCCTGCAGAAGCGATACACACTATGGTCAATAAAGTATGCAGATGAGGGGCTCTTTAGAGGAAATAATGTCACCCTTATATATGCAACAATATTCTGGTAAGAAAACCGATGTAAAGCTGCTGCAGGTGGACTGGTCTTAGCCATAAAAATGTTGGATGAAGACTTGAGATAAAGATCTTGCAGATTGGCCACAATCTTAGGGTATGTCATGTAGTATTAAAAAAAAAAAAAAGTGTTAGCTGAAGTCGTGTCAAATTTAGGCATTTAAATAATTCAAAACCTTTTTTGAAAATATCTTTATGCTGAGTAAAGATATTGTACTTCTGAGTGTGTTTGTCCCACATGGTGTAGCCTCACTAGGGATGGACACCTGAGTGGGCTTTGAGACAGCCTGTTCTGCAAGAAGCATTTTTGGGATAATTACTCCAGTCTTGGGATGCTCATTATCTCAGGATGAGGTGATAGCATATCTGTGTTCCCATTCCTCCTTGTTCCAGACACAGATCAGACAAGCTTTTAGGAGCTACCTGGAGCTGCATTGCACCATACACAAGTAATTGGAGACTCCTCACTGACGAAAGAAAATATGAATATTCCCCTGAAATTATGGTCTTTGAAGCTTGAGTTGTATGTATTTGACAAGTGAACTGAAACTACAGGGTTGGGTCACACCCCTGCATTACCCTAGAGTACCCTACAGTACCCTAGTAGAGAGAGAGAATATATCAAGAGAATATGGTTCACCTGAAAAGAGGTTGTTTATGTTTTTCTCATTTTCTTTTACATGAAATCACAGAATTGTGTTTCCAGTCTCATTCCTGCACGTCCTGCAGCAGCTGATAATGTTTGTGCAGAAAAGGATGAAAGGTCTTTGTCTTTCTTCACCCTACCCTCTCTACCTACCAGGGGAAACAATGATAATTATGTTTTTCACCAGGTCACCCTATAAAAATTACTTTTTAAAACAAGTCTCTTTAACCTTTCTTTCTAGAAAACCCTTGGTCTCTGTGGATCTGGACAAGTGACATAAAAAATGCAGGAACAGATGCCACCATCTTCTTCCAGATTTATGGAGACAAAGGAAAGTCAGATGAGATGAAACTAGACAACAATTCAGACAACTTTGAAACTGGACAGACTGACAAATTCATGGTATGAGTCTTGTGGAAGTGGTAGATTTGGCTTGGTATTGTTTTCCCAGGGTTTTAGCTTCAATCCCAGGCAGGAAATCATCAGTATGAGATTTTTACTCCATTAGATCCTTCAAAAGTTGAGGTGAAGTCAGTCCTTTTGGTGGTGATGCAAATTATTTACTTGTCTGTGGATATACTTGTCTTCCCAAAACAGGGAACAGGCTGGTACTTTCAACTTCTCTCTGATTTAGCTCTTAAAAGATGCTCAGAGGTGCCCTTTGTGTGTGTGCTTTGCTGACTCACAAAAACGGGTGTTGCACCTTTTTTACCCATTTACAGATAGAGCTTCCTGATCTCGGCAACTTTTATAAGCTTCGGATATGGCACGAGAAAAGAAACCCCTTTGCTGGCTGGCATCTGAATAAGGTGAGGGGACAGCAAGGGAAGGTAGACCTGGAAAGCCAGGCTGGTGGCAGAGCTCTGCAGTGCCAGCCCTGGGTCACTGTGTTCTCCAGCTGGCAGCTGAGCTTGATGTGCATTGCTCTGTGGTGCCTGCCTTGTCAGAGGACAAGATGAAATGGTCTAAATTTGCACCAGGAAAGGATTAGATTGAGCATCAGGGTAAAGTCCTCCATGGAAAATGTTGTCCAGCCCTGGCAGAGCTGCACAGGGCAGTGGTGGAGTCCCCATCTCTGGAGGGATTTAAAAGCCATGTGGATGTGGCACCTGGGGACAGGGGTCCATGTTGGCCTTGGCAGTGCTGGGGAAATGGTTGGACTTGATGATCCTGGAGGGCTTTTCCAAGCCAAATAATTGTGTGGGTTTGTGTGTGGGAAATGACAGCAACGGGGAGAGGCAGCTCCCAACAGCCCAGATTGGTGGAGAAAATCCCACTTTCCCACCATTCCCATGTCAGACAACTGCTGTACTCATCTCACTGCTATCAGAGCTCTCTTCCTTGCTCTTCAGAAAACTTCCTCTTCTTAGACACCACTACTGTACAGAAAGGCAAACCCACTCCTTCTTGGCTTAATTACAGTGCCCACAACAGAAAACCTGATTCCAGCAGAGATTGCACAGTGTAGCATCCCCTGCCCTGAAGTGCTGACAGCCCTGTGATGGTGGCTGAACTCCTGCAGGCAGGAGGAGGCCACGGAGACTGTGCAGAGGAGAGCAGCCCTGTGCTGTGTGGGAGACGACAAGGGTGACCTGCTTGATCTTCACTCACACGTCCTTTGCTCTACCAGCACTGATTACAGTGCTGTCACCCCTGACCTGGATTGTCTGGACTGAAATTCCACCTCTAAGCTTTACCGCTGGTCCTCCTGAGCAGCTTGGATCTCGCTCTCTGCGCTTAAAAACACACACACTTTGCTCTGCATCTCTAAATAAGTATGTTGATAAATCAGAGGTTACCACTTGTAGCTTTTTCTTGGGCACCTCTAATGTGCTTTGACAGATCCTGCTCTCCTGCATTGCTGTGGAGCTATGAAATCATCCACGGCCAACACCCATCTCCAGGGGTAGGATGGCATCAAGTACTGCTGTTGTCACCACATGGTGGGAGAAAGTGTCTGGCTGGGGTCTTTTATGACAAAAAAATTGCTGGTCAGACTTTGGGCTGCTGCAATCATCCCTATTAGTTTGTTCACAGATGATGTTTGTATCTTCTGCAGCTGTATATTTCCCTCTGGTATCTTATTTTCCTGCAGAAAAATTATGTTCAGGAAGGACAGGAGGTAACAGAGAGTGTCTAGGATTCCCTCTTGGCCAAACTGTCTAAGTAAACCTGGCTAAGATGCATGAAATTAATTTATGTTCTTATGGTTGGCCTCATTTTAGGCCTTTTTCAACCCAAATGATTCTATGATTCTATGACTTTAGGAAAATAATCTGTCCATATACACCCATTTTGATGTTTTCTGGATGGATCAGGCTCATGGCACCTGAATCCCATCACTTGTGCACCCATTATAGCATCTAGGAAATTAGATTAAACCCAAATGATGCTTTGTTCCAGTCCTCCCACGTTTCATGCCTGGTTTGCTTCATGTTGGGTCAGGCTTCCATTCTCTATCACAAGAACCCAGAACAGCCACACTGGTCAGGCCAAAAGTCCCTCGAGCCCAACATCCTCTCTCTTGTGTCACATAAGGCTGTGGTTTTAGAAGTGTAAGATCACTTACAAGCATTTGTGATATTTCCTCCTAACATTCTTTCAGGTTTTGACTATTCCAGTTGGACACTTACTTCCTAAACTGGTCTATCAAACAGAAAGCATTGAGCAGGTTTATTTTTCCAGTTACTGGTTTACTGGTTTGAAGTTTCCAGCCTCCCCTTGAACACTTAAACTTTCAACAACCTTAATAGCTTTTGGCAAAGACTTCACAGGCTGATTGTGCCCTTTTTTTTTTTTTTTTTTTTTGCTTAGAACTTTGTTCCACAGGTGTCATTTGATGCCCTGTATTTCTTGAGGCAGAAGAGGGAACATCTGATCCCTCTCTGCCTTCTCCATTGTCACCTGTGATTTTACAGACCTTCATCACACCCTTGCTTTACACACTTCAATAGACAACTGCAGAGAACCACCTTATTTGCTCATTCCTCCTTTCAGAGCCACTGCAGATCTTTTTCCAGGGTTCCTGCAATTTTTGGGGGGTTATTTTCTTCTATGCATTGATTCTCATCAGCAAGAACCCACAGCACAAGCCCCATCCCTGATTTGCTCCTTGGGGTTGTAGAGTGGCACATGGTGAGCCGTTTGCAGAGCTGCAGAATCCCTCCAAAGTTCCTCAATACCATGGAATGATTGGAGAAAGGAGGAATGAAGAGCCATCAGCTGTGACAGACTTTGCTCCATGCATCACTACAGTGCACAAGCTGGACGGTCTCATTATTAATGTGTTTTATTTCTCTGCTGCTACCTAATCTTGCCTCCCTGGCAAAAAACCTGCCGGGATCTTGTTGCTTTTTTTTTGCCTTTAAGCCTCTGAACTCATGCGGTGTTTTGGTTTAATGAAGGTAACTCTGCTGAAAACGCTGACAAAAGAAAAATACTCGTTCAACTGCGGCCGCTGGCTAGATATAAACGAAGAGGACAATGAGATCGTGCGGGAGCTCCCCGCCGAGGGACCTCTGGTGACTGAAGTCATGCCAGGTGAGAGCCACGGGCTCTGTGCAGAGGCTTGCTTAGGACCTGAATAGAAAGAAACCCTCTTTGTGTGAGAGATGCACAGGCAGACTGATGCAATTCAATTAACTTCTCTTTCTGGCGCTTTCTCCCTGCAGTACTTTCTGTGTGCATCATTAGCTGCATGAAGCTTGAGAAACCCCAGCCTTTTGTTAATTTTTTTTTTTTTTTTTTTTTTTTTTTTTTTTTTTGGGAGCATATTTCTCTGTGGTGGGAAATAGAAGAGATCTGGCCACAGCACAATTGTTTCCAGGGCTTGGGTTTTTTTTTAAACTTGTGATTTTTTTTCCAGTCTCCCTTAAAATGTGAAGTGCAAGGTTTGAGGAATATTCATGGAAAGCAAGCTTAGCTGAAATGCAATCTAAAATTTGACAATCATATTTTGGGCTTTAAAGTTTTATTTAGTTATATGCAAATTCATGCAGCTGTATGTATAAATATATAGTAAGTTGCACAGCACAGTGGTGTGTGCATATGCATCTTTCAGTATTATGAGCAATCCAGACTATTTATTCTTTTAATTGAATTGGAGATTTAATTAAGGAAAGCTGCAGAACTTTGCCCTGGCTTCCTGGAGTGGCCACTTCTGCCTTGACCTTGTGTCACAAGAATTAAATCCACTTAGAGGGAGAATTTAGGAGAGCAGAACATCTCAAGGTAGCCAGTGGGATTTTTCATCTTTCCACCAAAGCACCCACACTCTGTCCCCCATTTTCTGAAATTTCTGGTCCTGATGTTGGTACTCTGCATGCAGTGGAGCAGTTTCTCAGAAGAGTAATTGTAATTGCAGATGTTATTAAAATGTAAATAAACCTGGTTTTGAAATGTATTTTTAATCAGCTGTGGAGAGGGCAGCTTGAATCCTCACTCAGGCACTTTCCTGTGTGGAGAATTTGTGCTGAGCATGTCCATGCTGGGCTTGCAGGAGGATTTTGGAGGGAGGGTGGGAGCACTGCTTCTTGTCCCTTCTCCAAGCTAGAGAAAAGGGGGTCTCTCTCAAAAGCTGGTGTGTGAGCTGGCTCCTTGTTGTGATATTTCTTTCTGGAAATCCTTCACCCAATGGGATTGGAGGGCAGAGAGGAGGGCATGGTCAGGGGAAGAAGGTGGCAGATCAAAATCCACCCAAAAAAACCATATGATGACCCTGAAGGCAAAAAGCAGGCAATACAATCCAACCTCCTGCATGAAGTCTGGACTCTTATAGGGATGATCTTGGGGGTCTTTTCCAACCTTTATGATGTGATGATTTTATGATTCTATGATTATAACCATCCCAAGGGGATGGGGCCAGCTGGGCCTGTCTTGTCCCGCAAATCCAACATGAACAGCCTGTTCCTCGGGTCTCTGAGCACTTGTCCCTTCCTAACTCTTTTTATCTGCCTGCCAGGACCCTGGATGCTGAAAATGTTGTTTTCCCCATGCACATTGCATGGCTCCCCACCCCCAGTGCCATCTTGGGAGGGCAGGAGGGGAGGTAGCAGGACAGGGGCACTCCACTGCATGACATTTTTCTTGAAAGGGCCAGGATTTTTATGCCCTGGTTTGGAGGACTTTCGTGGGTTCTGTCAATGCTTCAGGCCTTTCTATTTTAGCTTTTTCCCACCCCCCCTTTCCTAGTGGTAACGTGGAAGCGTACGAGTCAACACACCAGCTGAAGCACCAGCCGGAGGAAGTGCGAACACCTAAAGTTAATTACAAGCCCATCAGAAGCGCGGTAAATTTAAAAAAAAACGGCGAATAACGGCGTTTCCGGGGTTGTTCCTGTAACTTGTGTCTCCCCAGTGATCAAATACCGCGTGACGGTGTGCACGGGCACGGTGAGCGGCAGCGGCACCGACGCCAACGTCTTCGTCTGCCTCATCGGCGACCAGGGGGACACGGGCGAGCGCGTCCTCTACAACTGCATCAACACCGTCAATAAATTTGAAAAGGGCAACGTAAGTTCGCGCAGCGGCGCCTCAACACGGGGTTCTTAAAACATGCGGTGATTTTATAATTTTTTTTTTTTTTTTTTTTTTTTTTTTTTTTTTTTTTTGGTGTGTGTTTGTTTCCTCGCTGTCTCGGGCTAGGGAAGCGGGGAGAAATAAATAATTTCTCAACAGTAATCTTGTTGACGGAGCATCGTAGCAGGTTGCGGCTGGAGGGAGGCCTGGGTCAGGGACAGTGTGCCCTTGCTTGATGTATGCTCATGAAAGAGTCTCTTGGTTTGCTCCCCAGCTAAGTTCTGACTGCTGAAATTGCATCTTCAGATTGGGGAAGGCTTCCAGGAAATCTTCCAAGAATAAAAGAGAGGCTTTTCCCTTCCATCTAATACAGCGAAAATTTGTCTCCCTGGGGCACAGGAAGAAAAAAGCATCTTATTTAATGTGAAAGTCAGAACCCAAAGCCTAACATGTTTCCTTTGTAATTCCTCCAGTCTCCCTCAGCCATGCTGCCCTCAATTTTATGTCTTATTTTCAAACTGATTTTCACCATATTTTGTCTGTCCATGTCTGGAATGCAGGGGGGTGGAAATGGGCTGAAATGAAGACAGAGTTTATTCCCTGGAAAGCTGGAGATAATGAAGAAGTCGAACAGTAGTTAAAGCCCATGCAGCATTGGCAGTATCAGCTAGCAAATAGCTTGCTGATCTGATCTGTAGGGTCAAGCTACTTAATATGTATCCAATTTTGGATCTCTAGGGTCCAACTTAGAGTGGTAAATTGTAATCAATATCTCCAGAAGGAGATTTTGAGAATCTGATCACAGAACTCCACAGGTTTCCCATCTCTCATGTCATTATTTGATTGAAGGTTCAGAGTGGAAAAAAAATTAAGATAAAAGGAGGTCACGTTTTCAAAATAGACCATTGAATTTAGGCTTCTGAAATATGCATTAGCACTTCGAATTTGCCTTTGAGTGTCCAGAGTTTCCAATTCTTCACTGAAATCACTGAGTTCTTCTAGACTTTAAAAGAACTTTCATCAAGTATTTCTTGTGCTTTTAAGATCCGTCTGTGGAATCGTGGCAATTATATAATGTGAGAGTCCATTCTGCTTCTAAATTATATACAAGTTTGCATAAATGGACTTTGCAAACATCTTCTTTTCTTGCCTATGCATTGACATTATATATATTTTACTTTTAAAAGGTATATCCAAAGCGTAAAGGATGGCATTTTGTCATTTGATGAAGCCTGTGTTTGTCAAAATGGTAGCAAAATGAGTCGTGTTTTGGAGCTGAAGACTGTTTCAGTGCAGCTCCAAAGAAAGGTGCTTGGTTTGCAGAGAATTCAAATATTTTAAACACAGATAATGGGTATTTTATGGGATGCTCCATCCTTGTCCAAGTCCAGGTTGGATGAGACTTGGATCTCCTTGGTCTAGCGGAAGGTGTCCCTGACCATGTCAGGTCCCTTTAAGGTCCCTTCCAACCCAAACCATTCTAGGGTTCTGTGATGATTCTATGATTTTTTTTTTTTTTTTTTTCACAAAAATGAGTTGTAGGCTAACTTGCATTAAGGAGGATCAAATGGAAAAAATAATTTTGGCACTCAAATGATGTGATTAATAGTATGCAGATGACATAAACCGAACTGGAGCCTATAAGAGGAAAACTGCTCTTCTGGCAGGAGGAGCTGAAAGCTGGTGAATGAACGGGAAGTTGTTTAAGAATTGATCCTGACAAACTTAGAGCTCATGTATTCAAGAGGCTGAATGAGTATATCTACACTGATTAACTCAGATACCCTGTTGAAAAGAAATGTTGCTAAGTCAGTACAGCCTCTAATCTACAGCCACTTAAACCAATAGTACCTTGATTACCAATTTGGCTTAAAAAGTTTGCCTGCAGATGCAAACTAACAGCCTGTGTAGAAAGTAAGATTTAAAGATGCCTCTAAATTATGTGTTTTCCCTGTTGTGGTTCCAGTTAGTTACTTACTCATTAATTTATATCAGCCATTAATAAGTAAGGTGAGCATCAGGACTAATGAATTAAATTACATTGACTTGGACTGAGTAAGTGAGGTTTTGATGCCTTAAATCCCCAATTCAGCAGTTTTGAGTGTGTAAGTAGCATTGACATATGTAAGCCCATCACTAACACTTTAAGCAGTTGTCTTCATGCTGAAGGTCACTTTGGAGCCCTGAATGACGACATAATTATTATAGTTTTAATAAATTTCAGTATTTGCAGTAAACACTGCCTCACCACCATGCTTCCTGGGAGCTAGCTGGATATGTGATACCAGCACAAGTGTTTCTGGGACATGAAGAACAACCAAAAAGATAGTGGTTCTCTGTCTCTTACCTAAGAAAGGCGTCCCATCCAGATGGCCACCACAGCAGACGTGTCTCCTTGTTGGGCTATATGCTGCAGATATGCTGTGTGTTTGCACCCAGGATTTACCATGCCTGTGCCATGTGTGTGCATCTCTACATGGGCCACAGATACTTTTGCCTGGCCTGGTTCCCAGAGGAGTGACTTGCTCTCTTGATGCAATTCTCTTCCCTTGTCCATCAGGGATTGTTGGTGCCAGTCAGCTCTTGGGTAACAGAGCTCTGCTCTTCAGGGGCCATCCCTTGGGGTAATCTGTAGGTCGGTTATTTGAGCCTGTTTCCAGGGGGAAAAAAAAAAAAAAGAAAAAAAAAGACATTAAATCCGTGTCTCTTGTGGGGTATTGAGGGTATTTATCTGCTGAATTTGGTTGACACCACCCTCTAAACACAACTCATGGAGCAGCTGGAAATAACCCTGTGCAGCCCTGCCCATACTGGCATGCCAGGAAATGAAAAGGGATTAAATTGTGCTGGGCAGTCAATGCTGTCTGACTTTAACACAGACAGTTTGAGCTCTACCTCCAAACATCTCGGTAGATTTGTTCTGAAGTGACCTGCTTCTTACTTCTCAGAAAGCTTATATCTGAGCAGGGGTTTGAACTTGGATTTCCTGCCTCTCTGTATGAATTTCTTAATAATCAAATTACTTCTCTTTTTTTTTACAGCTGTGGAGGGCATGCAATGACATGGCAGATTTAAAATGCCAGTGGAGCATATATTTACAAATCTAACCTTACACATCTAGCACAAATATTCAGGCTTTTTATTCTTTGGTAAATTCCTACTTTCTCCTTCATCTTGTGAAGAATTATCTTGCAGCATGCTGATGATGTTGGTTTGATTGCGATAATAAATTTGAGTTTTTTGCTTGCTTTTAAGGAGAAATATTGCCTTACCTTTTTTATTCTCCTCCTCAAAGGCTGACGAATTCTTCATTGAAGCAGTAACGCTGAAGCAGGTGAGGAGGGTGAGGATAGGGCATGATGGCAAAGGAGGAAGCAGTGGCTGGTACCTTGCCAAAGTGATAGTGAGGGAAGAAGGACAGCCAGAAAGTGAGGCTGTGGAATTCCCCTGCTACAGGTACTGGAAACAATGCTTGCAAATTAAGTCTCTGTCTCTGCATTTGCCAGACTTTGAAGAGCCTAGTTGTTGGTCCATGACTGGAATTTTCTGAGCACAGCTTAATCCTTTTTATTTATTCATATGTTCATTTATTTTTTGCTAAGCCTGAAAGCAAAGAGTGTGTTTTGGGAGGTTTAAGATGCAGCTAACTCCCCTTACCAAATGACCAGCAATCTGGATTGTGAACTTCTCAGCAATTAGCTCAGTAATGCAGAGAATTTCCAAAAGACAAAATGCAACCTTCCTGTACCACACCCAGTGTCACTGCAATTGCCTGCTGCAGAAACACACTCTGCAATCTGCTGGTGTTACTGCATGTAACGAGGTTCTGGTCCCTCACATGCACATCCCATCTTTCTGGGAGAAATGGGATGCTATTTTTGTGTTGGGAGCATGCGAAATTATTATGCTGCCATCTCGAGAGCTCCTTGCATGAGGGGAAATGCACATCTTGCAGACAGAGACAGTGTTAGGGCAGAGGGCTGTGGCTTACCCCTGTGGGTGAGTTATTAGTGTAGTCTTCATGTCCCTAGACAATCAAGTGGCCAAAAGAAATGTGCTGTACTGAGGCTGCCTGTGGGGAACAAGATGCATGATCTGTCCTGGCACTAGCAGGGGTCTGCCTCAACACTGCAGCACAAACTAGAGAGAACTGGGTGAAAACATTAAAGATTAACTCCAGTGCAATCCTACTTACCCTCTCAGGATGTCCACCCTGTAGGATGGACATCCAGTGAGCTCAATTTAACAGCACCATGTACCTGCTCTAAAAGATCATCTCCCAGGGACAAGTGGAATTGTAAAACTCAAACACAATTATTTTAAAATTGAAGACAAAGGTAAAGCCCCTAAGCTGGTTCCTTGTCTCTTGAAAGCACTCCACTATAATGAGGGCAGCCAAATACAAAACAGGAGCCAGCCCCAGCCTCTTGGCATTGCTAAAGCCCCATCACATCAGAGAGCGAATTCACTGTGGAGACAGCACGGAGCAGCAGACACAATGTCATCTTGGTTGTGAAAAGCAAGCCACTCTCTCCCTTCTCAGGGAACAAACAGCCGCATACTCATTACTGCCTTTTGATCATATTTAACAACCATATGTTTTACTGAGTTAAGCAGGCAAGCTAGACAGGTTTTTCCTTGGACACGAAGTGTCCATGTGAAGGGCTGTTTTGCTTAGGCTCCTCAGAGATATTTCTGTGTCTAACTGCACACAGCAGCTGGCTCATTTTAGAGATTTCCTTTTTGAATTGTCTCCTTATGTGACTGCTAAACTGGGTGTCTTCCATCAGCTCGGAGTGACTCCCTTCCCCTTCAGTTTGCACCTGTGGATGAGGAACACCAGTGGGCATTCCCCTCAGGCCAGGGACAAGGAAAGGACAGAGAGAAAAACCCAAGACCTTATCCCCAAAAACATTCATGGTGTACCTTCAGGCTTCAGGTCACCAGCGATGGAATTCCACTCTTCTTATCTTTCTAAATGTCTCTTTTCCCAAGTGATATCAGAGTTGCTCTTGTGGCTTTATTTGCTGTCCTTGTGCCAGCATTATCTCTTTCCTCTCAGATTGAGAAGGTGACATGACTGATCGCCACCAAGCACAGGGACAGCTGCTCCCTCTCATTCCCTTTGGTGCCCCTGTCTCCTGAGAGACTGAGGCACCATCGCAGTGTACGGGTGTCGTCATGGACTCTGGAGAGATCTGAGGGCAAAGGTGCTCACCCACTGCATCCTCCAGGGGAGGGATGGACACTTCCATGGCCTGCAGCGTTTGGATGTTGCTCTCCACTCCTGTAGGCCAAGGACAGCTTATGTCCTCACTGCTTTGGCAGGAGCTCAGGGAGTCCTGCTCCACCCGCCTCTTCAGGGGCAAGAGGCTGAAAAATATTTGTCCAGGAAGAGGCAATGCAAGCGAGGTTAGTTAGAGACTCCATCCAAGGAGCACACCAGGGAAGATTCTCTTTCTGCTTGCTGTTGTTTGTTGCTTGTTGAGACATGTTGTTCTCACTGCCTTTATCACCAAGACTTGATTAACTTGCACTCTTCTGCACAGCACAATTGCTGGGTTTGGAGAAAACACCTTTTGCTGCTGGGTTCATACTGAAAGCTACTCCATTGGCCTTGCGACACTCAGCTGCTCCTGTGAGACAGCAGGGGGACAAAATGCCTTCCAGCAGAAACACATCTCACCTGTGGAAAAAGCTCCACAGGCTCCTTATCCCTGTGCAAACCAGGCTGTGGGGAGCAGGCACTCTATCAGAAAGCTGCCTAACCAGCTTCCTCTCTAACTGATATCCTCAACATACCCTTATAGATCTTCATTGCATAGAACTTGTTGAAGTCTCTCTATTCTTGTTATTTACATATTTATATACACTACTATGTTTTGCTTTTTAATTTGAAATCTTTTCTGTGGTTTGCTTTTTAATTTGAAATCTTTTCTGTGATTCCATAAGATCATCAATCACTTAGCAATCACAAGAGCTCTGTTAGAAGAACTGTCTTTGTTGTACAGGGGAGCCAGCAGAGATAAAGAGAAGCTAAGTGGATTAATTGTGAGTTTGTGTCAGATTCAGGAAGAGCATCGGGAAATAACAGCTCCCAGGCCTGTGCTTTCAAGTCTTTAAACAGTTGGCTTAGAGTCCGTGATTTTTAAAGTGGTCATTTGATCCGTGCTTGCAAGAAGTAAATGCAGGTTACTTCTGCCAAGCGTTATTTGCAGAATTACTAGTACATCACTTGGATGCAGTACTATTCCTCCCTTACGACCACACGGCATTATAATATCCATGCTTTTAGGAACTGAATACTGAATCATTCAGTGGCATCACTGAACAGTTCATACCTTGTAATACCTGGTGTGGTTTAGGTACGGCGATGATGAATACTGCTGCAAAGCTCCAAATTAAGGGAGTTCAACTTTTGCCCCAGAAATGAAGCCAAACTTTTTTGAAGATCAGAACTGAGTTTTTCTGGTGTCGTTTTCTCCTCAAAGCTCTCTGGAAGTCCAGGAATGGACTAGCTGACACGCTCTAAACCAGCCTATTTTTTATAATATTTATATCTCAGACAGAAATGAATTTTCAATCAGACAAAGTCGTGAGTTCGTGATAGGATAGAATTTTGCATGCTATAAATCATTACAACTCCACTGAAATCTTCAGTGATATGTCATTAAATTTTTTTCCTAAGCATACGGCCCCCACCATCCTAATTTGTCTCCAGCACAAGCATAAGGGAACATTGTTAATTCTCTGAAGAACAACAGACCACAAATGGGATGATACACTAGGAGACTCCTGCAAAAGAACATTTATTCAATCAAATGCCAAAAAATGTTCATCATACAAAGGAGCCAGAGAAACCTCCTTTTCTTGCCTAAAAATAAACGGAGATGTCTATCTCTTTTTACACATTTTTGTATATAGGTTATATTTAAAGGCACACACAAATGCATATGTGCCTCTGAATCTAATGGATGTGCCAATCATTCTAATTGCACTCAAGCTGGGTTTCAAATGCTATATATGATGTCATATTGTATTTTTTCCAGTGATCACCTGAATCTCTGATCCTCTAGAAATTCAGAAGTGGCTTTCATGTCATATTTCTGTCCTCTTTGAGTTATATTGGTCATAAAGCATCTCTTTAAAACCAAGGATGTGACACAGGACACAGCTACACCCTTGTAAAATCCACAGTGGCATGTCAATTACATTCACTGAACTCATACAGGGCTCTGATAAAATAAAAGATTTCTACATGCCTTTTGTACTAGGGATATGATGGCACTGCACTGAAATATTCTGTTTTCTGCAGCCAGATGTGTCAATCCATTTGTGTTTGGGGTAGGACTATAAACCCCTGGTTTCAATCTGCTGCTCAGTGATACGCTGTTGGAATTAGACTGAAGTGAAATTAGGATATTGATGCATATGTAATGAAAGGAAGGGATGCAGGGCATTGCTCATCCAAATATTTCCTCTGTCACTAATCTTCTCCAGAAAATAGTGCTTCTGCCACTCCTGGCTGTTCTCTTGGCAGAAACAGCACAAGGAGCTTTAAAGCCACTTCTGCTGATAAACTTCCCTCTCCCTCCTCCAGTAACTTCCCTCTTCCTCTTCCACTCCAAGATATGCTCCTGCCCTTGCCATCACTATCTACCAACACTGGTAGAGGGAATTTCTTTATCTCAGGGTGTGTTCTGCTTTTCTGATTTGCTTTTCTCCTCTGTCCCCACTGCTGAAGCAGTTAGCATTTACTGTGCTGCACACAGAGATCTGTTTCTTGTGGGAGGTATTTTTATCCTGCCACCTCAGTGCAGGAGAGATTCACTCGGATTTATCCCAGAAACCCCTAAAATGTCAGCAATGGCAAAGGTGACAGAAAACAGCAGCATGTCCACTGGCAACAGAAACAGCAGCTTGCAGGGCACAAAAAAACAGAAGAAGGAGAGAAGAAGTGTATCTACCTTGTGAGCTTCTGCCTTCCTAAAGGCCACGCTGAGTTCAGTGGTCCTGGGATGAATTTTGTGGGTCCTCCCAGTTAACATCCACGTACACAGATGCATCTTGACTTTTGGGATGATGTGATACTCTTGCCATTGGATACCTGTCCAAGGATGTGAATCCTGAGCCAGCATCAAGAGCTACATAAGACAAAGGTATTAAGGACCAGTTTTAACAGGTAAAATAACCCCATCCCACCCCAGCCCCAAAATATCAATAAAGGCTTCCTTTCTTAAGGCAATGTGATGTCTTAGCATGCTCTTATTGCAATCTACTCTTGCTCAATTCTTGTCATCAGTTTCATGGTCTTCCCCACAGATTTTTTTGCTCCTCTATTCCACTACACCCCTTGGCCTCCCCTGAGGCACCACACCACACCAGATGCCCTCACGTGGTGCTCGTGTGATCATCACATGTTCATGTGTTCTTCATCTTCATGCTGACCACCTGAGCTTTTAGCCCTGTCCAAGCCCACCTGCACAAGGCCACCTTCTTTACTGAGAGAAAGGGAAGAATTCGGGTGGAGTGCACACCCAACAACCTCCCAAAGCTTAGAGGGAAGCTGGGGCTGGAGATGTGTGTCTGTGTGGTGGGACTCCTGTGCACCCCTTTTGCATGAGAACACTGCTGCTCGTGCTTCCAGGACTGCCTGGCTCTAGCTCATGTTTGGATTTCTTTCCTGGTGCTGTTTTTTTTTTTTTTTTTTTTGCATGGTTTCTTTGTGTTTATTGTTTTCCTCCGCGTGGGAGGAGAGGGGAGAAGATTGAAAATGTAATATTCCTTCAGATGGATGAAGTGGAGACGCACCATCCTGGGTCTTCCAAAATATCTGGTCCAACTTGTGATGACTTTGAGCTGTGCTGGCTTCTTACCAGCGTGGTGTCTTAGGTTTGATCCAGCTCTTGGCAGCTCTCTTTGCTCATGCCCCCAAGTCCTGGTTCTGAGGGTCGTTTTCTGGTTTCCATACGTGCTGACTCACTGTCAAAGTCAAAGAGGGAAACCTCGATGGGAGGTGAGCTCCCCTCCTTTTTGGCACATGGGTCAGCCACGGACAATGTGTGTGTGACAGTGACACCGTGGGAAGCTCACAGGGCACACGGGCTGCATGTGTTCGTGCAGAAGCAGCTGTGGTCCAGCATGGCCACCTTTAAAAAGAAACAGTTTCTGGGGATTTGTTTCTACTCCTTCTGGCTCTGGAGCCATTTAAATACTCTGCATGACCTGGCAGAGAGTGCTCATTTGTCCTTTTCTCGCCCCTGCTGGTTTGAAACAGTATTTTTAGCTGCAAAAGGCGCTGCTGCAGATAGATGTGTACCTGGGAACAATGAGCATTCTGGGAACTTCTCCTTGCTCTCACAGCACCACTGTGGGAAACCTGACCCCAAACAGATGCTTACAGGAATACACTGAGTGCTGCAGCAGCCTGGGTGGGGAGGGGAAAGTGAGAAACCTCTGCCAGGGCCCCGGCTGCTGTCATGCAATGGTTGCTGTAGGGCACATGGTGGGGTTGAGGCTGTAAATCCTTTACCCTGAGGCTGAAGGAGCAGCTGTGAAGGTTTCCAGGCTAGCAGTTAGCTCCCCTCTGTTTTGTGAGGCGACTTTTGGAGGGGGACTGAAGAGGAAACTTTTGGAAAAGGCATGTAGTGGTACGATAAGGCAGAAATTATCTAAAGCTGAAGGAGGGCAGAGAGATTAGATATTAAGAAGAAATTCTTTACTATCATGGTGGTAAGGCCCTGGCACAGGTTGCCCAGAGAAGCTGAGGCTGCCTCATCCCTGGAAGTGTTCAAAGTCAGGTTGGACGGGGCTTGGAGCAACCTGGGGTAGGGGAAGGTCCCTGCCCATGGCAGGCAGTTGGAACCATTCCATGAATCTATGATTTTCCTTTCAGATTATTTTCCTTTGAGATCATGCTACAGTTTGCTTTGTGCCCAGCTCCTCTTCTCTATTAGTCTAGTTGGATCTTTAGTGTTGAGAAACATTACAAATCCTTCCTCTTTGCCGGTGCCAGCTGCCTGCACATAACCAGCCTGAAAATGGGAATAACATAACTCATCCCCTCCCTTTAGCAGTAGAGGCTGCAAGTCTTTCTGGTCAACGAAGGTCAATGCTTTCAAGACACTAAGGCTGCCTGTTCACAGGAATAACTTGTGGTTGTGGAGTTTGTGCCTTTCAGACAGATGGACATCACAGCAGATGCTTATCTACTGCGAGCAGAGCTCTCACAGTCCCTCTTCTTGGAAAAATGGAGATTTAAAATGTGGCTGCCTTATGGTCTGGTCAAGTCCCTGCTAAGATAACAGAGATACAGAGCCCTCTAAAAATATCTTTTTGACTGTAGTGTGGATTTGGGCTATGTGTGAAGCCAGCGTAGAATTTGAAAGGTCTAACAGGTGCTAATTATTCAAAGATAACTTACTTCTGTTTGTAAACCAGATGGCTTGACAAAAATGAGGACGATGGTCAGATTGTCCGAGAATTAGTGCCTGCTGGGGAGTCACCATTGCTAAAAAGTAAGTTTAGCTTGGAAAAAAGGTCTGGGTTTGAGTTGTACATGGATGTGTTTATTTGCTTTATTCTTCTTAATAATTCTTGTCAGTTCTCAGTAAATCTACTGGGCCTTTTTTGCCATTCTTATGCAAGAAGCTGCAGTAGGTCATGCTGAGAGAAATGCCTCTGACTCTTAAATTCTAGTTTATGAATGGGAAATTAACATTATCGCAACATTATGTATGTAGAAAGAAACTTTGATTTTTAAAGTTGTGATTTGTTTGAGAACTGCTTCCTTGTATATCTTTCTCTGAAGGATCTTGAATTGCCACTGTTTTAGTAGAGTAAATGCCATCAAATAACAGCATTCTCTGATGAAAATCACCAAAAATATTGTATTGGCCTTTTCTGGAGAGCTCCAATGCTACAATTTTCTTTAGAAAATGGTGCTTGCACAGTGCAGGTTGTTTTGTTTAAAAAAAAAAAAAAGTCAAAGTTATTGAATTAAATTGTAAGTATAAAAATGGTGAAATAATCCTATTTGCCTAAGTGCATTTTTATGCCTTGGGTAATCATCTAACAGTGAGAGGGAGGCATACAGAATATTTTATGCTTACTAGTGTACCTATTGGATCTCTTATTTTTTTGGTGAGTAACTCCAAGGTGTGACAGCTTCTCCAGCGTGGCCCTAAGATGCTGGATGCATGAATGGAGGGCAAAGTCCTTTCTGTGTCTGTATCTGGAGCCTTCCTCCCCTGTAAGTTTTTTGAAGCCAATTTCCTGGCTGGGCACTGGAAGTGCCACTCACATGTCTGTGTTTTGTGCATCGATCTTTCTCCAGATGTCAGTTATCACATCAGCGTGAAGACAGGAGATATCCCCGGTGCCAGCTCAGATTCCAAGGTTTTCATCAAACTCTACGGTGAAAAAGCAGACTCCAGCAAAGAGTTTCTCTTAGTCTCTGATAATGATCTAGGCAATTATTTTGAACGTGGCCGAGTGGATGAGTTTACTCTAGATATGATGGATATTGGAAAGGTAAGAATTAATTGCAGGAGGCTCTACACGTTGTGCAAGTGCCTGAATTCAGGATCAAAATAACACTCCATATTGAAGGTGATGAAAGAACCTTTGACATTCACATTGGATATTAAGAGACACATTTTACATAGATTTTACACTAGTAATCTATTCTGCATGCTGGCACGTGAGGAAGGTTTCAAGTCTATAGTTAAATAGATATATAAATTATTTACACAAACACGGTGGAAGAACACTGTGCCAGGGTAAGGAGACTGTTTTACATTAAGTAAATCCCGTTGTGTTGGGTTTTTCCCTGCCCTCTGGGCTTTTGTTTGCTTTTTCCAAAGATCAACCGAATACTGATTGGGCACGATAACGTGGGTCTGCGGTCCGGCTGGTTCCTGGCCAGTGTCCAGATCACAGTTCCAGTCCAGGGAAGGCAGTACATGTTCCCCTGCAACCGATGGCTTGACAAGGATGAGGCTGATGGCAGGGTGGAGGTGGAGGTCTACCCAAGTGAGATTTTGCCTATTGAGAAATGTAAGAGACCACGTGCTGCTTTAAAGATAGGGCTAAATATGTATTGCTCCCGTTCTTCAGGGCAAGGTCACCACTGTCTTAGACACCAAAACCAAAAAGTCATCATTCCTATGAGCTTATATTGGTGAGGAAAGTAAAATATTCTCCTCATGTTCTCTGAAAGAGCTGGGAAAACATTACAGAGATTTTCATCTCCATTTCCTGAGACCATATGAAAAATTTACATCCTGGGCAGCACAGCACAGCACAAGACAATGTACTTCTTTACTGTAGTATCAGTGAGTTCTTCTTTTTTCTACATTTATCTACCCCAGCCCTTTTTTTTTCTTTATGCACCGGCACATGTCCCATCCTGTCTTTATTACCCTGCTTCCTGGAAAGGAGAAGTTGTTTGATAAATAAGTGCCAAATCCCTACTGGCCACTTGACTTTTATCAGTAAACCCATTTATTTTTAAGGCTGCAGTTAAAATTTGCTGTTGGATCTTGAGAAAGAATGCTGTGTTTTTCCCCTGCTCTCTGTAACTCCCTCCCTTGCCCTGTACTAAGGAGATCATTCAACCTCTCCATAGTTAGTACTGAAACAAAATTCCCTTTTAAGGCTCTGTTTTGCACCCCTTTGACACTGGCTAATACTTGTGAAAGGAAAACTATTAGGTTAGTCCTCAGTGAAGAGTTCTGTTATCTCACATTTAGTTTGGATAAGAGCAAATGGTCGGCTATGGGGACATTTGTTAAGACAAGGTAATTTAATTTTGAACCTGAGCCCCCGGGAATGTTGTTATCTGAGTTCCTCTGCTGATTTAATTGCTTTATTTTTGGACCAGTGATAAACTATGAGGTGTCTGTAGTTACTGGAGACGTGCGAGCCGCAGGCACCAACGCCAAAGTCTTCATGCAGATTTATGGTGAGACTGGCAAAACGGAATTGATCATCTTAGAAAACAGATCCAACAACTTCGAAAGGGGAGCCACAGATATCTTCAAGGTATGATGAAGGCAGTCACTGCCACTTCTAAGAGGGGAAAGAAATTAAACAGCCAAAGTTGAGACATCAATAGAGTAACTGGCCCAAGTGTATGGAAAAAAAAAAAAAAGACTTCTCAAGAAAATTGCAGGTTTGGCAGTATCTACTGTCCTCTATCCATAGTTTTGGAAGGCTTCCTATTTCTTTATGGGGTTTTGTGTTTTGTGGAGGGACTTACATCTTCTCAGGGGCTACTAGCAAAGGTGTCATTGAAATTTATGATCTAATAGCAGTGTTTGTTTCTATTTACTTTCAAAAGGATCTCAACAGACTTTAAACTTTGGGCCTGACCGCGTGTTATTGCCAATTCTCATCGTGTAGCTGGGGGAAAAAGAAAACACCTTTGTATGAGAATATAAGGAATCCCAGGTTTGCCTGTGGTCACACACATTATTAACTATGGGTACAGATGTCAGCCCTGCAGAGGTTTGCAGCTGTAATTCCTGAGAATGTGTGAATGCCCCATGGATTTTACAGTGCCTGTAACACTGTTCCAGCAGGCACTGCACAGCCCTGGTGCTTGACATGCACAGCTCAGTCCTCCAGGTATCAGGATGGTCAGAATTCAGGTTTATACTGCAGAGCCCACACCTCCTTCTGAGCAGCCCAGCAGCAAAGGGAGTGTTTAGAGTGGTGAGGAACTTCCAACATAACTCTAGGGAGTAAGGCAGGACTTGGATAATCCAGCAAGATGTCCTAGGCTGAGGAGGCTGCCCAGCAAGTGTGGATCACAACGTGGGCAGGCATCCTGTCCCTTTGGGACCAATGCTCTCTTCTGCCTTGTTAGCTTGGGGTTTCTGCCCAGAGAAACCATGGTTTGAGGGCCAGGAATGGTCTTAGCACTTGCCCTGATGTGGGATCAGAGCAAAGACAGGATGCTGTGTCAGAGCCACATCCTTCTGTACTTGAAGGAGAGACCAACATCTGGACAGTGAAGCGGAGAGTCCAGGTGGAAGCAGGATTTAAGGCACATCTGTCACACGTGCTCACAGCACAAGACCTGGCACATCAGTGCCTAAGTCTTCGTGTGAATTTGCAGTCCCACAGAGGTTGGATCCATCTCAGCCCAGTTAAGCTTGGAGCTAATTGCTGAAGCTCCCATGAATCATCAAGATGGGGATATCATTCCTGCTGTCAGTGTCCAAATGGAGGTGCTTTCATCCACAGCTTCACCAGTTTTGTACTGTGTATTTTTGAGATCAGTTCACCTTCTCCTGCCTCATTTTCTTGCTTTAGTGAATGGAGTTACTGATGTTTATCCATTTTTAATGAGTTTTTTGGGATTTGAAATGACTAGTACCTTATAAATGTTTGCTTTTTAAAAACTCTCTATAATTTTAAGTTTCTCTGATTTTAAAGGAAATGAGCTTTATAAAATTTATGAGTAAGAGCTATTAGCCAATATCAGATTTATAATAAAGCCATATGTACAGTGTTCTGTTTACATAGCTTCGCTTATATCCTCTCTCTGATATTTAGTGCCAGATTTGAAAATTATGCCCACTTCTGTGATTTTTTTTTATAAGCACACAAGGCAGAAGCTCCGGAACATTAATAAATAGATAGTCTATCTCTTTCACTATATGAATGTTTACAAAAAGACACGGGCAAAAATAAGATTCTGTGAGCTACGTGATAATGGGAAATGCCATCAGTCATGGACAAGGCATGCAGGATGATTATAGCAAATCTAAGGGTAAAGCCCTGTAAGGAAAGATACATTCTTTGTGTCAGGACAGCAGGATCAATTTCAGTTTTCTGATAGGCATCTTGTGTGCAATTGATTTTGTTTTAATCTACAAAACGCTTCTAGACTAAAACCTTACATGCCAAGTGCCAGATTTCAGGCAAATGTTTGCAAGTTTTATAACATAAACACCGCACAACGGCATAAGCGATCATCAGAAACAAGTCATGGGTTGTTGAAGGATTGTGTGCAGTAAAATCTTCTATCCAACTTCATTAGGTAGTAGTAATCCAGACAGATAATCTAAACCAAGAAGGTTTTGTGTCTGCTGCGCTGACTAGAGGGATGTAAATCTTCTTACTAATCAGCCTTCTGCCACTGAAGCGCTGCAACCACCAATGATTGTATCCTCTCTGCTTACCAGAAAAGTGAGAAAATATTTCTCTAATTTTCTAGATGAGAAGGAGGGAGAAGGGCACTCCGAACCCACAGTCTGTGTCAGAGATCGTGTTATATGAGTTAACTGCTTTTTCACTACACCATTATTGCTTCTTGCTGGGTTCATATCCTGTGCTGAGTATGAAAGGCATCTTATTATTAATTTTCAAAATGCCTCTTGCGCTGAGAATCTGTTAAAACTTGGTGTGGTATTATCGTATATTCATCTTTAGTGACAACACAGAGACAATACAGGTAAGAAGAGAAATGAGGAAGTAGGGAGGGAGCCTAATAAATATGAATTTAGCTCCTCTCCTCACCATGGCTACTCTGAATGTCTTCAGCTTAATCCGTTCAGATGAGATTTGCTAATGGGAAGTATGAAATAGTAAAGCAGGAGAGGAAAATGTGAACTTGCATTAAGAAATTCTTCTTTATCCTTGCTTAGATATTTTGTGTGGTAGAGGCAGTGCTTCTCATTTTTAGGAATGTGCTTTATGAAATTAAGATTCTCTTCTACCCCTCTGGGTGCTGACTTTGCCTTGGTGGCAGAGAGAGGCTGCAGATGTTGGCAAGATTTATAAGATTCGGATAGGCCACGACGGGACAGGCATTGGGGATGGCTGGTTCCTGGAAAGCGTCACGCTGAAGCGCCTGGCCGCAAAAACAAAGGGGTCTGACAAAAAGAAGAAGAAGAAAAAGAAGTCTGATGAGGAGGAAGAGGAGGAGACCAAGGAGGAAGAAGGAATGGATGTCTATACGTTTGTGGCGCATCGCTGGCTGGCTAAGGACGAAGGGGATAAGGAGCTCGTGGTGGAGCTGGTGCCTGATGGAGAATCTGACCTGGAGGGTAAATACCAGAGGGAATGTGTGTGTGTGTGTGTCTGTGTTTGTGTATCCAGCCTCTGCATGAAGGATGATAACCACACTTGGCAGGACCATTTATCCCCCACAGCCACCCCGTTGCCCCAGGCATGCACTGGATCTGTGGTGGATCTAGGGAAGGGAAGCTAGGGAGGAAGAGGATGGTGGGTAAACTAAGGCAGAGCACGCAGGGGACAGCCTGAAATTGGAATATCCTAAAGGACTTCTATAGGATTCATCAAAGGTCGTCTGGGGCACTTGGATCAAGAGTCCCAGAGGGTCCCACTGTGGCTGAAAGTTTAGCAAGATGTAGCTGTTGTTATGGCCAAGGAGAGGGGCTGGAGGAAGACAGAGCTGCTCATGTTTTAATATAGATGCCAACAAACTGCAGGCAAACTCTTTCTGTGCTGGCATTTCGGGGGTTGCACACTTCTGTGGTGAGCCACAGATCTGATGAGATATGGCCATTTCTGGGGCCCTTCTGACCTGCCTTTGCAATTTTACTTGCAGAAAATACATATGAAGTCCACGTCCTCACTGGGACTGTGTGGGGGGCTGGGACAGATTCTAATGTCTTCCTGAGCATCTATGGCATGGAAAGAGGAGACACGGGTGAGCGCCAGCTGAAAAGGTCAAATAACCTCAACAAGTTTGAGAAAGGACAGGTAATGCATGAACTCCACTCACTCAAGCGAGAAGGAGGCTGGCAGGGTTCTCTCGCTTGACGTGCTGGCCGTTCAATACAGTTTCTTCTCACTTCTTTCAAACGTGTTTTATTTCTGAAATATATAAAGCAAAATGCCTCAAAACATTTTCCAGGGGAGATTCATCTGAATAATAAGCTGAACACCAGTTCCATGTTGGAGCCACTTTCTGTGTCTGCTTCCTGTAAGCGCTCTCGTAATAATGCTTCCTTTCAGGAACATTTAAAACTTACAAACTTTAAATTAATATTGGAGAGTATTTTTGGGGAAGTTCAAGCATGTAGATATTTAGATGCAAAAACTATTCTAAATGTTCTACCCAACCAGCCAGGGAATAAAAGCAATATTGCACAGTATGCTGTAATTATATTATAATCCAATCCAATTAAAGATCATCTCTTGTATGTTGAGTATTTGCTATAAAAAGTTTATGAACAATTAACAAAAATCTACTGTTATAGCCGGGAGTTTTTCAAGGAATAATTCTGAAGAACAAAAAATTATAGAAACAAAAAGCAGCTGTGGAAAACTTGCAACCACAAAGAAAAAAGAGCCTTAAGGTTGTTAAATAAGCTGTTAGCTGTGATTTATGAGCTTGGCACTGGTGAAACTGCAACCTGCACATGGTTCTTCATTCAGTGGGAAGAGCTCCAAGCTGCAAATGTAATGCTCCTTACTCTTGGGAGTACAAACCCAAAGTTACCAACATATTAATCACATTAAGATGTTTAAACTGTTATGATAACAAGGACCATCCTGTCACACTAACACAGTTAATAAATGATCCTCTTGGTTGTGGTAAATGACAAAAGAAGAAATTCTGAAATATTTGAAATAAAGCATATGGGCTGTGTTTTGAGGCTGTCTTGTGCAGAGCCAGGAGTTGGACTCAGTGATTCTTGTGGATCCCTTCCAACTCTGGATATTCTAAGATTCTACCCGGAGGTGTGCAGGAGAATTTCCATGGAGTCAACATGTTTTTTGTCTGGTTCCAGATTCAATCTGTGGGAAAATACTAAGTCTGAAAGGATTGATATTTAGCAGAGAGGACTTAAACTTATAAGAAGCTGAAACTGGGATGAGGTAAAGAGAGGAGTGAAGGGGGGAGCAGCTCCAGGGCTGTTACTGCCTTGTAGGAGCCAAACATGAGTGTTAATGGGAGACCTCAGAGCTCTGTAGTTATTTTTGTACACCCACACAAGGAGTACAAAGAGAACTTACAAATAGCTATGTTTTAATGGTGAAAAAGATTACCCTTGGCCATTTACTGCCTTTCTTTCCTTCCTTCTTTTTTGGAAACACAGCCATTTGCCTCTTGCCTCCTGTGCAGGTAGACGTGTTCACCATCAAAGCCATTGACCTGGGCGAGCTGAAGAAGCTGCGGATCCGCCACGATAACACTGGTGCTAGCCCCAGCTGGTTCCTGGAGAGGGTAGAGATTATTGACCTCAAAGAGAGCACCACGTGAGGAGCCTGTTGTGCCCCTTTTCACCACGTTCTCAGGAGCCTGCAGGGCCGTGGGGAGGCAGAGGAGATGCAGGAGGGCATTGTTGCAGCTCCTCACCAGCTCGCAGGGAATGGCCGTCCTTTGGGAGCCTTGTGGTCACCGTGCCATTCTGGGGTACCTGTGGGGGGGAGTTGCAGTCCCAGCACCTCTGCAATTTGGGAACCAGCAGTGTTTGGAAGGCAATCTCAGGTTTTCTCTCTTTCCCCTGGGATGGGCTCATCTCTCCCTCCTGGAGCAGAGGCTGCACTCAAGCATTTCCCTTCTAGAGTCTCTGAGCTCACATTTTGTTTGCCCTTTCTACTTAATGCAAAGATCTGGGCCAAAGGCAAGTTCTGATCTAAGCAAACTCTCGTGACTTCCACAGACAGCTGGATGAGCAAAGAATGGGCTGTTCAAAACCTGAAATATAGGCTTGCCTTCGAGCTGGAACTTGCTGGAAATCACATGCTTAAAAGTCGCACAATGCTCTGATGGGTGGGACCACTCTTAAGGATAAGATGGGTTCAGTCTTCATAAACATAAAATGCCTGGGAGACTGGAGGGCCTTCAAGTTACTGAACTCTTTCTGGGAGTGAAATTAAAGTGAATCAACCATGTGGGGCTGGCAGCCCAGCAACAGCACTCAGCAGTACGTGCTCCCTAACCTATTTATGGATTTAGCTCCTGCAACACCAGATCTCAAGGATAAAAACAAATGTACTGCTCAGCTTTGAGTAATCATGTTTTTTTTTTTTTTTTTTTTTTTTTTTTTTTTTTTTTCTTCAAGTAGCCTCTGATCTGTGTTTGTTTATGTTATTAAAGCCTGTGAAGTCCTGTGTAAGCACCGGGTGCTGCTGTCATTTTGTAGGTATTACTTTCCATGCCAGCGGTGGTTGGCAGTCGAGGAAGATGACGGTCAGATTGCCAGGGAGCTGGTCCCAGTGGATGAAGCATTTGTAAAGAAAGATTCGGAAAATGATGGCCAGTCTCCTGCAACTCTGGGCCTGGAACAGAAAGGTGGAATGTATATGTTGGCCTTGAATTTCTTCCAGTGGGGGGTTGGAAAGGAATCAGGTTGTCAGTGCTCTTGAGGGCATTAGCAGTTAGCAGTAGCAGTTACTCACTGTGCTGTGAGTAATTTTGCCCCAAAATGAAATTTTCAGGCGTGAATGAAGTGTCAAGTGGGTGTCAGACTGTGAGGAGTGGGCCTTCCTCATTTTTAGTGGATTTAATCATCTTGCAAGATTGGACCCTAAGTGACAAAGCTAGGAAGATGGGTGATATGTTCAGTCCTGATTTACGAACTGAAATGCATATTGGTTGCTAATATCTAAGGAATAAATCTCATTAATTTCACATCATGGACTGTAATGGTTAAATGCTCCAACATGAAACTGAGCAGAGAGAAAACACACCCAGAGAAAGAGAAGGGACCTAAATTTGTTTCAGTTTCCATCTTGCTGCTTGTGTCTGTTGTCCTCCAAAATAATTTTGCCTCACTTGTAAATAAATTTGCATGGTAACCACAGAACAGTGACACACTTCTGGGTTACTGGGACCCAGGTGCTGAGTGCCCAACATTTTCACTGGTTTCTTTTGGAAAGATATGTCCAACTAGAGAGGAAATACTCCATTTTTGAAATCTTGAGGTTATAGAGCTCAGTGAAGACTATATTAGACTTTTCCATGAGATTTTTTTATGAGTTTACTGCACTTTCTAGATGATGGTGCAGTAGAAGCATCCCTCCTGATGCCATTCTGAAAGGTATGCTTGTGAAAATGAACTGTATATGCCAGTGTATACACTTTCTGGTATGTGTTATATGCACATGTATTATTTGATGCCAGTGAAATAAAGGGGGGGGGCTTGTGGATTTTTTAAACGAAATATTGCAGTCAGAGGCAGATTTGAGGAAGGTTAGAGGTTCCCAGGAAGCAAATGGGAAGGTTTGAGCACATTTCTTATCTGTAGATATGCAGGCAATGTGCTGAGTGACTGGAGCAGTAGAAGATTCTGGAAGGAGATAACCCAGCTCACCTCAGGGGCTACCAGAGCATAGGACAGGAATTAGAGATTACAGCATGGCTGTGATCAGTCAAAACAAAACTCAAACCAAGCACACATTTATGCAAGGAAGAGTAGAGTTAACTCCTGGTCGGGCGTCACACTCTTAAATTAAGATATTTTTTCCGGCAGCTAAATCAACGACATACACAGTGAAAGTGAAAACGGGGGACAAGAAGAATGCTGGGACAGATGCCAACGTTTTCATCATACTATATGGAAGTAAAGACGATACAGGTATGATGGAAAAGGAAATGATGAAAAAGGAAATCAACTCCCTGTTTGACACCTGAGAAGACAGGTCATGGTTTCTTGTCATTTCCCCAGTACCCGTTTCTCACTCCTTTTAGTGCAACTTCATGTTCTCACAGTCGGTGCACACACATCGTGGTAACTTGGAGCATGGCACCAGCTGCTGTAAATCACTGCCAAGCTTTGCGATGCTGATTTGCAGCAGCTGCTGGTCTAAAGGTTTTAATTTCAATTATAGAAACAGCACAGTTGACTGTGACTACATTATTGAGCAGTGAATGCACTGGATGATTTGCTTTCCTCAGCAATGAATCAGCATGCTCCTGAAACCCAACCCTCCTCTGCCTCTTTGAGTGGCCCAGAAGTATTTAATCAGCTGATGAGCAAATCCTCTTGGAAGCAGCTGAGCCGTGTGTGCAGTGGCTGGGATGCCTGTGAGAGTGACAGGGAACTGATGGGTAGCACTGATTTCTTTAGCTGCGAGCACAGCACGACAACATCGTCCCTGTTGCACTGCCAGGGGATCATTCAAGGGAGGAATTCTGTATATTTTGGGTGTTGATACAGACTTGGGCTCAGAGGGAGGGACAAAGCTCAGATCTTGAGATGAAAAGCCAACTTTTGCATTTTAGCCACTTCCCTCATTCCACTGTTGACATTCCCAGAGGATTTGTTTCACATGCTGAACAATGTCCTTTTGCATCGCCACAACAGGGATAGTCAGCCTAAAGGCCTCAAAGATTAACAAGAACAAATTTGAGCGTGGGAAGGTAGATGAGTTTACAGTGGAGTCTGTGGACATTGGAGACCTGAAAAAAATCAAGATAGGCCATGACAATAAAGGTAAGATAATCTGCTCTGTAATGTAGTGCTTCTAGTGCACTGGGTGCATTGCTGTATAAAATAACCTGCCTCCAAGACCCCAAACGTAATTTACCTTTTGGTGACAGATCCTTGCTGTCACTTTGGCTGCTGCTGCTACTATCTGTGCTGCTGATTCCGTTCCCATGTGACATTAGGAGCTCAGTGGTGCCAACTTGCAGGTAGCTTTGCATCCTCTGCCTCTGCAAGAGTCTTTATAGCTCTACAGCCACATCTTTCACTGATACCACCAAACCCCATCTTTGTTTTTATTGCATGTGACCCATAGACTTGTTTCACTTCTTCATTAAGTTTTTGGTGGTATTTTGACATCAAGTCTTGCCTGCTTTTTAGACAGAATTCCGTATGTCTGCTACAAACAAGGGAGGCAGTGGAGCTATGAATGGATCTCTTCCCCTATGGGTCATTAAGTGACAAATTTGTTGATAACTGCTCTGTATTATTACAGAGGCCAATTGATAAAAGTGATGCAGTAATTAGAATTTCCACGTGCACATCTTTAGCCTGACACTTATAGAAATGTGAAGCATTTTACCTCAATCCTGGGCAACTGCATCCAATGATCTTTGGCCATATATTCTACATTACCTTTGGCAAAAGACAGAAAGATTTATTTCTCAGAGAACTGGCGTGCAGTGATTCATTTGCTGTTGCCTACAAAGGCTTCGTGGGTTATTCACTGTTATCTTTCCACCACAGGTAATTCAACTGGCTGGTTTCTGGAATGGGTGGAGATTGATGCCCCATCCGTGGGACAGTGCCTCAAGTTTCCTTGTGGCCGCTGGCTGGATAAATCGGAGGATGATGGAGCTGTTGAGAGAATTATCTTCCCTGCAGAACTGCAGACAATAGAGTACATCCCATGTGAGCAGAATGCCATTTCCCCAGGATACACCCATCATTACTGAAGATAAAATCTCACTATCTCATGCAGTTTTATAGGTTTCACGTCCCCCTTGAACTGGCTTTTGGAAATTTAAAAGTAGATCACATGCCAGCTATCCAAATTACTACAAGAAGGTTCCAGTGGGTGCTCTAGATTAACATTTACTGCATTTGCCAAATCAGAGAATCATTAGAAGTCATGTGGATGTGGATGATTGTCTTTTTCTTCCTATGTCCCCATCCCCTCCAAGTCCTCTGCTCATTCCAAGCTGTCTTTCTTGTCTCCAGTTTCCCTTTGATCTTGCTCCATCCCAATATTGCCATTTCTGGTGCCAAAGCAGAGACTCTGGTCTCGCTTCCAAGTCTTAGTTTTTCCAGTGCCTTTGGCTTTGCACACTCTTGCTGAAAGACCCTCTTCCAGAGTTTCTTTAGTGTGGTGCTTTTCTAAAAGTGTTGTACCAGTCTGCCTCTTTTGGTGTTATCCAATTTTTCCTTACTCTTCACTCCTCTCCAAATTAATGTTTTGGGTAAACATTACCCCTACTCAGCTCCTTCTGAGTACAAGCTCAAGTCTGCTATGGCAACTCAAACTCTTTCATTCTGGAAACTTATTTTGCTGTTTGCAGAATACTGAGGATCAGATACCAAGGTTTTGTTGAAATAAATGAAATATTTTGTTTACTTTTTAGCCCTCTCCTTTCTCATGCTCCCCTCTCTTAAGGATCTTTGACAATGCACAGTAGAGCCCTGGGACTGCATTTGACTTGTCCCTCTCTGATCTGCTCCATTTCAAGTGGCTGATGAATTTTGCTCACCATTAGGGCACTGTCAGAGCTGCCTTTTTCCTTACATTGGGTTGGATGCCACATTGATGAGGGATGAGGTCTGACACCTGGGAGTTGATTTCCTGACAGGTTCCTCCTTGGTCATTCGTAAGAAGAGCTAAAAAATTTCACACTGAGGCTGTCTCCCGTCTCATCCCCAGTGTATGCACTGAAGGTAACAAAAGCCTTATTGCCTGCAGTTCTTTGTTTAGATATCAAAATTTAGAGCTGCCCAAACTCCCTTTCTCTGCCTCAATTTCCTTCTTCACAAGTAGCTGTGAGAATAACCACATGGAAGGTGATCAGCTGTTTTGCCTCCTTCTTTTTTATTATGAAGACAGAGATTCAGGTTGAAGATCCCTCCCATGTACAGATCCCTGTACCTTGCAGTCTGTAAGCTGAAATAATTTCTTCTCTGAGGATCTGCCATTGTCATGTCTTTGTGCTTCACCCATTCTTTGACCAAGGTATTTTTATTTCTCACATCTAACCTTCTTTATCTGAGCTCTGTGGAGCAAAAGAAAGGATTCGCTTTGCTCCCTTCCGCACTTTTGTCAGTCCAAGAGAAGAAAAAGTAGACTCACAGAACTGAAAGTGACCTTAAAGCTCATCCAGTGCCACCCCCTGCCATGAGCAAGGACATCTTCCACTATCCCAGGTTGCTCCAAGCCCCATCCAACCTGGCCTTGGGCACTGCCAGGGATCCAGGGGCAGCCACAGCTTCTCTGGGCACCCTGTGCCAGGGCCTGCCCACTCTCCCAGCCAGCAATTCCCAGTTCCCAATATCCCACCTGTCCCTGCCCTCTGGCAGTGGAAGCCATTGCCTGTGTGCTGTCCCTGCATGCCTTGTCCCCAGTCCCTGTGCAGCTCTCCTGGAGCCCCTTGAGGCCCTGGCAGGGGCTCTGAGCTCTCCCTGGAGCCTTCTCTTGTGCAGCTGAACAGCCCCAGCTCTGCCAGGCTGGCTCCAGAGCAGAGGGGCTCCAGCCCTGGCAGCAGCTCCAGGGCCTCCTCTGGGCTGGCTCCAGCAGCTCCATGACCCCTTTAAGCTGGGGATTCCAGAGCTGGATGCAGTATTACATGTCTTTGTGTCTGAAAAAATAAATTGATTAATAGATGCAGTGATACCTCTTATAGAAGTGCATATAACCCAGAGACTCAACACATGCTTCTGGTCTGTTTTTTCCATGTTATCCCAATCAATATATATTTTGATGCAGATGTTGACTATATAATTTATTAATACCTCTGAATATTTTAATGATGTAGGAGCTTCTGGCATGCTGTGCTTTTGAGCACATAATTCGTATTATACCAATTTTTGTCAGCAGTCCACATCCAGCCTTTGGAAGCAGTCAGGCCTCTCTGGCAAACATTTTGCACCAGGCCCGCTGTCAGCTTAGGCTTTTTCACTGTTTGAACCATCCCCACTGTGCTGTTTACGACATTCCAGTTTCCTAGCAATTAACCTGTGGGTTTCAGTTTGCCAGAGGTAACTAAACTGGCTTGATTTGTTTTATGATGACTCGTGCCAGAATTGTTTCACGATGAAAACATGCCATCCACAGTCCAATTAAAATCATCCCTGTGGGGATACAGCTTTAAAAGTGCCATGTAAATGAAATGGGCATCTGACAGCTGAAAGTTGTGCTGTTGGTGACCTTGTTAGGGCGCTGCTTTGCTGATTCAGTTCTAAGCTGATGTTAATATTCAAGCAACAAGAGCAAGTGCTACAGCTTTCAGCAGAGAGGATAATTTTTAATTCATAATGCATAGTTTGTGATTTTTGGTATGCAGGACTTCCCCCCCCTTTCCTCCCCCCTATTCTTACATTCTGGAGAAACTATTCCAGTTTACTTGCAGCACAGCAGAGCAGATTTCACTGGGTTGGGCAGGAAGAATATTGAGTATCTCCAGGCCGACTCTCTGTTTTCTTCTTTATCTGTGGCCTCCTGAGAGCTGTATTTAGAGAGCCTGAGCTTTTAATGAATTATTAGTCTCTTAGATGGATAATCAGAGTTACTCCAGCAGTAACAGGGGTGGTGCTGGGAGCCTTTTCCCTACCCTAACAGGGATGCTGAGTCTGAAACACAGTGCAAGCTGCTGTAATGTTAGATCAAAAACTACTCAAGATGTGGCAGAGTAGGAGGGTGAGAATGACAAGCAGCTGACAAGATAGTAGTGAGGGATGGGAAAGGATGGAAGATTTTTAGGGATGCATGAGAGAGGGATGGCCAGGAGCATATCGTGGCAGTGGCAGAATCCTGGTGTTGGGGGCTGTGCTTATGGGTAGTGGGCTGTGAGAAAGTGTCTTCCTGAGGCAGGAGAGGTCCCTGCAGAGCTGTTCAGTGATGCCCAGGTCTTACCTGGTGTTTTGATTTCAGAAAGGATTTAAAGGAGTTTGGGACAGGATACTGTTTGCCAGATGGCACACCTGACATCACGTGTGCTCATGACAGTGGAGTGTCTGAACTGCCATCATGGTTATTTGGTCATTGGATTTGGGGAGTGATTCAGCTAATCCCAAGGAAAATGCCTTCATTCCTTGATAAAGTGTTTCTTCAGACTGTACTGACTTCATTGATTACATCTGGAGATGCACACTTGTCCGATGAGCAGGCATCTAAACCTATGTTTCTTACTCTGTGAGCTGAACACAATCTCACCTTGAAAACTGAGGATTTATTCAGCAAATCCACAGCAGAGCCAGGAACAGAGCCCCTGTTCCCACATTCCTGGGTCAGCCTTATTCCTGAGCAAGTCTGAGTCATACTCCAGCAGGACTCAGGACTGAGAAGCTGTGAAGATAGAATAGAACAAAAGGAGGCATCAGATTTTGGGGTCATGGGGCATTCTGGAGAAACCACAGGAAAAGAATAGGGGGGTATTTATGGTCTTGAACATTACTGTTCTGCATTCACCATGAGTCTGGGTTGTAATTTAGCCTGTTTGCCTCACTCTTTCAGGGGAGGTGGTACCAAGTGGAAAATGGAACAGAGGAATTATTAACTTCCTTATGATGGATTTTTGTCATCTGTTTAGTGATGGAAATATTAGGACTTTTTTATCAATAAGACTATCTTGAATATTTTTCACTACCTCCAGTTGTCTTAACTTCATCCATCTTCCTAAATGTTGAAAAATTTGCAAGTTCATGTTTTGCTTTAACTCTTGAGCTGTCGTTTCAGTAACTTTGGATGGCGAGTATACTGAATGTCATATGATTAACCTAAAAACTCATTACATCAACTCATATCAAGGTCAATTTGCTTTATAAAGAAAAGGAATTTCCTTATGAAAGGAAATTCCTTTGGATTCCCATAGGACTGACCAACTTGATAATTTAACTGACCACAAGTGTGTGATTGCTACCCTCTCCTCTTTCACTGTTGAGATTTATAACCCATTTTTTGTTTCACTAATTTTTTTTTTTTTTCTTAGGGGCATTGCTATGCTGGCTCCTAACTCCTTTTGGCTTGTTTCTGTTTTCTGTCATTTCCTAAACCAGTTGTTCCTTACGAGATCACAGTGTACACCAGTGATATTTTTGGAGCTGGCACAGATGCAGATGTCTTCATTGTTCTTTATGGAAGTGATGGGATTTGCACTCAGCAAAAATCCCTGTGCCTCAACAAGAGAGAGCAAAGGATGTATTTTGAAAGGAATTCAGTGAACCAGTTCATTGTGGAGGTAAGACTGAAGCATGGGGAGCATGCAATGGTCAGGAATAGACACCCTCAGTCCTCTCTATTCCTGTACTGTGAAACCATCAAATTTATTTAATCAACACAAAGTGCTTTAATAATGCCTGAGATGAGTCTTGGAAAGGTGTGGGAGCTCACAAAATTTAGCTGGCCCTTTACCAAAAGAGCAAGGTCATGTCAGCCTCTGCCCCTCCCTCCTCCTCACTTCCATTGGCATCAAGGATGTGTTTCCAGGCTCGGGAAGGGCCAGAGGTCATTTCCAAAATGACACTGAGAGTGAAAATCCTGACCAGGATGTGCCACCACTGCTCTGCTCCTCGCTGGCCTCACCCAGCTCAGTCACTGCTGCTCTGCTCTGGGCCGGGGCAGCCTCACCTCGAGTGCTGAGGGCACTTTTGGGTGCCACAGCATAAAAAAAAAAGACATTAAACTATTAGGGAGCATCCAAAGAAAGCCACAAGGATGGTGATGGGCCTCGAGGTGAAGCTGTGTGAGGAGCAGCTGAGGGCACTGGGTCTGCTCAGCTGGAGAAGAGGAGACTGAGGGGAGACTCCACCACAATTCCAGCTTCCTTGTGAGGGGAAGAGGAGGGACAGACACTGATCTCTGCACTCTCATGGGCAGACAGGACTTGAGGAAACAGCATGAAGGGAAGGTTTAGGTGGTATATCAGGGAAAGGTTCTTCCCCCAGAGGGTGCTGGCACTGCCCAGGCTCCCCAGGGAATGAGCACATTCCCAAGGCTGCCAGAGCTCCAGGAGGATTTGATCAATGCTCACAGGGATGCCCAGGGTGGGATTGTTGGGGTCTCTGTGCAGGACCAGGGGCTGGGCTCTGATCCTTGTGGGTCCCTTCCAGCTCAGGATGTTCTGTGATTCTGTGATTCTCTTGCAGTTTGCAATACTTAGAAGCATACTGCTTTTTCTTCTGTATCCTCAGGCAGATAAACCATTTCTTCGCTGTAGACATTGTGATTTTTGAATACCCAGGCTAACTTTTTGAAAGATCTTACCAAGTATTTCCTGAAGTGTTTGCACAACTGTATGCAAATAGCAAACCAGTACACATCAAATAGTGAGCTCATTTACATCCAGAGTATTAAGCAATTCCTATTCACAGTATATTCCCATCACTGAGAACCTTTAAGAGGCAAAAAATACAGGCAGACCTACTGTGGATTATCCTGTTGATGCTGCTCCATGCCCTTCCATGCCCTTCCTGGCTACAACACCACCACTGGCTCCACAGAGGATCTTACAGCTTCTCTCTGTTTTGAGTCTGGCTTGTTTTTGTAATTGAAGGCAAATTTTAAACCAATTCTTAAAATACTTGCATCCCACGTTGTTGTTATATGTCATGAATCATAAAATAAATCCCCAGCGTGATTCCTTTAAAACAAAGAATAAGACTTATTTCGGTGGAGTTTCCACACAATTTTTCACAGTAGAGGTTGCATTAATCCACAGGTATAAATCTTAAACTGAGTGTTCTGGTTAAGTCTTTATTACATAAGATTTATTTCAATTTTGGTGGAATCTGAAACATCACTACTTTCCTTAGATTGAGAGAAAATGCAGTGTGTTCTACTGATTTATAACATCATATTAACCTGTCCCCAAACTTCATTCTCACTTCACCAGTTCCTCTTTCTGCAGGAGAGGGGAACAAAGCAAAATATATTTTTCTTTCACCTGCTTGTGTAGAGCCATAATTTGGAGTTCAACAGACCCTGAAAACAATTTGGGGGGTTTCAGAAGACACAAACTGGGAATTGTCTGTTTGCTTTGTGGTTTTACCTCCCTCTATCATTTTGTATTTTGCAAAAGAGGCGCGAAAGATTAGAGATTGCTCCTAGCTGTGCTTTCAAGTGATGATTTGCTGGAGATGCCTAGAGCAGGGTAGAGCCCACTTCTTCTTTAACATGGATCTTGACTGCTCAAGCATCATTTTATTGCTATGTATTGATTAAAAGTCTTATTGAAAGATGAGCATTTGGGCAGGACAAAAGAGGAAAAATAATTTTCCCCTAATGTATACTTGTGTGCGTGTGTGTGAGTTTTAGAAATGAGTTTGGATCGTTTTAGTTATTTTGTGGTGAATCTTATGCTGTCTAAAGTTGGAGCGGGGCTGATGGAGTCAAACCCAGTTTGTTCAGTGTGGATTGCTTGGGTAGTGCAGACCTACTGACACATGGAGCCTTCTAAAACTACTGCTGTCTTTGCTTCTGCATGGCTGGGGAGAGACGGGAGTAGCCTCCAGTGATGCAAATGGATATGCTCCATTTTCTCTCCAAGAAAGTAAGACCTGAAGGCCCCAAGGACAGAAGGACAGCTCAGTGTTCTACTTGCAAAGGTTTGAAGCCAGCCTTAGGTGCTTGAAGGTGCTTGAGCTCCACAAAAGTTTGCACCAGAATAACCAAAAGATAATACTTAGGAGCAAATTTCAGTTTTTCCCGTTCAAGCCTTTAAAAGGGAAGTGAATTAAATAAGGTGAGGCATAAAAACCCAGTAGCAACTTCATAAGACAGTCATCCTGTTGGCTTTCTCAGAATGGCATTGGGATTCTGTGGCAGAAGAGAAGAGATAATATAAAATGTTTGTGTAGTACTTTAACCGCAAAATTATTCTTTCAGTATTAAGAGAGTGCACACAAGTGTTTAGAAAAGAAAGTGATTTAAAAAGACCAATTTAAAATGCAGCTGCATTGCAGTTTCATAGAATCACAGAATCAGTTGGGTTGGAAAGGACTTCTGAGATCATTGAGTCTAGCCTGTGACCGGTCCCCACCTTGTCACCAGACCAGAGCACTGAGGGCCACATCCAGTCACTCCTTGAATACCTTCAGGGACAGTGGCTATACCACCTCCCTGGGCAGCCCATTTCAATGTCTGATCATCCTTTCTGTGACTAATTTTTTCCTAATGTCCAAATTAAACCTCCCTACAGCCTAGGACTGCACCCTCCTCCTGTCCCTGTTCCCTGGGAGCAGAGCCCGACCCCCCCAGCTGTCCCCTCCTGTCAGGAGCTGTGCAGAGCCACAAGGTCCCCCCTGAGCCTCCTTTTCTCCAGGCTGAGCCCCTTCCCAGCTCCCTCAGCCTCTCCTGGGGCTCCAGCCCCTTCCCCAGCTCCGTTCCCTGCCCTGGACATGCTCCAGCCCCTCCATGTCCTTCTTGAATTGAGGGATCCAGAACTGGATACAGCACTTAAGATGCTGCCTCACCAGCACCAAGTACAGGGAAATTTTTAAAACAATCGCCTCCATTCCCACTCACACAGAGAAGCCTGAGGTTCAGGATTGCTGCTGTGCAACCGGACCTTTCTCATATGGTGGGCAATTTGTGCAGGGCAAGGTTCTCTCCATTTTGGAGCAGAAGTCCAGGGAAAACTTTTAGCCAAAATAGGGCATAACTCCAGAGGAGGCCCTGGAGCTGCTGCCAGGGCTGGAGCCCCTCTGCTCTGGAGCCAGCCTGGCAGAGCTGGGGCTGTTCAGCTGCACAAGAGAAGGCTCCAGGGAGAGCTCAGAGCCCCTGCCAGGGCCTCAAGTGGGCTTATAAAACAGAGGGTGAGGGACTTTTTATATGGGCAGACAGTGACAGAACAAGGGGCAATGATATTAAACTGCCAGAGGGCAGGGTCAGATGGGATGTTGGGAAGAAATTCTGCCCTGTGAGGGTTATGAAGCCCTGGCACAGGTTTTCCAGAGAAGCTGTGGTTGCTCCATCTCTGCAAATGTTCAAGGACAGGGCTTGGAGCCCCCTGGTCTAGTGGTCTAGTGGAAGGTGCCCCTGCCCATGGCAGGAGGGTGGAATGGGCCGATCTGTATGGTCCCTTTGAACCAAAACCATTCTAAGATTTTATTTTATGATTCTACAATTGACATCAGCACTAATATTTCCCCCCCCCGGGACTTCAACAGCCTGGAAAAATATGAAATAACATAGAGAAGTGATGTCTCAAAAGTCACAACTTGTTCACTCTCTAATATTTCCCTTTTTAAAGATTTTTTTTTTTCTGTTTGTTTGGCTTTGGTGTTCATTTCTTTTGGTGTTTGTTTGCTTTTCTGTAGCTGGAGGACGTTGGTGACATTATTGAAAAGATTCGCATAGGACACAACGGCGGAGGGCTGAACTCGGGGTGGCACTTGGACCGTGTGACCATTCGGAGGCTGCTGCCAAACGGGAAGGTAGGCTGTGAATCCCAGCACATCCCCAGGAGACGCCACTTGCATCTCCCAGACTGCATCTTCTTCTGTGTACAAAGTGTGATTAACAGTGAAAAACGGCTCCCTGAAGAGCAACGCGCTCTAAACTTGCTGGAGCCTGGGGATCTGGGGACAACAAACGTGTGCTATCATGTTTTGTTCTTAAAATGTTGATTACGAGGCTCTGCAATAATTACTTTTTTTAAAGCTTGGTGTGTTCATGTGTACTTCTGTTTTGAGGGATCACAGGGAAGGGAGTGGAAAGTGGGCGTACTATTTTAAAATAAAAAAAGTATTGTTGCCAAACGTGGACAAGAAACAATTTTGTCAGTCTCTTAATCCTGGAAGAAAAAGATGCAAGGAGGCAGTACAATTAAGGCAAGTAAAATGCCTCTCTGTGCAAATCCCCGAAGCATGTTAAAAAGTCAAGTTAGATGATAGGAATTTTTGCTGTTCATGTGAACAGGATTAACACAATCAAACTGATCCTGTTTGATCCTGTAAGTGTCCCTCAGCCCTGCTTTCAGATGCTGGCTATAGCAATAGGGATGAATCTGGCTCTGGGGAAGTTCAAAAGAAAATCACCTCTTCAGGGCCGGTTCAGAATTGGAGCAGTAGCTGCATTGGAGAAGACCTGGACTCTTTCTCCTTATTCCAAAGGGATGTCAGCTTTTATCTCCCCTCAGGTCTGCCCACTCCTGAGGTGACTTCTCATACCAAGATCTAAAACAGCTTGTTCAGTCATGGTGAACCCACTTCTCATCTTGCTTCCTCCTTCAAAATTTACAGGATATGTTTTATTCTCTTTGCTACACAATCAGCTCACAGGTCTTCTTCCTTGAACCCTCCTCACCACAGAATTGTTTCTGGAATTGTTTAGGTTTGAAAAAGAACTGCAAGATCATCAAGTCCCACCATTCCCCCAGCACAACCAAGGCCACCACTGACCCATGTCCCCAAGTGCCACATCCACACAGCTTTCAAATCCCTCCAGGAATGGGAACTTCTCTACTGCCCTGGGCAGCTCTGCCAGGGCTGGACGATCCTTCCTGGGAAGAAATTTTTCCCAATATCCAGTCTAAATCTTCCCTGGTGCACCTTGAGGCTGTTTCCTCTCCTGCTGTCCCTTGTTCCCTCTGAGCAGAGCCCGACCTCCACCTGACCTCCTGCCAAGGAGCTGTGCAGAGTGAGGTTTCCCGTTTCTATTCTCCTGAACAAGCCTCTTCAGAAGCCAATGCCCTCAGATTGCTCCTCGTTATCATCTTTTTGCCAATCTGACATTATCAGACTCTCAGTGTACGGCCTGACCCTTGCCTAGCTTCCTTAGGTTAATGAAACATTGTTTTCAGAGATACTGGCATTGGTCACAGGCTGGAGAAGATGAAGAGGGGGGCGCCCAAATGTGTGGAAACCGAGGGAAAAGAGGTGCCTGGGCTGCCTCTTTCTACACTGGCCTTAAACTGAGCACTTTGGGAAGTGCCTGAGAGGCTCCGTCTTGGGTGCTCCTCAATTTGCTGAGAGAGGGTCTGGGGGCTGCACCCCCTCCTCAGTCACTGCAGCAGCTTTGGAGGGCAGGTGGGGAGGAACCTGAGGGTGGAGGAAGGGAGGAAAGCCCTGAACGACTTGGGAACGGAGAGATTTACAATTCTGCTGATCTTTTGATTATGGCATGGGGAAAAAAAAAGAAGAAAGCAGAGCACTGCATGATGCCGCTGATCAGCCGCAGGATATTATGACCTGCCACAGGATAGCAATATGCTGCCAGCGCTTCTAAAAGCTGTGCTACCTGATTAGACTGCTAAGATGTGTCTAGATGTATCTGTAGAGCTGCAAAAGAAAAATGAGGTCAGTAACTTTTCAGATTAAATTGAAAGCACTTGGGTAGGAAAATAGGATTGTTGCGTGCTGAAGAAAAACGCCTTGGCATGTCAATTATATTTGATAATTATATTTCATTTGTTACAACTTGGAGAAGGGAAAAGCACTGACTTTTAACACACTATCATACCCTGCTTCTAGCTTAGGTCCAGACTCAGACTCTAACAAATTCTGTTCAGGGCTGCAAGAGGATTTTACTGTTGGTAATATAAACCAGTGCACTTCACATTACTTAAATATTAACACAATCACTAACAGGGAAACCCCAATAAAAACCGTGGCAATGGCATGGTAATTAGCAATAATGAGACAATTAACTCTTTCAGTAAGTGCACGTTATGCCCCACTGTCATTCCAGTCCCTAGATATCTTGTTACCAAATAAACAGTGTTTGCATCAATGGCCCATACAGCCAGCAGTATGAATGTTCAGGGGCTGCTGAAAGCTTCAGTGAGAAATGTGACTGAAGTGGGGTCTCTGTCAGGAGGAGAGAGTTTCAGCTCTGAAGCATCGCTCTGGAAAGCCCTCTCTTCCCAGCCTGCAGGTGTGGAGATAAGCACTGTTCATCAGCTCGGCGTACAGTGAGATAATACAGGTTAAGTGGTCAGACAGCCAGAGCAGAAATGAGGAAGCAGGAATTATTAGGTGCTGTATGCTGCTTGTATGGCACAAATAACACTTGAAAGTAAAAGATGTGAAATCACCTGAAGTGCTGCCGGTTTTCTTTGACACCGTTTTGTATGCCGAGCTCCGAACCTCCTCCTGGAGTTAAACGTCTCTGTCTGGGGTTAAACAGCAGCGCTGCAGGGAGCAGCAGAGGGGAGGAGAATTGGTGTTTCATTAACAGCGGAAGATTTGGGCCGTGTGTACTCCAGCTCTGCTGCAGACTCAAAGCACGCAGTCACACGAGCCCCTTGGAGGGGCTCTGCTCCCACGGGCCAACTTCCCTGGGATCTTTGGGTGGTGACACTGCGACCTGTTCATTCCAGGTTAGCTGTGATCAGGGCGCTCATCTGCTCTTGGGTGCACAAGCTATTCCTCCCCAGTGGTGGTGTCAGGGAGGGCAGGATCTGCAGTTCCAGGCTGTAATATACAGTCACAACAATGTTCAAGGGTGCTGCAGTGAGATCTATTCCCTTCCCTTACCATGTATTAATATTTAATATTTCAATAGCAAAAGTAGCGAAGAAAGGGCCCTGTATTGGCTTGATAAGTAATCACAGCAGAGTAATTAAGGTGGAAATTATTCATAAAGGGTGTCTACAGGAGAGCTGGAGAGGGACTTTGGACAAGGGATTGAGGGACAGGACAAAGGGGAATGGCTTCAGGGCAGGGTATTAGATATTAGAAAGAATTTTTTTTCTTTTTTTATTTTTTTTTTCCTGAGCTCAATACTTAATGATTTTGCCTATAATTCTGTGACTTGAGAGTGGGGAGGCCCTGGCACAGATTTCTCAGAGAAGCTGTGGCTGACCATGGATTCCTGGAAGTGTCCAAGGCCAGGTTGGACAGGGCTTGGAGCAGCCTGGGGTAGTGGAAGGTGTCCCTGCCCATGGCAGGGGCCTTGGAACCAGATGATCTTTAAGGTCCCCTCCAACCCAAACCCCTCTGGGATTCTGTTAGCATGTTACATATGAAAGTGATGCCACATGGTATGCTGGAAAGAGCAGGAAGCCCCTGTGAAGGGTGAGAGATAAATTATGAGCTTATCAGTAAAGAAAAGCTCTTTTTTTTCTGAATTTATTTACTGTGAGATTACTGTGAGATTAAAACTAACTTCCTTTCTTTTTTTTTTCTTTTTTTTTTTTTTTTTTTTTTTTTTTTTTTTTGTTCAGATTTGTGGCCTCTGTGTCTTGCATGGTGGTTCACGCTCCTCTCTTCATGAAGTCATAGCCTGGGGTGCCCAGCACACAGAAAGCTCCCTGCATCTTACCATCTTGGAGGCCTTATGGGAGTCTGTTCTTAATGAATAGTCTGGGATTAATTTTGTTTACCAAGTGGAAAGCACATGTTCTATTGTTTTTGTCTGTTTGATGATATAAATCATATTTGTTTCCACCAAAGTGAAGTCAAAACAAAAGATCAAAAATTAAATCATTATTTTTCTCCTCTTATTGCATGTATATGGGAATTGCCTAGAACCTCTTGAGTCACAGAATTATAGGCAAAATTATTAAGTATTGAGCTCAGAAAAAAAAAAAAAAAAAAAAAAAAAAAAAAAAAAAAAAAAAAAAAAGCCCTACTGGCTTCAAAGAAAATGCTGCCTGAATAAGGGTTGAAGAGGAATTGCAGAGTCTCAGTAAAGCACAGCTTCAGCAGGAATGGTTTAGTCCTAATTAGGAATTTAAAAGTTTTAATGCTGGGAAGGGCAGAGATCTGCTGGATCATACAGCCACTCTCACACACCCACTGGGAATCCTGTTTTCTGCTGCATGTTCAGTGCTTCTTCTGAGAGCCCTCAGACGTCCTCTTTCTGGAGGAAATACATTTCTGTGTACTATTTTAGGTCTGCCTCTCCACACACACGCACACATACATGAGTTGAAAATCCTTGCCTGCATGTCGGAGTGTTTTCAAAGGGGAAAGGCTGGTGTGCATTCATGTTTTGAAGAGATTTCCTCTGTCATGTTTACTCCAGGGCTCGGAAACTGTCACATTTCCATGTGAAAGATGGCTTGCAAAGTCTGAAGACGATGGCGAGACTGTCAGAGAACTGGTGCCATCTGATATTTTTACTGAAAAGCTCATGAAGGATGGGACACTCAAGCAGATAGAGGAAGAAGTTGAAGACCCTTTAGAAGGTAATAGAATCCTAGGGGTAGGTAGGGATGATTTGTCTGATTTTTTTTGGAAGAAGACATTTGGATGTGTGGTTCAGTGCCATGCTGGTACAACTGTTCACTTCTCTTTCCCTTCCTGTTCTCAGCTTCTCTCACACCTGGAGCTCTTCTGTGCAAAAACGTCATTATTTGCCTGTGGGGCTTTTAAGAACCTGTCACAGACACTCTTACACACCCATAGTTTCCATATCTCCTCTGATTCCTAACAAAATTCTTGCATCTTGTCTTCCAGGCTGTGTTAACCTCTTCACTCATTTGCCCAACTTCACCTGTCCTGTGCACTCTGCCTCTTCCTTCCCTGTCCTATGAGTCTAATTAATGCTCCTCTTTCCTCCCAAAGTTGTTTTGCCTGCTGCCCTTCAGGTACACATGCATAACCTTTAAAACCTGGGTATTGCAGCCACCTTCACCTCATTAAAGTGCCTCCCAGGAGGAGAAAAAAATTCTATCCAGTTCTGAGTTTATCTTATAGAGTGGTGATGATGTTCACTGTTTGGCATTACTGGTAGCTGAAGCAAATGAAAAAGAACTTAAATTTCATCCCTAAGTCATTGCTTCTCCGTATGCCCAGCTGCTTGTACCTCTTTTTCCTCTAGAAAAAGAATCTCTTTTTCTCACCCAGAGCTCATTATGTCCTTGAAAGAGGTCATGAACTTCCTCAACCTGAGCAGAGTAAAAGAAATTCAGCTGCCATTTTCATTCTTGGCTCTTGCATCTGGCAACAAGATGATTCAACTGAGAAAATAAGTTTTCTCACTGTTTCTTTTCTTTCAGAGCCTGACTTGCATTTATTGTAGAGCAGTGTCAGGGTGGAATTAATGTGGATTGTTTTCCATTGCCAAGGGAAGAGGAGCCTTGCTGGAAGGAGGACTCGTGTCCTCCTTCCTGGTAGCTTATGGGAGATTTCTTTTCCTGCAGAGGCAAAGACAACTTTAAAATCCATAACTAAGTGGTAAAACAGTGGCAAGGGTGGCCTGGAGAAGTGGTGAATGACTGGAAAGATTTGAGCTCAGGTTGGCTGAGGCTCTGATAAACCTGTTCCAGTGGAAGGTGTCACTACCCATGGCAGGTGGGTTGGACAAGGTGGCCTTTAAAGGTCTCTTCCAATACAAGCAAATTGATGATTCAACGATTCTATGACATCTAGGTTCCTGCATGACATTTTCCTTAACTTGTTCATTTCTGTTGCTTTACCTTGGATCAGTTACCATTTGTTAATTAACCTAGGTGATTCACTTTTCCTTCTGAAGGCAAAGCCTCAAAACAAGTTTTATAATCTATGGAATAGAATTTTTGGATTATTGAAAGTTTCTTCTGGTGTGGAGCTAGCGCTAAGTTTGGGAACTTCTGCTTCAGATTTGAAATATCTGGGACAAGGATTAAATCTTCTGCATGTCTGTGAGTCCTCATACATCTTGGGCAGTGACACAGTGTAAATGACACTGATGGAAAATCAGCTTGTGGTATTCTGAGGATCATCTTTTTTTGATAATAAGCTGTGTTTTAGTCCTCAGGGTCTCTAGAACTAGCAAGAAAAGGCCAAGGAGGGATGTATTGACTAATTAGACAATATGCATTGCTTCCTTCATTACTAAAGTAGCAGCTGCCTCTCAAATATGAAGCTGTAACTCTGTAGGACATATTTGAGGAGGCAAACCAGAAAACCCAGCACTGCACACAGTCCTGGTGGATGTTCTCAGGTGATGACTCTGATCCATTTCTCAGAGAAATCAATGGAAATCTTTCATGGATGACAAAGCAGAATAGGGTCTGTCTTACTGTGAAAGAAGAAAAAGACAATATAGCAATTTTCTTCAACACTGTTAACGTACACAGAATCCTAACTAAGACTTTGTGCCTCTTGCTCATTTGCATTGCCCTGGGATTTGCAGGGAGGCATTCTCCATGGCTCATATGCTACCAGGGTAATCAGAGACTTGTACAGACCCTCACTGTTTTCCTGGAGAGGATGCTTCCAGTAACTGTTTGTTTTCCCGATATAATTGGGAGAAGAGTAGCAAAATAAAAATAAGAGTATTTAACAGGTTTCGTAAAGCACATTACTAAAGGCTTGATGAGGTTTTATTGTCTCATCATTGAGCAAGCTAAAGAGAAAGGGTACTTAAACAGCACAGCTCCAGCCCTTCCTTAATTAAATACTCTCTCAGCAAAAGCACCCAGAAACCTGTTCTCTGTCTGTATGGGGAATTTGTAGAGATACATGCCATTAACTCCTGTAGTAATTGCACATTTGAATTCCCAGTCTTTGTTTATGGAAGATGGAGTATTAAGGGTTCACAGCAGTGAATGGCTTGTTCTCAGGTCTATGTCCCTTGAGCCTCTGTATGAAAAGGTGCTGAGTTCCCACACCTCTATCGATTCCCATCCAGTAATGACCATAATGATTCTTTGCATTTTTAACCGTGAGCTGTGTGATCAAAGCAACACACAGGCATTGATTAGATGGAGAAAAGGAAAGTCAGCAAATGTCAGCCCAGGGATTCTCCAGTCTTTGGACTGGAAACCTCAAAGAAAAACCATATGGGATTTAATAACTCTACTAGTCACAAGCAGAAAACCTGGGGAGCATTTTCTTAGGTAAATTCAGTACCTAACACGGATCTTAATATTTCATCTGACCAGAAATCATCTCTGTTTGTTTTTGCAGTTCACACGTACAAGATCAGCGTGTTCACTGGGGATATCTACGGTGCTGGGACAGATGCTAATGTCTTCCTAAATATCTACGGAGACCTGGGGGACATGGGAGAGAGAAAACTCAGCAAATCCGAAACAAACTTCAACAAGTTTGAAAGGGGACAGGTACAAAAGTGAAGGGTTAATGACACTTTCCATTTCTCTGTCTTTAATCTGTCAAGTCAATGACTGCCTTTATAGGCTGAGTTTTCCTATGAGGGATGAATTGATTGATTCCATTTACCACATTCATTACCTCCTAAAATGCTTTGTATGGATTGTCAGCTGGGTATTACAACTGACAGGCACTGCAGCAAACAGGCAGATGTTCCCATGAAGTCACTGATGGACAAATTACGAGCTTGGTCATGGAAACTGGCTTGAGCTGCAGATTCCCACAGTCCCTGTGCAACTGATTTGCATGTGCACAGTACATGTTGGAATTCACCACAAAACTTGTTAAATTGATGGGACTTAAGCTTCAGCTGTACCTGGGAAAGTAACAGCAAAAGTCATGTTCTGTGGTTATCCCATGTGTCACTTGGATATAATGGTGGCAAGGATTGACTTATCCGGATTGTTCATACAAATCTAACTGGAATAGAAAGGGAAGTATACTTAAAAATCTCCCAGGATTTCAGTATTCTAACTGGTTGTAAAAGTGGTGTTTCTTGCAGCTCCCCTCCTAGCAGAAGCAGGCTTTAAAACATTTCCCTGAAGAACAGTTTTAGCTTACAGACATGCCTCTATAGGCTTCTGCAAAGCTTTTAGCCAAACGCCATCCAGCAATATGGAATTTAAACATATGTGTTCTGTAGCCTCCCTTTTTTACCTTTTTCCAGTAGATGATCTGTTGAGAGTTTGTTAACAGAATCCACTGCTCTTGAACGCCCTGCAGGAGGACACGTTCACAATACAGGCTGTGGACCTTGGCATTTTGTACAAGATCAAGATTCGCCACGACAATAGTATGTTCAGTCCTGACTGGTTTCTGGAAAAAGTGGAGATCCTGGATGAAACCACAGAGGAATCGTTCGTTTTCCTGTGTGAGCGCTGGCTCTCTAAAAAGAAAGAGGACAAAAAGATAGAGCGGACACTTTATGAACAGGTACAGCTATGGCTCAAAGCAGATTCCACTGCTACTCATAAAAATAAAATTATTGAGTATCTGGTTGAAGTCCAAGGCAGCTCATTAGGGACTCAGAGGGCTTTTGGCTTATCCAAAATGAATTTCTGATTTTCAGTCGAGAGCTGAAAGTAAGACCACTCTCAGCCCATTATCACTAGCTCTGTAATTTGCAATTTCAGCAGAAAAATCAAGGAGTGTAAGTGGAACCTTTCAGATGAGAGTTCACTACCTTGCTCATACACAGCATTTCCCTGCTGCTGTCCTTGCTATGCCCACAAAGCAGGTTAGTAGTGGGCCCCACCATTCAAAGTCCTCCAACCAGAATATTGGGTCTTTTGACTTCATCCTCACTTGACTGGGTGTTTATTTCTTTTCAGATCCCTATTCCACCACTGCCTGACATAAAAGCCAGGTCTCTTTGCTACCACTCAAAGCACCAAACATTTTTTTACTGAAGTGTCCTTTCTACTTGCACACTCTCTATTGCTTATCAGCCTAGTGCAGCTAATTGGAATTCGCGGTACATGCTCTAATTAAAATTAGCAAACAAGATTAATAGACTTCTCTTACTTCTATACAGTGAGACATAATAAAGCAGCTGATTATAAGTCCATTTTATTTAAGGAGTCCACTTTTCAAAGCACAGAGACACTTTAAGTGAGAGTTACCACTAAAATGTTCATCAGTGGAATTGTCCTGGACTCATCCTGAACGCAGCAGAGCGGGTGTAAGAGGAGTTACACCATGGATGAGTGTTGCCATGTGCTGCCTCATAAAACTGCAGCACACAACCCTATCAGTGCTTGTGGAGACAGCCTTACCCCATTGCTTATATCAATTCATAATGAGTAAAAACTAATCACTCAATTTTTTTTAAATTATTTGACAGTGTGCCTCACACTGTCAAATAATTACTTGACATTAGCCTCACATTTATTTTTTGACAAATACCTCACATTTATTGGACAATGACACCAAATGCATTGTCAGTAACTCTTCAGACACAACCAGCATTTCGCATCACTCAGGTTTGCAGTACCCTGCCTCTTGTGATACTTGACCTGTACCTAAGGAGCAGTCCTGGGAGAAGAGCTGGGGGTGCTGTGGGTGAGAGCTGGACCTGCCCCAGCCTGAACCCCCCTGCCTGGGGCTGAGCCCCCAGCGTGGGCAGCAGGGCAGGGGGGGATTCTGCCCCTCTGCCCCTGTGCTCAGCTGAGAGCCCACCTGCAGAGCTGCCCCAGCCCTGGCTCCAACAGCACAAGGACGTGGAGCTGCTGGAGCCAGCCCAGAGGAGGCACCAAGGTG